>NC_046157.1:64750394-65092894 GCF_011064425.1 Rattus rattus | reverse complement strand
GGAACTGACACAAAGGCCATGGAGGAGTGCTCCTTACTAGCTTGCTCCCTCAGAAGCCAGCACCATCACCCTGGAACATGGCCCAACCCTCTTCTTCCCTCGTGACTCTAGCTTGTTTCAAGTTAACATAAAACTATCCATCAGAGACATCATTTTACATTTGTGAATATACTTAGCATGGAGGTTTGTCACAGTGCGCTTGAGGAAATTAGACAACTTCCGGGAATAAGTGCTCTCCCTACTTTCACCATGAGACCTGGGAATTGAATGCAGATCATTAGGCCATCTTGATGTACCTACATAAATAGGTTCTTACATAGCCAAGGTTGGGTGTGAACTCTGCATTTCCTGCCTCTGAAGTGTTGGAGTTGCAGTTTGCCCAGCTGCAGTCATCACCCCAGAATTGTCACCATGCCCAGTTCTGATTTTTTAACTGTTTAAAAGGCACTATTACCCTTAACACAAAATACAGTCTTTAAGAAATATTAAAATGGGAATAAAACATAGACACATAGTAGAGAGCCTGTTACAGTGATAACAGATGAAATGACCAAAATAAAAAACAGTTCAGGCTAAGTTTTCAAACGTGTGTTTCAGTCTGGGGACAAGAATTGGTGGGTAAAGCTCTCCTAACCTGCAGACTAGGGTTCAAATCTTCAGAACTCCGTAAGAACTTGTAACTATGATGATCGCCCTCAAGTAGGCAAAAAGAGGAATCGGGAAGAAGCTGGTCAGCTAGACTAGCAAGAAATGGTGAGCACTACACACTTAGATCCTGCCTAAGTAAGTGGAGATCAATCAGAGGAGATAGCCAACATCACACACACACACACACACACACACACACACACACACACACACACACACACACACAAAGACAAGATGTGGTTCAAATTAAGTAAAAGGGAATATATTCTCAACTGTTTCTTCATTTTTAACAACAAAATCTTAGGATATTAAAAACTGGGATTATAGAGAAGTGCCAGAGGGGATTTCAAATAGATTTCTTTCTAATTCCCACAGAATCACTCATCTATGTTATGTGAAAAGTCTTACTTAGGGTTGGAAAGATGGCTTAGTAGTTAGTGTGCTTGTGGCCTGTAACTTCAATTCCAGGACATCCCTCCCTCCTTCCTTCCCTCCCCCCCCCCCTCCCTCCCCCCTCTGGCTCATGTGTGCACACACAAATAATAATAAATCTTTAAAAATTCGCATTTATAAACCCACATCCTCTAATAATTAACAAACTAAAGCTTTTGATAAGATTAACCCTCAATGCCTTTGCTTAACTGATGTCCTTTTCTTCTGATGTCCTTAAAATAGGTTTATATAGTTATTCAAATAATTTTTGCTGTATTTACTATTCTGTGTATTTTGTTGACAGACCACTATTCAAAAGGAATTTCACTTTTTCTCTTAATTGTAAGTTTAATAAGAGTGTGAGTACCATGTACATTTTGTCATTCATTTGAAAATAAGGTGCTACTTAAAGACAAGAAGAAAAAGACATTTTTGGCACATCAACCTGTCTAATTGGAAGAAAATCGTATTAGAACAGGACATGTGGAGGCTGCACCTACAGGCTCTTCCTTAAGTTTCAGAGCAGTAAGTAACGCAGTCTAAAATAGAACATATAGAATGAGATTTCACTGAAATGAGGAAGCCGGTGCAGTTATAAAAGCTTGTAACTTTAAATAGGAAAAAAGAATTGCCAACCTAAGTTTTAGAAGAGACTAAAAATCTATACTTTTCATCTAACAGGTCAGGAAAATGACTGGAAAATTGTTATTTTTCTAAATCTTCTTTTAACCTGACCATGACGGTTAGTTTCAATGGACACCTTGACAAAATCTAGAATTATATGGCATACAGGCCTCTGGCCATACTTGTAAGAGATTCCCTTGGCTGTGTAAATTGAAGTGGGAGGTTACCCTCCCCAGATGGATGGTACCCTGAACCCCAGGCTGAAACGAAAGCAGAGATGGAGTTGAGGAGTATGCGATATATCCTTTGCTGTCATGGGATGGTGGACATTATATGACTAGCGACTTCCAGTCCCTGATGGCATGATGTCTTTGCCCTTATGGGTTGTATCCTGGAACTGCCACCCAAAATAATAGCTTTCCCATCAAGTTGTTTGGGAGAGGGTATCTTATCACAGAAAGTAGAGGAGAAACTAAGACAGTCAGTAGTTTAGAACATAATTGGTAGAAATGGGAAGAATGGGGTTCGTTTCTCTTTGTTTCCCAAAACAATAAGTTTCATCCAATAAATAAATAAATAAATAAATAAATAAAATAAAAATCCTTAAAAATCTGAGCAAGTGATCAATAATATTTCAATGAGAAATTGTTGATCATGCTTGGCTAGTAATTAAGTTTTCTTTTTTTAATTGCTTGAATTTTGGTTTCACTTTTTGGATGAGATTATGTACAAAGACAATACATTTAAAATTTTTATAAACATTAAATCCCTTTGTACAGAAAACAGCTTCTAATATAATTCTTATTCAGTGGCAAAAATATATTCAAATGAATCACCAACAAATAATTTCTTTGCCTACGTTTTAAAATCATTTCACTCATCCCCTTTGGCTTTGAAGCAGACTTGGAGTTTATTAAACATGTTTCTAAAACATTGCACAGAGTTAACAGAGAGATGATTAAGTAAAGACTAAATTGATCCATGAGTGGGTATGCGCTTCTCAAATTTAATTTAACTGTTGAGTATCAGAAAAACAACAAGAAAAACAGCAACAAAATCCAACCAGATAATCATATAAATGTCTGATGGGTCTTTAGAAATAATTGTTGAATGAATAAGCTAATAGAATTCCAGAAACTCTAATTGGTCAGGAATAGTTCAGTCCAAAGTCTACAGTATATATCTCCAAGAAGTAGCTTGAAATAAAATCTGAGTTCTAAATATTAAAGTTTATTATTAGATAATAATAAAAGTACAACCATGTACCTTTGAAACATAGCTTATCTTAAATATTCGGACATAATAACATGTAGTTCTGACTCAGATATTTTTAAACATAGCAAGTTGCCATCCATTATGCCAGAAGGTAGCATTAAGAAATTAATTATTTCCTTTGTGTGGGTCCTGGAAATTAGCAGCCCTAGCTGTCAAATGACCTTGCAGACATCACCTCTGGAAGACACCACACTACGCTATGTATCATGTCGTCGGTACCCTTGCACTGTACTGAACTCCAATTTCAGGAGTTAATTATCTCGAAGACATCAATAAATCCTGTACATGGATATGACTCTTAATAACTGTGGATAATTTATGGCCTCCTACGTCAAATGTTGAGGAAAGCACTTGAGAATAGACTGTGAATTAAGCAGAGATGACATTTTGCGGGGATTAGCTGCTACTGACCTGGAATCTCAGGCCTATGGAATGTGAGTCTGCTAGCTCAGTCACTAACTATTCTCCCTCAACAGGTTGCTGAGCGAACGTTCAGTCTACCCCCCCTCCATAGCTTGTGGCTGTTGTGTCCGACATCTGGAGTCTCTTCATCTCTCTCCTAACTGCTTCATGACCCCACCACCCAGAATAGGTTGAATTCTGCTCCCCACACACACACACACACACACACACACACACACACACACACACACACACACACACACACACGCCCTCTGTGTTCTCCCGAGCTCAGCATTCTTCTCTCTGAGTTCTCCATTCAGAAATGGACGTTAGCCCAGACATTCTTAGTAAGTGAATGTCCATTGCTATTAGTGACAGCTTTGAAAGCCTAGATGTGTGGGCAAGGTATTTCTATGGTTACCATTCTATACTCGTCCCTGCATTGTTATTCTTGCGGTTTATTTCTTGTGCTTGAGCGTTTTGTACTGAAGTGTCTTTTGTTACCGATCACACTCCTCCACAGACCACACCCTTAATTTTATGAACCATCTAAGTTTGCTTGCTCTTCTTGTATATTAAGGATGCAAGTCGATTTGACGATTTGCTCAGACAAATTATCTGAACGTTAATCAGTGATTATAGAAAAGGTAGAGCCACATGAACAACAACCCGGGAAATAGGGGAATTGGTTTAGTCACTGTTTTCATGAAACTCACACTTCCTTTAAATTATGCAACTTTACAGATTGAAAAGGAAAACTGTTCCTATGTGACTGTTACTAAGAGATGTTAGTTTTCAAAAGAATGGGACTCGGGGACGTAAATGTGAAGTTAAGTGAACTGGGTGTGGGCAAATGTATGACAGCACATTCAGTCTCAGTAACAGGTAGATTTTTGCCATATCCTTGTCCTGAGCTTTCACCAAGTTCATATCCTTTACTCCTCATTTCCGCCCTATTCATTTATCGTGCTTTATCTTAAAAACCTTCAACAGCTTGTGGGGCACGGTTATCGAGCAAAGAGGTAGGGGCAGGCTGTGGAAAAGGTCATGGTGTGGAAGAGAGGATTACGTGGAGTGGCAGGTGGAAATACTGGAGTGTCTGCTGTCAGTGGTGAAGTCAGGAGTAGCGAGAGCTCCGTTGGGAGGTTAGGAGCTGGTGAGTCATGTCAAAGGCAGCTATGACCGAACCCTTTCCAATCTGGGAATTAAAAACTGTGTGTACAAAGGGCAGACTTGCCCAACTGCAATCTGGCAGGAGTTACTTTACCTGCTTAAGAGATGGATGTCAGAATGTTTGAGGGATACCTCCTACCGTTTCTGATGACAGGGAATTAATGAGGTCAGCATTTGGAGAACGGCATAGGGGCAGATTGAGGGGAAGTGCTTGATACGAAATCCTCGGACCTTGTGGAAAAGGTCAAAGCAATTTTATATCAGTAATGCAGAAAGATTAAAAAAAAAGTAAATCAGCTGGCATGAATCTGAAGTTACAGTATTAGCCACTTCCCAGCATACTGAAAAACTCATTAGGGAAGTTAGCACAGGACATACATGTTCCAAATGCTACTTAGAATATCAATGAAAGGGTGGTAAAGAAACAATTACCAAATGTGCATTGGGACTAAGAATCCTTAAACTACGACATGTTAGAAAGAGCCTGGGCCTAGACAATCTGGTCGTACTAATCAGTGGTTAGAGTAACCAAGACCTTGAAGCTTATTAGCAGCCTGTGCACATGAAACAATTTTTGTGCCATGTTAGTATCAGTCCCACCCTTGCATAATTCAACTGTAGATGATTCTACTACTCACAGTCTCTAGCAGCTTGATGCTCTCACAACTGAAGGGACGTTGATTATTCATAGTTACACATAGTTTTGCGTGCATGTGTGTGTGTGTGTGTGTGTGTGTGTGTGTGTGTGTGTGTGTGTGTGTGTGTAAGGGTCTTCCAGTATTTTAACCTTGGCTCATGGGTTATCTTAAATTATGGCTGCCATAATTACACAGGGTACTAATGTGTGAAATTATGAAACATTTTGCTAATGTTTAGTTAATGTACGGACAGCATCATTACAAATAGGAGTATGGAGTATAAAATTTCAGGAGAGGGTCTGCCCTAAGATACCCAAAAATTCCCCCTAGAAAGTGAAAACAACCCTTAATATCTAATGAATATTCATATTGAGATTTTATATTTTTGATTACTTGATATGCAGTGACTTGATGTAGACTAATGTTTTAGTCTACATTCACAATATTTCGATGTGTTTTCACAAGTTCAACCATGTATTTTATGTAGTTACCTCACCTGCTTTACTGTTTAATACAGGGTCATGACAAATTACAGGTATCGATTTCTCAAATGAATGGTATCACATGGTGAGAAGATAAACAAATAAGTTTATGTTTATTTTAACACATAATCAATCTGTTAAATTGAGATTATATACCTTACTGTACTAAATATTTCTGATGATCTTAAACTTAGATGAGGACCTAAAATTATATGTATGAGTTTTATACCACCGTAAGTGGCACAATATAAAAATATAAATAATGCTGCGTAGTTTTGAAAGATAAAAATCTAAATAAATTAGTAAATGAAATCAAATGAATTAAAAATTGGAAAACTCTTCTTTTTTTTTCTTTTCTTTTTTTTTTTTTTCTTTTTTTTTTTTTTTTTTCCGGAGCTGAGGAACGAACCCAGAGCCTTTCACTTGCTAGGCAAGCACTCTACCACTGAGCTAAATCCCCAACCCCTGGAAAACTCTTCTGAAGAAAGCAGTACTCTAGGAGTGCGCCGAAGGTAGCAGAGAGCAGCAAGAACGAGATTGCAAGTGTCAGTAAGACTCAGTCTGCAGGAGACCTTGCCAGAAGAGGGTGTTGCTACCTGACTGCTTATTCGAGGTGCACTATTTTGCTAGAAACAGGAAATACAAACCAGAATGGTTTAAAACATCCATGCTGTATTAACCCACGTAACTGTAAACAAAACAAACCCAAGGCCCGTTCATTGAGTGTTTGAGGCACCTTTAGAAATACAGCTAAAGTCCCAGGACAGAGATTGTCTTTGTAGCCTGAGTTCTGAAACACAAGTTTAATTCTTTTTTTAAAAAAATGGCTTCTATTTTAATAGCAAGGAGCTGAAAAGAGATCCCTGGAATGGATGCCTCCTAGAGCACCTTTGCCCTGTGTAAGAGAATGTGTTTGTCTCAGCACACACATAAAATGTCTCAAGAATACCCCCCATGATCTTCAATTAAAAATATTTTTTATTAAATTTTGAGCATTTTAAATGCAATATTTGGATCAGATTCAGTCTTTCCTTCCACAGCTCCTCAGAGATCCATCCCCACCTCTCTTCCCGTTATCTTTTTTTTGTTTTGTCCACTAACTGATGTGACGTGCCCACTGCCTTGCCAACACATTCTATGCACGTAGATCGTCTTAGGGTTCTACTGCTGTGAACAGACACCATGACCAACGCAAGTCTTATAAAGAACAACATTTAATTTAAACTGACTTACAGGTGTGATGTTCAGTCCATTATCATCAAGACTGGAACCCACACCCACCATGACACACCTACTCCAACAAGGACATACCTTCTAATATTGCCACCACTCCCTGGACCAAGCATCTACAAACCATCACATAGATAAAGTAAATAGGTTGGAGCACAGCACCTAAACACTTTATGTGACTTCCATGAAATAATATATAGATCCAGTATCATCAACCATAAAAGAGTCTGGTATTAGTAGGAAGACAGGGTAATGGTTTGAAAGCCAGGAACCTTTTCAGAGCAGAGAAATACATGCATGCTAGGAATAAAACAATCAAGTTAAATGGTTACAATCACTGGAACGGTGAGAAGTTATCTTCAACTGTGTTATTCCTATACCAGTGTTATTGCAAAAGCTTTTTATGGTGGACACATAGGAAACAAAAATCAGAGAGAAATTCATAAAATTCCACGATCACATTTCGACCATCTGCTGCTATGGTGAAATAGATCACTACTGTTTTGAGTTTCAAATAATTCAACAGGTTTTCATTATTAGGTTTCAAACATTAAATATAATTATGGTAAGTGCATTTCATTTACAATGGTATGTGAATAAATATTAAAGGAAATTTGATATTTAATGAATACTTACTCTTCTTGTATCTGTTGCACCAATCATAGCAAGTCTTATAAATAAGCACTATTTATTTGCAACCATAGTTATGTAAACAAAAATACCAGAATGGGTGAAAAATGTCAGTTAAGGACTTGGATGGAAGTTCTAGGAAACAACTTTTAATTGGAGTGTGTTTGAAATTAAAATTTTAAATGAAATATGATTTGGTGATAAACATTTCAAAAATATCATATTTTAAATATAGTAAAGAACACAGAATATATCCTGTTGCATTACCTTCCCCTGGGCAAACATGAATAAATGTGTATTTACCTCAGACAGGGCACCAAGAACAAAATAAAGTATGATTCTACCTAAGTTCAATGAGTTTAGTGGGCTTATGCAACAAACGTGGGCAAAAGTACCTGGAAAACACACAAACAAACAACAGTAACAACAAAACACACATTACACTAAACTCTGCAAAACTAACTAACTGATCTGAATTTCTATGATTGTAGAGGAGATTGGATGTTACAGGTTCAGGTCTAATTACAATTTATTCTGAACTTTCTTTAGAGCTCTTAAAAGCTGATTCTTGCCTACCATTGTGTTTGATCTCACATCCTTGTGATTAGTGGGTAAACCCTTTGGAATGTGCAAACAGACAGCTAGCTTCCATCAACTAAAAGGCTCCGGAAGCCATCAGATAGCCTCTGAGGCCTTTAGGTAAGATTTCTCTCGACTCTAATTCACCTACCTCTTTTTATCAGTAATGTATTTGAAAAGTGTCCTGATTCATGATTTTTATTGTTCTGTTACTTAAAACAACAACAACAACAACAAACCTTGAAACTGATGTCACATTAGAGCATGAATCCTGGGACGACAATACTCAGTGCTCCTAGGCCATGGTTCCACATACTTGTCTCCAGAAGCGACTGCTCTTTATTCCCTATTAGGCTAAGAGTTACATTTTTCTGTTGACATTTTTAGCAGCCCGACGTGGGACACTGAAATAACAATACTCTTTTCACTGGAGAAATCAACCAGATAAGAACCAGGTATCAACATAGGCCCTCCGAGTCCGAAGAGTTCATCATGTGCACACCCTCCCTGATGCACTGACAGTGTGGCACGCAGGCTACACAGCTGAGTAGGAATGCTGGTGCTAATGCACTCCCAGAAGCCTGCGTAATATCTGCCACTATCCCTGAGGCCAGGCAATGGGGAAACAGCTCACAGTTCAAACCCAGTCTGATTTCTCCACGTTTTACAGCCAACACCTGTGGCAGTATTGTCAGCCATGAGGATTTACTGTGTCGTTAAGGCAGCCAATCAACAGTCAAGGTGTATACCACGTGTGGGCCTCTTGTGCTGTTTGAGCCTTCCCACAATGCAAAGGGCCAGCTTTGCCCCCGTACTGGGATTTTCAATTTATACTATATGGTTTAGAAAATGACTCTTCTTGGCCATTTAAGATAGATACATTAAAAAAAAATCTTTCTTATATGTTAACTGTCCTTTCGGCCGTTTCTCCAAACATGTAAACATGTAAAACATGTAACACTCAAAATAGACTTGTCAATATCCATCCCAAGCAAGTGTCAGTTAATCTCAGGCATCAGCATCGAAGGGGAAAGTAAAGAGTAATAAGTTTCAATGTAGCATGAAAACTTCCCCTCATTTCTATCAAGTGGTCCTAGAAAAAGAAATATTGGGGCCTAGTGAGGTAGGTAAATCTATGAGCTATCCAGGCTGATGGACTGAGTTCAGTCCCTAGAAACCATCTGGTGGAAGGAGAAAACTAACTCCCATAAGTTGTTCTGACTTCCACAACATGTGTGTCATGACATACATGCACCTCCACTCATGAATGAGCGAATGAATGAATGAATGAATGAATGAACAAATAAATGCAGCAATGTTTTATTTGCTTACAGAGCACTTTGGGGTAAGTGGTATAGTTGGGAGTCACTGCCTTAATTAGCACCCTAGAATCCACAATTTCCATTGGTAGTTCCCTTGCCCTATTGCATCCCATGGGACAAGCATCCAATCCTACTCAAAGGTGGTCCGCCTAGCACAGGGCCAGGAGAATATGAGGCTGCCCTCAGGCCTACTTCACAGTACTCACAATGGCTTCCTGTGTCTGACAGGCTATGAGAACGCACTGTAGCTGCAGCTGTGATGAGGGTCTTTCCCTCAACTACACAGGGTTGTGAAGTAAGCAGTGGGTTAAGCAAACAATTTTCAAATACTTCTTTGTAGTAGAGAAATTTACACAGATTATTCCAGGGACACGAACACTCCATCAGTGTGATAAGCTTGGTCTTTTTCATATATATATTTTTACCATCCCCAAACTGTTCTTTTGGCTGAAATCTTTTCAGACATTCTCTAGTCCAGCATTTGACTTTTTGTCAGTTTTTCTCTTAGGAATTCCAACTCAACACATATCTTGCCACATTTGTTTTCAAGTAACCAAGGCAGACTCCTTTGCCTACTTTGCCTATTAAAAACAAACAAACAACACAACACAACACCAACCAACTAACTAACTTGTAGAACCTTTATCTCAAGGAGGGACCAGTAATCACAATACTCAACACTTCAGTTAGGTTTTCCATTGCTGTGATAAATACCATGATGAAATTTAACTTGGAGACAAAAGGGTTTGTTTCAGCTTATAGTTCAACAAAGAGAAGTTAAGGTAGGAGCTCGAGCAGGGTAGGATTTGGAAGCAGAAACTCATGCACAGGCAGAGAATGAGAACGTCGAGGTTTGCTCAGCCTGTTTTCATAAAGCACCCAGGGTCTCAACTCCATGGGCAGTGCCATCTCCTCTGAGCTGGGCCCTTCCACACCAATCCTGAATCAATGAAATGTTCACAGACTCGCAAACAAACCAATCTACTAGGAGTACTTTTCTCAGTTGGGGTTCCCTTTTCCAAAATGACTCTCGTTTGTGTCAGATCAACATAAAACTGGCTAGCATAACTGAGTTTCTCTCTTTCCCCAGCATTCAGACTGATTTCAAATGTCCCATCCTGTAATTTCAGAAGCCACACCATGGAAACGACACCAAAGCAAACTCTAAAGTAATGAAATGCTCCCTTCCTCCCTTCATTCCCCTCCCTCCCTCCCTCCTTCCCTCCTTCCATATCTCTTCGCTTCCCTCTCCATTTTTGTAAGTGAACTTAATGGCTTGACAGATTGGTGAGCGCTGCAAAGAAAAAATCTAAAGAGCATCTGAGTGTCACAGGTCTGAGACCAGAGCTGTAAGATGTGACCCAGCTGTGTCACTCCACTCTTGAATATGCCAAGACTCTATATTCTCCTAGACGTGCTACCTCACCCATATTCATTGCTGTTTTATTCATGATACCCAGGAAAAGAAATAAGCCCATGCTTCTGTCAACTGGTAGATAGGTAATGAAAATGTGGTACACATATAGAGCATAATTTCATTCAACATCAAAGAATAATAAAATATGCAGAAAAAATGAAATTAGAGAAAAAGTTGTACTCAGTCAGTTAACCCAGGCCCAGAGGAGCAAACACCAAAATATTCTCTCTCATACATTCGTCATGGCTTTGAATTTTGTGTTTAAGCTGTGTCTGGAGATGCTGGAAAGCTTGAAAGGATCTGTAAGAGGCAGAGGCAGTATATCTTTGTGGGAAAGGAAGGGAAAAAACTTGTGATATGAAAGTCTAATGGGGGAACAATAGAGAAAGGAAGGGTTAAGCAGAGATGGGAGGCATGGGGGGAAATGGGATGGAGCTTGATAAAATACAAAGTCATGTAGGAATCTACTAAAATATAAGGTAAGCAAAAGATCTGATATGTAAAGATCATTTAAGGAAGGTATCCTGAATGAAGGGATAATACTCATCTGAGGAGTGGGAGGTGAATAAAGGACAACCCAAAAACCACCTGTGAAACATCTCCTTGTGAACTGTTTACCGCTGGGGTTCTCACAGCAGTAAAGGCTATTGCCACTGGTCTGGTTCCACACCAGACCTAGGCATTATGACTCTCATTCTGAAAATGCCACACACTTGAGATGCAGGACACAGATGAACAAAGCATCTAATGTAACTAATGTAGAAGCCTCTACCTTATAGGCTAGCTTCTACGATGCCAGAAAAGGCTGTACAGGTTGTTGGTGGTGGGCATCACCAGTCTTACCAAGGTGTGGACCATGATTACTACAATATTGACCTTTCGTGAAGATGTTCCCATTGGTATAGCAGTGGCTTGGTTGTATTGGGGATAGTCATCTTCTAATTGGATTTGAGACCTGCTTTGTGGGAAGAAATGTACATCTCAAATTGTAAACCTGAGGCAGAATCTATGACAGTTATGTCATAGGCCTACCATTATTAAGCTAAAGGGTTATTATAACCAAACCATCTTCTAAATATTTACACCCACAGACTAGTATTGCTATGAACTTTGGCCACAGAAGTTCTGCCTCTTCCTATAGCAACAATTAATACAGAGATAGATAACTGGTCAAATGTTGAAAGCGTTCACTGCCGGGCTGGAGAAATGGCTCAGTGGTTAAAAGCACTGACTGCTCTTCCAAAGGTCCTGAGTTCAAATCCCAGCAACCACATGTTGGCTTTCAACCATCTGTAATGCTCATATAAAAATAAATAAATAAATAAATAAAAAAGAAAGTGTTCACTGTTGAGTACTCAGGCCTAAATGGAACATGATTCTTACCCCTTGTGAGACTCTGGGGACTACTAGAGGATGGAGAGGAGTCCCCTGAAATGCTGTCTTCTGGACATGGTGAGGACATGTAATCATGTGCGTGGAACATCTATAGTTCCCTGCATCACACACACAATAAAACAAGAGAGTAGGAGGGGGACCAGCCAGGAAGAAGAAGGGAGCCATAGGAACAGGAGGGTATATGATCAGGTAACCAGGTAGATGTAACAGTGCATTGTATGCATAGTGTGTTTGAACTCATGACCTCAGACTAAGGCAGTAAAGTGTCCTCATTATGGTAGCTCCACCACCTTGTTCTCCTTTTGTCTTTTGCTGATAATAAATTTTTTGGGCTAAGCAATGCATATGAAAGGAAGGAAGAGAGGGAAGTAGAGAGGGGAAGAGGAAAGGAGGGAGGGAGGGAAAGCAGGGACAGATGAAAGGATGGCGGAAGGAAGACGAGGTTCCTTGAAATTCTAAATCCTCGAAATAAGCTTCTCTCTGAGTTTAAACATAAGGCTGCTAACTTAGGTGTGGTTCAAAAGTACTAGAAAGCCAAAGTTAAAAAAGAAAAAATACTGAAAGAAACCCTTTTGCCATTCTTATTTTATGTAGCAGCAGTCAGAACCCGGAAGGAGAACAGAAAAGGATCCAGATTACAGGCTGTGCTGCTGTTCTTTTGCACCATTCTGGCTTGTTTTGATTTACCTTGTTTTATTTTATTATTTTATTTAAATGCACACTTGCTGTCTAGTGACAGAGAAAAAAGATATGGATTTAGGTGGGATTTAGTGATGGGGAGGACCAAGGAGAAGCCATGAGTGGGAGAAATGTAATGAGAAAGCATTGGATAAGAAACTTTATTTTTAATAAAAATAAATAAATAAATAAATAAATAAATAAATAAATAAACAAACACATAGATATCACATCCCAAAACACCAACACCCAAAAGAACCAATTGGCCCAAAAGACTGGAAACCGTTCTCCATAGGGCTACTTGTAACAGCCATTCACAGTTGGGGCGAAGGCAACTGTTGTGGAACTGATCCACGAAGGAGCGTGAGTCTCTTGGGCCAGCCCCTTTCTCTTAAAATAAGCTATCCATATTTCTCTTTGTAACCGTGTGTGCATGCCATCCCTTTTATTCCAGGATACAGAACCCCAGAGGTGTGGAAGCTGTGCTCCCAACTCAGATCTCTGCCTCAAACAATACCGCCATGGTGACTCTCTTGTGTTCCTACTATGAACAGGACATCTTGCTAAGGCTTCTGGAGAAGAACTTGGAACTGGAATGCTCTGACAAGGCAGTAGAAGTCAGTTTTGAAACACAAATATTAATATGCCGGTTGCCCTCTCCATCTGAATACAGATACAAAAGGGAGGCATTTACTACATTGTGCTTAGCAATGGTGCACACTGGGAAACTAAGTTAAATTTAGACCTTGTTGATTTATCATGTCTATATTTTTTTTTGATAAACATATCACAGATGATACTTGCTTCAATGTCCTCACAAAATACTTTGGAAATGTAATTATTTTGTATGTCTGAATAAACATATTCCTCCCCCTTTTTTGCATCCACTGATGCTTTCCTCTGCCACGAAGCACATTCTCCTATCTCCAAAGCTCTGGCAAAGAGGAATGGTTATATCTTTGTTACAGACCCCTGTGAAGTAAAACCTACTGTGTGCTTCCTGGTTTTAGTAAGTGATGCTGTGTCATATTTCAGTCACGATTGCTTTTGCTTTTTTTTCCCTCTAAGATGATAATTCAGCAAAACAAAAGAGCTGCCGTCCAGAAGACACGTTGATATGCTTTGAGTACAGGATTCATTTTTTCTTCTTCTGCATAGAACTGCAGTTAAACTGAGGCACTGATGTCAGACTCTTGAATATTAAATCTTTTAGTGCTCATCTGCTTTTAGTCTTTTCAGACAAATTGTATTCTCATCAAAGTGTACATAATGGCCAGGAACGGTAGCTTGCCCCTATATATAATTCCAGCACTCTTGGTATGAGACAATTCCAAAGGTCATCCTGGGCTACATCATAGGTTTCAGGAGAGTCTGGGCTGTTATCAAAAATGTATCTAACACTCCAAAAGAATAAATTAACACAAAACTATGTATTGAGTGTCTCACTGTATGAAAATAGAATTTCTTAAAAAGAAAACTCTGCAGTACACATGTATACTCAAGAGCTTGACAATTCCTTGTGTGCATTATTCATTCACATGAGGGAGAAGACTTACATTACTAAAACAGTTGTTGAATCCAGATAATTTCCCAGTGATCACTGAAATACTTTAGGGTATCTTTAACATAGATTTGGAAATGTTAACTCAGCAGTTTCACTGCCAACAACGAGAAGACGAAAATTTCCACAGATTATTTTTAGTCATGACATGGAAAAGAAAACGGAGTGCAGAATTCGTCAGTTGAGGTCTTGTGACTGTTGATGAATTACAGGACTAGGCCTTTTCATTCCCCCATCCTACTTAATATTAATCCATTATTCAGTATAATGAGTTCAGTCCTTTGAAGATTGAATTTTCTTTGGTGTGAATAGTACGAATGCCCTTCTAAAAGAAGACTCATGGGCTTGTAGGGTGTTCTGTGGTAGAATACAAACGGGATATGTACAAGGCCATGAGTGAGATGCCCAGTACCACCCCAAATCACCTCAATATTTTCCATGTGCAGACTGAGTAAGAGGTGGAACTTTGTAAATCAAGAAGTGGCCCTTAGCATACACCAATCTATTGGTACTTTGATATTAGATTTCCCACTCTTTAGCATTATGAAATATGCATTTCTACCTATAATAAGTCACCAAGCCTGTGCTGTCATGATATCCTAACTGGCTAAGGCAGAAGAAATCTTCCTTCCAAGAGTTGCTGGGACAATGTAACAATACACTAAGTAGTTCAAAAACAGAAATTGTTGTCTAGAACATCTTCAGAGCACATTGGAGACCAAGATGTTGATGGACACATGGTCCTCCGGAAGTTCTTAGGAGGGTTTCTTATCTCTTTCAAGATCTGATAAGTTCATGCATTTGGTGGCATGTGACAGCAGTACTCAGATGTCTACCTCTCCCTTCACTTGTCATCTCTTCTCAGTATCAGGACACACATAGGATCAAAGTCTCATACAACTGCCTTCATGCTGTTTGCTATGGCCCTGTATTTAAATAATTCTCTAAGACAAATTTGGTGTATCTTTTGAGAGGTCAAAATTTAACTCATTTTTGAGAGCTTTAAATCTAGCATTTCTTTCCTTCACGATTTCTGAGCCAATTGAGAGGAAAATGGTTTTCATTTATTTGGGTCATTTGCATCTCTTGTGAAAATTGATTGTTTGGGTTATTTTATATTTGTTAAGTGGACATTTCAGTTCTTTTATTTTTTTCAAAACACTGTATTTTTGTATTGGACATTTTATTAATTTACATTTCAAATGTTTTCTCCTTTCAGTTCTTTGCACATTCCAGATACTAATCCTTTATCAGATTAATGGTTGGCAAAGATTTTCTACTATTCTCTTGACTAATTGACTAATCAAGTGTCTTCAAAGGACATGGTTTTTAGTTGATGCAATCCCATTTTTTAGCCTTGCTATTCATTCTTGGACTATTAGAGTCTTATTCAGAACGGCATTGAATATGCCTAGACCTTTAAGTGATATTCCTATTTTTACCAGTAATGTCAAGGCTTCTGGTCTTGGATAAATTTTCAGATATTTTTTTTTAACAGGATGAAAGATGGAGCTCTACGTTTACTCTTCTACATGTGGAACCCAATTTTTCCAGCACTGGAAGATTTTGTTGAAGACACTGTCATTTCTGCAATGTATGTTAATTGGCACCTTTGTTGAGAAGCAGATGGTTGTAGATGCACAGGTTTATTTTGGGGTCCTCTATTCTATTTTGGTCTACGTGTCGATGGAGGACACTTGCCAGCACCATATTTTTTTGTTGTTGTTATTATGACTGCCTGGTGTGATTTGAAAGCAGATAATGTGATGCCTAAAGATATTTTATGAATATTTGTATTTTAAATATTTGTATTCAAAGATACATCCACTGTCTAGAAGATAGTTGAGTTATTTTATTTTACACTAAGATAAAACTGTCTCCAATGCATCGTGTAAATAAAGCTTTAGAATACTACACTTAAGAGATATAGCTTAGGGCTAGAGTGCTTGCCTACAAAGGATGAGGCCTTGAGTTTGATCCCCAGCATAAATGTATCCCTGTAGCCCAGTCCACTGAGGAATTTAATGATCCTCACAGATGAGCTTCTAGGAGGGGCGTTTCCCCTAAAGGGGTGCTCATTATTGGTTTCAATAATTTATGTATTTGTTATTGTTTCTTTTTGAATAGAATCTCGGTCTGTATTCTAAGCTGCCCTAGAATTGAATATGTAGCCCTGGCCAACCTTGAATTCATGATAGTCCTCTTGGCCTCAGCCTCCCAAGTATTGGGATTACAGGTGTGAGTGACCATGTTGGATATATGAGCTTAACTTTCTATGTGTGGTTCAAAAGTGAGAATACATAAACATAAAAATTGAAAGAAATGTTTCATAACGTTAAATAGAATCTTTTATATGAGATAATACAACTGTAGTGAAATGTTAACTGATAGCTTTCATGAATTCTAAAGTTAATTGATAATCTTCAAAGGCATCCTGTTGTCTTGAAAGAGCTAATTTGTTTAATGTCAATAAGTAAGGGAAAGTATAGAATCACTTGTTCCTTTTTGATGCATTATACCCTTTAATGGGGTAGAAAATGTTGAAAACATTGAATGGCCTTTGCTTCTCAAAGGGTCAATAAAACACATCAACTTAGATTTTGTTTCTATGTTGATAAGGGTGTGGCAAATAGCCACTAAACCTGTTTTGTGGGTGTGGGGGAGATTTCCTGACTTGTCTTACTTCAAGTAGAGACAATATGGCACTGATAGACTGCTGTTACTCATCAATAAACATTTTAAGTTATATTTTATTAAGTATTTGAAATATTCACAGTTAATTTAATCATACCCTCCTCGTCTAATTCCTCCCAGCTCCACCCTCACTTCCTGACACCCCTAGATTCATATTTGTTTGTTTTTAACCTATACAGTCCAATTCCTGTTTCCCAGATACTCGTGGGTGTGGAGCCTGCCCTGGGTGTGCTTTTCCAATCAGTGGTTACACCCTTAAAGAAAACTGACTCGACCTCCTTTCCCAGCAGCTTTCAAATGCCAGTAGCTCCATAGCTATGAATGGAGCTCCACTCTCACCTTCGCCCTTTTATCCTGCGATTTTAATCTGGCTTGATCACAGGTATTATACACGATGCTACTATCTCTGTGAGTTCATATATACAACTGCATTGTGCCCGGAAAACAGTTTCGTTAAATGCATCCACAACCTCAGACTACTACAATCTTTCTGCACATCCCCAGGGGAATCTCTGACCCTTGGGAGTTGTGTATAATACAGAGGTCCCATTTTATAGGTAAGCACTCTGTAATATTTTGTTTTCTGTGTATTGACCAGTTGAGGGCTTCTGTGTGTCTTAGGCATTGTTATATTGTTATGAAGGGACACAACCAAGGCAATATTATGAAAACAAAACACAAATTTATTAGCGGACTGCTTACAGTTTCAGAGGTTTGTTACATTAGTATCATGGAGGAATCAAGGAGGGATCTAGCCAGGCTAAAAGCAAAATACTGAGCCATTGGCAGAGACATGGATTGGGAGAATGGGGCTTGGAGTAGGCTAGTGAAACTCCAAAGCTCATCCCCATGACATATTTCCTCCAACAAAGTGACAACTTCTAATCTTTCTAATCCTTCCAAATAGTACTACTCCATGGTGACTAACAATACATACAAACATACACCCACACACACACACACACACACACACACACACACACACACAAATACAAATACAAAGATACATATGAAAAAAAAGGAAGAAACTTCACTGGAAAGGGATAAGAGATTCACTAATATATGAATATAGTAATAAGTCATTAGGAGTTGTTTTAATACAATGTTTACTTAGCAGAATGATTCTCCCCTAGGACTGAGAACCTAGTTAGCTAAAGTTCTTGTCAGTACTGGTATCACTCATAGGTTTTGTACTGCAGAGCAATACAAATCCCATCAAAAAGTAGCTGATCACTCCTATTAACATTGTGCCACTGTGGTACCGGAGAGCATGTACAGTCATTATTGAGACTCATAGTGTTTGCAGCCGAATAAGATTTATACTTTTCTCCTCTGGTAGCATGCTTCAAAAACTTTCGAGTTAGTAGTGAAGTTCCTAAGTCAGTGTTTGATTGATTTATCCATGTTTTATGATTCAAGTGCATGGTGTCTTTATCCATAGGTTCTTCCCAGTTCTGGAGGTAACCAAGAGAGATGACAACATTCTGTAGTGTTTGGGGGTCTACGAGACACCACTAATGGAGATAACCCATTCCTGGTGGGGAAGTTTTTGCTTACAGGCAAGTGATATCTACTTGTGGTATTGGTCCCTATTATGGAATAACTAGTCCTATGGAGTCCTAGTAAGATTTCTATTGCTGTGATTAAACACAATGACTGAGACTAACTTATAGAGGGAAGGGTTTATCTGACTCCACCAAAAAGGAGAGTCAAGATAGGAGCTCAAGGCAGGAAACAGGAGGCAAGAACTAAAGTAGGGAGCAGAGGGATGCTGCTTACTGGCTTGCTCTCCCGGATAACATTCAGATAACTTTCTTATACTTCCAATCACGCTGTTGAAGGTAGCACCACAAATCAAGAAAGTACCCCACAGACTTATCTACTGCCAACATGGTAGAGGTATTCTGTTCTCTTTGCCCAGATGATCTAGTTTGTATCAAGATGACAAAAACACACATCCCATTTAAATATTTTATATGTGTATGAGCTAGAGAGATAGCTCAGCAGTTAAAAGCACGTGCTGCTCTTCCAGAGAATCTAAATTTGGTTCCCAGCACACAACACTCCAACTGTAGGGGATCCAATCATCTTTGTTAGAGATTACTGCACCTGCATTGACATTTTAAGGATTATGACAGTTTCACTGGTTTCTCTGACAGTCCGTCATGTCACCTGCTCTGATGACCCTATGGAGAAACCTAAGTGTTTAGGGAACTTTAGAACTAGTTTCCCATCCAAATAAACCTTCAGATGGCACCAAAGCGTGCCTAAAACTTAACTGCAACCTAATGGAATGTAACCACAGGATGCCTTATGAGCCTTGCCTAAGCTTCTTATAGAATCTGGGATATTGGTGTTGCTTGTTGGAGACATTCATGCTGCGACACTGTGGAGATGTTTATTACATAACAATAGATACATAATACAGATACTAGAAGAAAAAGCCAAAAGCATTACTGTCAATCTAATTCCTCATAAGTTTATATTCCAGTAATTTTAAAACATTTTATTCACTCAAATATGTGGTTTTTTGTGATCAATGAAATATCAAATACCAAGGAGATAGAAAACATAAAACTGAAACTCTAAATGTTTCTAATTGTAAAATCATTCCTTAAACTAATCATGATTTTTAATGGTCTCTTTTCTGCTTTACATTTTTATTTATAGTGCTTTTATTTTTTTGCAGAAATAACTTGGGATAATCTACCATATTTTTTTTCTACAAAATTAGCCTGTCCTGGAAACTTTCACACAGCTGCAAATAAAATTACTCTGTTAACTCTAGAGTGATCCGTAATTCATCCTTTATACTGTTGCTATTTTCTCTTTCACTCAGCCGTCTGTGACACATTTACATTATTGCTAACATTTGACTCTGAGGGTTTTTTTTTTAATTAGTAGTCCTACATTTTAACCTTACTGAATGCAGAACTGCATGTATTCTCAAGTTAGATTAGAGAGGGTTGGAGCAGTAAAGAACTTGAGGATTTGTTGAACCTTTCTCAAATTCTGCCCTTTAGTCCAGTAAATAGACATGATTCAATGCTGACTTTACCCACACTAATCTCACTGCTGCATAGTTTTTGTTCCTTTGAAAACATTTCATGGTTGAATCTCCCTAGTGTAGGGGAATGGTGGGGGGGGAGAGCACCCTCATAGAAGCAGGGGGAGGGGGATTCCTGAGGGGAAACCAGGAAAGGGAATAACGTTTGAAATTTAAATACATCAAATATTCAATTAAAAAATAAAAGAACTACAAAAGAAAACATTCCACCTTATTCTCACACACATGAGTGATATGGTTTATATTTCTTCAGCTTTCTATAGTTTCATTCTGAAATTATTTAAATCTTTATACAAACTGTTAACTTTCTAACATTAAATTAGAAGCCAAATTTGGAGAGGACACTAAGACAATATTTTCAAATCTAAAGATAGGTAATATTTCACCAATTTAGAATTATCTCAACAAATATAAACATGTCGATTCATTTTCTTCACCTCAGAATAGCATGCAGTTCTTCCATATAGTAAGTAGTAAATACTTACAAATTAAATTCATTAACTTATGTGTAGGTGTAAATGTATCTTTAATTCTCCAGATATTATTGTTATTGTGGAGACTTAATGCTGAATAAGCTAACCTTTTCTAGTTCTTTCTGAACTCTGGTTGGCTGGTTCAACACAACTGTTCTGGCTCCAACTCCTGTCCAAGCTGACTGATTCAGACTGGCCTCTCTACTGCTCGGAACTAAACTGACCTGACCTGACCTGACCTGAACTGAACTGACAACAGATGAATTCACTCAACTGAACTGAACTGAATGGCACAAAACTGAACTGAACTCTCTCTCTCTCTCTCTCTCTCTCTCTCTCTCTCTCTCTCTCTCTCTCTCTCTCTCTCTTTCTGATCTTCTGGCATCACCTTTCTTTACTGTTCGCATGAGAGTTGGGCATGTCCTATCCTGACATGTTCTGATAAATATTTCTCTGATTCACCTCTTTGTCTGACCGTCAATTAGATGTCACTTTCAAACGGGACTGCTTCCTTCTATAACCTAACCTTACTTACGATGTTTGGGATTGGAGGTTGGTACTAAGGATGTGTCTATCGTCCAGCCAGAGGGACTGAAGGATGTGTCCTGTGTCTACATTCCAGCCAGATCACACAGACCTAGAAGGTCTTGGGATGTGATCTTTGCCAGAGCAACCATGTTGTGGATTAGAATTCTTTACATGTAGGATTACTTTTCCTTCTGCCATTGGAATAGACACCAATGCCTTAGATTGTAGGCCTTTCAAAGGCCCATTGTCTACTCAAAAAGAAAAGAAATATTACTGAATTTCCTTCAGGTAGTGACTGAAGCAACAACTAGGACATAGGATGTGTTAGATAAAACAGGAAGATGTGCCCGCAAGTATGAAAGTGCCCATGAGTGGCCAAGGGATGCTCCCAGCAGCACAAGGGCTAAACTGAAAGGTCTCCACATGACACAGTTAAAGGTGGGACTGATCGGAACCTTCCAAACTATACATATGTATTTCATATGAAAATTGGGAGCTTCCTCCATACAATCAAACTTTGTTTTGATACTATGACTACTATGAAGCCTATTATTTGTGAGTTTAGAAGTGCTACAAACTACATAATAGTACAAAACTAAATAAAAAGTGTTTTTACATAGATATGTATATATTTATATGTTAGAACATAAATTTATATATATGTAATATACATACAAATATATACATATATCATATAAATTATATATTTTTCTTTAGAACAGCAATTTTAAAAATACAATTGATACTAGGTCATTGCCCTCTAACAACTGTACTACAAACCTTGATTCATACAAAAAGCATTTAACATATATTAGAACTCCTGAGTAAAAATAATATGAGCAAAACTCATGCTAGAATTCTCCACATGAACAAAACAATACTATATATATATATATATATGAATATGTACAATGTATATTTTATATTATGGCACTACATTTATATAAAATATAAGGTTCTATAAAGAATTATAGAGTCTTCTGTAATTCCATATATAAATGTATATTATTCTATAATATATTGTATTATCATATATAATATATATTAATTATATTGCATGCCATGTACATTTATGTCTGCCATCCAAGTGTGGACTCTTCCTCTAGATTATAAGCCTAATATCCTAATGCTCACTACTTTTTGTTTAGTTTTGTGATGCTTTGTGGTTTGTAGCACTTAGAAACTCATAAATAGTAAGTTTCATAGTAGTCACATTACCAAGTGAAAATTTAACTGTAGGAAAGGAGCTCCCAATTTCCCCAGTGAATTAAATGGGGAGGCTTATGTTGATATAAGTGTTTGAGAAACAGAATGATATCCAAAATCTCTGAGAAAAAAGAAAGTATAAATAGCATAATAACACCCTCTAAACATTGCTCTTTTGCATAACACACACACATACTCTTTCATTTAAAATTACCTGTTTGTTTTATGTGTATGAGTATTTTGTCTACATGTATGCTTTTACATCATGTGTGTGTTCCTGGTGCCCAGTGAGGTCAAAAGAGGACATTGGATTCCCTAGAACTGGAGTTATAGATGGTTCTGAGCTGCTGTGTATATGTAGCTGCCTCCAAATACCCTTGATCCATATTTTTCGCTTTTATGATGTTATTATATATATATATATATATATATATATAAAATATCCTACTTACCTACCTATCTACCTACCACCATCTAGCTGCCTCCCACTTCTGTATCATCTGAGAGTGAAGTTATAGACTTGTCCGACTGTCCCTGCATTCTTCATGGTACCATTAGTTTTTGAACTAAAATTGGCATCATGTGCATTTTGGTATGAGAAAAAGAATACTGCTACAGGAACCAGTTAAGCTAAGGTAAAGTTTAGAGTGTAAAAACATCAATAAAGTAAAGCATCTCATATGGTTCCATTGATGACCTCTCCCTTACTGAAAAGGGAGAAAATAATTTGGAAAAAGAATGCATTCTACAAAATAATCAACTTTTATCTTTACTGAAATGTGAAAACACAAGCCAGCAATGTTATCATTTTAATTGTTAATATAAAATGTTCTGTGTTTGTATAGTCATAGTCTAAAATTAATGACAGATAAAGTGAGGATGTTATCAGTAATTTGTTATTTAAAAAGGAAAGGCATGATGTTTTATGAATTTCTAAAGCTGAGTATCTGATACTCCTTAAAACCATGCGTTTGTGGTTCCAGATATAGACATAAATTCTTACATGTAAAATATTTCAGAAGAGTTTACGCTTCTCAAGAAAATGCCATGTGAAAAAGCCAGCTCTTTAAAAATCACTTACTCCTCCTGGATTTTCTTGGAGATTATTTTATAGTCTGATGAAATCAATCTCATTTCATGCCATAGTAATATAAAATCTTCCCTATGCACATAAATTCTCATCGATGAAATCGTGATAATTATCAACCTTAATTCCTTTCGCCACCGAGGTTGATAAGTCTGCAATCAGTGCCAACCAGGAAGGGGTTAACTACGTCATCCATGACATTCCCACCTCCTGAAACATTCATCTCTCTAACATAAGAGTTATGATTGTCAACAATTATTACGACAAGTGATTGGGTAATGGGGTGAACTGACTAGAGAGATATTGTGCTCTGCAATTAGTATATCAAAGTCCTCATGTTCCAAGGGTGTTTTCAGAATGCAAAGATATTTAAGATTATTATTTTAAACTCTATTTTTTGTATATATTAGTTAATAGCCAATTTCATGCCAATATATGTTTGCTATTTCTTCCACAAACGTTAGTTTTTGGAAGTAATAACATAGTTGGATTTTCCTTGTGAACAGAAAATTATGACAGTCTTTTCAATTCATTGTTACCACCTTTGCCTAGCAGCCATAAAGGCAGTAACCAAATCACTGGGTTGACTGGAACCAAATCACTGTGTTGTCTATGATCTGAACCTATATATGGAACAAAATTATTACTTTAGCTATAATCATAGCATGCTTTCTGAGCACGGCCGGTGGAGAACAGAAGTTGCAAACAGAATACTTGCATAAGTTGACTGCTCATCTGGAGATTTCGCATTTAGACTTAAGACTGCATACTATATGGAAAAATGGCTTGACTTCTGCAGCAGGAACAGGGATGTGGGGTTGGTGTGCCTCTATGTAAAAGCTGGGGCCACCTAGTCACAAAAGCATCTCCTGCAGGAGGACCTAATTGAAGACTGCCTGAGAAACCAAAGATTCCTGGCACAACCAATGCCAGCCAATGGGGAACTGCTGTTTAGAAGACATGCTTTCTTAGGACCAATGGGGCACAGGAGGAGGATACTAAAAAAGTTTGCAGCAGTGCTCAGATGAGCTTTGCTGAGGCTTTCTCAGTGCTCCCTGAGTCTGTGTTGTTGACTCTGCCACTCTCCTCCAATCCCCAAGGGCAGATAGGATCAGGCAGCGAGGAGTCCGGGACACAGGCAACAGACTTCTGTGGCTACTGCTGAGATTCACGCAACTATCATCTCTTTCTGTGAACTAGTGCAATATCCAAGTTAGTGTCCTTTCATCTAATCTGGCTCAAGGGGAGATTATTTTACACTTAGGCACGGGGATGATTGCTCAACCATTACATCACCACTATGCAAAGCCTCCTTTGATTTTGAGTTAACTTAGCGATAAACCTGATATGATTTGCCACAGCCTCTCTGAACAGCTTTGGGCTCAAAGAATCTCTGTGCTGCTGTATACCAACATTGACTCTGCCTTGAGTCCTTTGAATTTCTTGTCTCATCCCCTATTACGCTATGACCTAGTCTCCTTCCCATCATTGAAAACTAACCCTCAATAACTGCTTCCCAAAGGCACAATCCATCTTTGTCTTCATATTTGGGTAGGAACTCTTACTTTTTGGCGAAATCTGGATGCTTCCTAAAATGTTTCTTTGACTGCAGATTAACAATGATATATAAGGCACGGTTTTTTATATTCATTAATTCTTATTCTTACTGTGTTTTAAAAATGTAGAAGAATGAACAAAAAATCTATTTTTCAAGTCTAGGGAGAATACCAGACTATCTGCCTTATGTTTAAAGTTCAAATACATCTGAAGTGTTACTACTTTCACATGGTTAATTGTACAGATGTATTTTTTAAAGCCCTCACGTAACACAGATACTGATCATTGTTTAATTTGTGTACAACTGTCATCAAGGAGAGAAGGTGGCAGAAGGTTGCAGCTTGTTTCATTGCAAGGGAATTGAATATCCATTACAATGATTGAAACACTGAATAGGCCAAACGTATTGGTCCCCTAGAAAATGATATAATTCATTAGGGTATGCCAATCATACCCTAATTGCATGTTCTCCACTAAGGATAGGTTCTGACACAAATAAAACCTGCACGCACGTAACTGTCTCAGGCCACTTGTTCAGTGCAAAGTCAACAATATTCATTAGTTGGATAAACTTCTCAAAGAAAGGAGTCCAGCTAGGTCTATACCTCTGCTAAAAACCCCTCACATGTGTTACATAATGATGAATAAAAAGCAAATGACTAAACAGAGTTGAGAATTGGCCAGCCTATATATTATCTGCCATAAATAATTAAAAATATTTGCTGTAAAAATTTATTTTGAAGTTAGCCACTTTTCTATGAGAAACCATGCCTCTGTTCTCATGTGAGGGGTTGAAACCAAGTCATCCTAAAATAAAATTTGACATTCACATTTTTATCCACGTTATCAAAACATATTTTTCTGTGTTCACAATTTGGATGCAGTTGTGAAGGAAAACAAAACAGTTTTCCTGGAGCATATAGTCATCATGGGAGAAAAATGTGATCAGAACATGATTCTTGTGTGTAAATGAAGAGAACTTTGATAGTATATGACAAGTGAGTAGCAGTTAGTCTAAGGCGATGGAAACCTTAATGGAGACATGACTCTTGAGATGGAACTAGGAAAGTGATTAGGAATAAAATAAAGTGAGTACTTTGAGATTTCTATTTGTAGGAGGAAAAACAATAGAGTTTGAATGAAGCCTGTGCTGGAGGTCAGCAGAGTCCACCGAAAGAACTAAAGGAAGAATATATGGCAAGAGATGAGGGAACAAATGTCCAAGATCAGCATGGTCACTCTGCAGAGCTGTGAGGAGAGAGACCATGGGATGGAAGACTTCATGAGAGTATGAGAGGTTGATTTTATTTCCAAAGATCCAAGAACAGGGGTAAACAGGGGTTTAGTGCACGTGTTACTCCTGCATGCTAGACATAACAAATATCCATCTAATGGAATTCAACCTGTAATAACCCTCTGGAGGGTTTGTCTTGCCAAAACAAAACAAAACAAAACAAAACAAAACAGCATTTGAAGAAGTGCAATGTGAGAAATGTTGTGGTTGTCTTTGACTTCACCTACATTTTTTTCCCTAAGACACATCCTTTGTTGTTGTTCTGTGAAAACAGAAATGACAAATTTAACTTGAAAAATGTCGTAAATTAACAGTGTGGGAACTGGACAGTGAACAGAGATGGAGAGACAAATAAGCAATTAAGACTGTGAAATTTACATTGAAGCAACCAACTCGATTCATCAAAAACAATGGGCCACTTCAAACAACTTCCTTTTCATGATTCTCGTTGTACTTGGTGGCAATTTTCAAAAGGAAAAAAAAATAAAATAAAACCACTACCAGCATCAAATAAACTACCACTTATATTTCCTCTCAAATGACTGAAAACAATTGTTTTCGAAATGAAAAAAAAATAAAAACCTTCTGAAAGTCAGGAATGTTTTTCAGTTGTTGAGAAATATTTTGCTTTTCACATGGCTCTACCAATAGCCCTGCGCCCACACAGAGAGCGGCTTTGAAATAAACACTCATTTTCCTAAGGAAATAATTACTTATACAGAATAAGCCAAGTATTTTATGTCCAGATTGAATAGATTAAGGGGCCAAGGACATAGGAAGTCCAGAGTTCTTTGCATAGGAATGGAGGACATTATGAGAGAATGAGTGTCCTGGGAATGAATACACAGAAAGAGTCTGCTGCTTGGTTTTTCCATAGTTGCCTTTGAAAGTTGATTTTGTAGTCACATCTTTATGTGTGGAGAGAAATTAGTCAAGAGAGAGTTATGAGGACATGCCTGAATGATTAAAATCACTTGCAGTAGAAATTTAAAATCCTGAGAGCAAGTCCCTAAGTGCCAGGGGTGGTCATGTGTCCATCCATAACGCAAGCAATATGGGGGCAAAGACAGAGAGAGAACACTGGGATCTGCTAGCCTCAAGCCAAACTTGGGATTCATTTAAAACAAATCTCTTTCCTCTTTTTTTGAGCCTTAGCATGGCCATCCTGAAAGGCCCAACAAGCAGCTGACTGAGACAGATACAGATACTTAAACCCAACAACTGGACTAAAGTTGGGGACCCCTGTGGTTGAATTAGGGAGAGGCTGGAAGAACCTGAGGAGGAGGCTACCCCATAAGAAGACCAGCAGTCTCAACTAACCTGGATCGGTGAGATCTCTCAGACACTAAACCACCAACCAGGCAGCATACACCAGCTGATATGAGATCCCCAACACATGCACAGCAGAGGACTGCCTGGTCTCAGTGGGAGAAGACACACCTAACCGTTGAGACTTAAGGCCCTAGGAGTGAGGACACCTGACGTAGGGTGGGGGGCATCCTCTTGGAGACAAGGGGAGGAAGGAAAAGGGTTGAGGAATTGTGGGAGGGCAGGCCAGGAGGGGATTGTAAAAAAATAAAAGTAATAATAAATAAAACAGAAAACAAACAATACCTCCCCAAATAAAAGTGAATCTCAACCAAAATCCCAAGGAATAGGAGGAGAGAGATAAAGCAAAACACCAATATCCTTCTTACGCCTTCATAAAACACACATCCACAGAAACAAACACACTCTAAGAGAAAAAAAGAGAATGTCGAAATGTAAATCAGCATTTGCTTTTTAACTTAAAATTTTTGGAAATGAGTAACCATTCAGAAGATGAATCACTGTGCCTAATTAATAAATTCTAACTTGTCAATGTTACATTTGATATATTAAGTCATCATTTTTCATGCCATATGTGGTGATATGCACCTTTAATCTCAGAACTCAAGAAGTAGAAGCAGGTAGATCTCTGTGAATTCCAGGCCTAATCTTCAAAGCCAGTTCCAAGGCTAGCTAGGGCTACATAGTGAGACCTTGTCTCAAAAACAAAACAAAACAAAACAAAACACCATAAAACAAAACCAAACACAACAAAACAAACAAACAAAAAGACGCAAACCAAACAACCAAACAACCAGTCATCATGTCTTAGGTATTGCAGATAAACAATATCATATTAAAATATTGGCTAACATTTCTACTTTCAAATTGTTATATCAAAATATTTTTTCTAATTAAAGCATTTTAATTTTAGGCCTCAAACTAGCACCTACTTATATTTATTTAGCTATTCTAGAGTTAACTTTTAGGCGAAAGCTTAATTATAGAGTCAACTTAAAAGGATAAACTGAATATAAATATGGGCTTTAATGGACATCTCTTACATTCTTGTAAAACGGATCATAGAATTTATAATGTGCATTTGAATAGGTAGCCTCTATACTTTAAAGTTTAGGACTGTAGTAAAAGAAAATATTTATATTTAAACATGAGAATTGTAGCTCAGTGCAGAAGTTGCTTATGGCATGAGAGGCCTGTGAGAATTACTGAGCAAACCACAGAAGATATATTTTGCCTTTCTTTTTTGACCTATGCTTCACTGATCAGACCTGCCATCTGCTCTACAAATACTTGTCATGGAGCACTGAAGCACGCTTTACCCACCAAAATAAAAGGGAAAAATTAATTCTGATTTAATTTTTCAAAAGTAGGTAATTGTGTATCTCATCACGTAAAAGGAACACGGGTGAATACTTTATATTTTACTTTTTATATCCTATTGAAAGACAGATTTCATCTTTTCCAAGCTATATTTCCAACAACACCTTCCAGCCCTTTGTTTGTATTCTCTAGTCTATGGTCACATCACCCTGGATACACCTGACCACATCTATTACCTTCCCAGCTCTGAAGAGACGGGATATAGTTCTCATTTGTCTGTCTTGAACTGTTATTATAGTAGTGACTTTGTTGTATGTTTTAATAAAGAGTTAAACTTTATAAATACAAGAAACTTGACTTTTGGGCATTTTCATTTGTCTTTATTCATTTGGCATAAAAGAGGAACATATTTGATATCACACCTGATGGCTGATGAACTCATTAAAGCTGAGGAGGAAGCGGAGCACAGGAAAAGCGACTATGTCCTCATCGGCCTCAAAAGTGCATGCTGCCTAACAGGAGACTGCAAACTCAAGGGAACCAGTGGAGATCATTAATTAATTCACCAAATTATTTCACCAGTATAATAAACCTACCACCCTAAAGAGAGAGGTTAACATATCACAGTTTTTGGGATATCTGGTGGAAACTAATACATAAAAACATTTTCCTATCGTGAAAATAAAGCATTTTAGAGTAAACAAATTGTGTGAAAAAACAAGAGGCATGTGTCTGTCTGTTGATTTTTTTTTTTAGAAAACTGTTCCCAGAGCTGCAATTCTTCATAGTAAAAAACTAAAGAAAACAAAAAACAAAAACAAAAGAAACAACAACAACATTAAAACTCAGGACATTAAGATATTCTAACTCATTCTAATGAGGTGCATCTGCCATTAGTATTCTTACTGTATCTTCCAAAAGTTTCCTGAGAAAACTCTCCTAATATGCTCGTAGTTATTTGGATAGCTGGCATAGCTTCTGGCATTTCTGTGAGTTTTGACAGTTTACCCGCACCGATGGGTTAGGATAAAAGTAATCCAACAGCCGTACCCAAGAATGAACCCTGTAGGCTACAGTAATGACTCTCCTGCCAGTGTACACCTACTGGAGCCACAGTGACATCACGGAAAGAACCAACCACTCTCTGATGGGAATTAAGACCCATTCCACAAGATGAAACCCATCTCTGACCCTATTATCATGACCAACAATCTATGTCTAGACAGACCATAGGCCCTAGGGGGAAAATCGACTTTTGCGATTTTTACAGCCACAGATTAAAGCACTCCTTAGAAGAGACACCTTCACTTGCAGCAGACAGTGATTAGCAGAAAGATCCAACTCTAGGCAAGGCTCAGAGAGAATAAGCGACTACACAATGTTCATTTTTATCACTTCCTTCCTCTAAAATGATCAAAGGTCATTGTAAAAGAAGGGACAGAAATATTGTAAAAGCAAGAGCTAGGAAATGACTACAAAAAACCAAGAACAACAACATACAAAACAAAGAAAAGTATCCTCATGACACAGCATGGCAGGTACACATATGAATTCACACGGCCTGTGATAGGGAGGCCTGTGTAAGTTTAAGACACGGAACTCGATCAGTGGTGTTCCTATGGTGGAAGGTCCAGCATTCGTGGTGGACCTTCATGTCAACCCTCTCTCTCCATTCAGGGAGAGTCAGTTTTCTTTAAGAATGTAACTCTGGTAAGTTGACTACACTCCTGCGGAGGGACACTTGAACAAGATGGTACAGCCAACAGAAGTTGGACTTGAAGGAATTGAATAAAACAACCAACCAAACAAAGAATAATAAATTAAGAGTAATAAAGAGTAATAAATTTCTCAAAATAGTGAATAGGGTGTGGCTCTGAGAAGAGTCAGGGGAGCGAATATGATTAAAACAAAATTCTTAATGAACCATTTTTTGTTACAAAAATAATCACAAAATAAAAACAAAAGGCTTGGCACTCTGGGGTAGTAATATTGATGAATTGCTGAAGGCACATAAGAATTTCCTGGATGCTTCAGTGTTCGATCACATCTCATACATTTTATATCTTGTACTTCCTCTAGGTTTCCTCGATTAGGGTTCCCCTGACTCCAACAGAGGAGAACCCATGATATACGAATGCTTCCCTGCAAGAAAAGCACCTAGCCTCATTCCAGTGATGAGGAGGATCTTCCCAATGCATTCCTCCTCCACCCTAGAATTCACATAAACCCCAAAGGGTTGGGGCATAGGGTTTTATGTTCCACTGCATTCAGTTCTTACTGAAAAGAAGTCAGTGTCCTGGAATGAAGTGGAAAGACTATACCACTGGAGAATTTCCTGAGAAAGTCACAGTCTGAAAGTCCACCTGTGGCAGTTTGAATGAAAGTGGACCCCTATAGGCTCGTATATTTTAATATGATCCCCAGTTGGTGCATTTGTTTGAGAGAAACTAGGAGGGGTAGCTTTGTTGAAAAGGACATGTCGGGGTTGGGGATTTAGCTCAGTGGTAGAGCGCTTGCCTAGCAAGCACAAGCCCTGGGTTAAGTCCCCAGCTCAAAAAAAAAAAAAAAAAAAAAAAAAAAAAAAAAAAAAAAAAAAAAAAAGGACATGTCACCCAAGGATGGGCTTTTCAGTGTTCTCTTTGCCTTGTGTTTGTGAGTCAAGAAGAGTTCTCAGCTGTTTCCCTAATTACATATCTCCATATTTTTACTCCATCATCATACACCCTCACCTTCTAAAATAATAGACCCAGTTAATCTCTTTCTTTTATAAGTTTCCTTGGTCATGGTATTTATTTATTAGCAATAGAAACCCAACTCAGATACCATCTAAATAAGAAGTTTAATCAGGACATTATAAAATGTTCCCCTCCCTGCTGTATCACACTAATCACCATTGGAAGCACCACACTGAACTGTATAAAATCTGGGAGGAGCCAACTACCTAAAGAAACATGCTTATGGAAGTTCTAGGAAAACAAATTATTCCAGCATTCGAAGTTTCTGGCACTCGTGGCACAGTAGAAAATACTACCAGATTGATATATGTTCCCATGCTCTGAGTTTAACTCAACTCCTACATATATATACACATATATGTATATATATATATATATCCCCATCTTTCAATAACACAAAAACAAAATGACAAGGTCTTCTGAAAGTTTGGAAAAGATAGCCTGAAGAGACAAACAATCATCAGTAACGGGGATCAGATATGACAACCACTTTGATATTATCAGACCAAAAATTGTAATTGTAAATAATGTGCTAATCAAGACTAGATGAGTCATATAAACAGGATTATGGGAAAGAGAGGAAAGAATAAAAAGATGTGAGGAAGGGAAGCAACATTAGTAGATATAATGGATTGTGACATTGGATTTTATAGATTCAGCTGAGGAAATAGTCACTGAGCTTGAAGACAGACCGGTAGATAATTTAATGGAAAAATGTCTGGCTAGAAGAAATATTAAAAGTTGCCTACTTATTTCCTTTTTGAAAATTTATGTTGAATCTCACTTATTTTCGCTCTCCTTCCTCTCTCTGCATCTTTGTCTCTGTCTCTCTCTGTATCTCTGTCTCTGTCTCTGTTTTTTGTCTCTCTCTCTGCTGGAATGTTGCTTAACAAAATCACCTGATTATGGTGTCAAGGCCATGAACCATACAGATTGTATATAGTTAAGACTTAATTGGTATAATTAGAGAGATGGATTTGGAAGATTACTCAGTGGAAAGAGTTCTCCCCAATCTCGAGGACTCGAATCTGTATCCTCAGTGCACATGTAAAGTCACGTGTGTCACTGTTGCTGCTAGGGACCAGAGACACACAAATCACTAAGTTTTTCTTACAAGCCAGTCTAACCAAAATGGTGGAGGCCAGGTTCAGTGAGAAAAAATATTAAAAAATATTTCAAAATAGGTAGAAAAATGACTGAGACATCTAATGTCAACTTCTGACTTTCACAAATCCATATGGGAGAGTCAACCTCCACATGCACATGCACATACACTAGGAGGGGGAGGGTTACAGTTTTCCCATAGTCTACAAACTTTTTAAAAATATGTGGTACTGTTATAATGTTAATGAATGTTGTATGTTCTTTGCGCTGTGTGCTTTACCCTATGTGACTGCTTTGGTCTTTTCTGGGGTTAAGGATCAGGTGTCAAGGATTGGAAGGAAGAGTTCTAGCTATGGCCTTTCCTCCTTGGACTCCAGGGTTTTATATCCCTGCAGGCAGTGTCGATTTCAGTTCAGCTGTTCATGTTTGAACATTTAGTTAACTTGCTTCCAAATATTCATGGCACTGAGCTATCGAAGGTCAAGTTTCTGCTAAGTGGCTCTTTCATAGTAATATACTATCGGAACAAAAGGTCATCAGTTTCTTCTTACTGACGTTTAAGATAATTGGTATTTAGATACCTAATCATATATTCCTCGTGCTTGTTATTACCAGGCTGTGTATGTGAAATTTTGTACAGTTGTAGACCTGAATAAGATGTGGCACCTGGCAATAGAGTGTCCTCAGACGCTACCAGTCATATTGGAATCTCTTGGGAAACTGTATAAACTTCTGTCAGTGTAAGCATTTGAGTCAAGACCTATACTACAACATCTTTAATGATTTTCCCAGTTAATCTTAATTAATAAGAAGGTTAGAACAACTGAGCTATATATCAAGAAAAATATCATCCAAATACATTTTGAAGAGACAGACAGCCAATGATCTCTCTCTCTCTCTCTCTCTCTCTCTCTCTCTCTCACACACACACACACACACACACACACACACACACACACACACACATATTGAGAGGACAGAGAGATCATATTCAATAAAAAAAACAAACAAACAAGAATGTTCTGTAAGCCAAAAAGGCTGGAAAATATTTGGAGAAGAAAATCTGACTGAATGTAAATGCATCCCTGGCAGAAGGATACTGCAGTGAGAGAAAGGCAAACAGGTGCACTTGGCAAAGACCTTTGTTGATGAAAACAGAGACACAACAGAGAACACTATTAGAGCTGATAAGTATTAAGATGAAAAGGGGATTAAAGTCCAAGTGAAAAGATCTTAAACACTTGGATTTAGGATCTTGGTATTATGAAGTGTGTCTAATATAGATTTTGTTTTATTTAAATATTGAGAAACATAAATCTCTTATTTCCCAATCTAAAAAGTAAACATTTTAAAGGTGTTGAAATATTTTGTTCTTCCCTCCCTGTCACTGACTTTTTTCTTTAGCAGAAGTGGTTTTCATCTAATTGTGGGTTCATTACTCTTAGGTATTTCCTTATCCTCAAACACATAGATATAACTGAAATGTGTGTAGATGCTTACTACCTTAGATAAAATCTCTTTTCTAGGTGAATGATGCATTGTTATCTATTGAAACAAATACGTATGGCAAAGTGGAAAAGGTGCATCTGGAAGTTGTGTTTAGAGAAAACACTTATAAAATGTGCTCACTAGGAGTATTTGAAACTGGCCAGTAAAATCAGGCTTAGAGTGAAAACAAATAAATATCAAAGAACAGGAGGGAAATCTTAGTACCTCGAAAATCAAAAACAAGGAAGCAGAATAAGTCAAAACAAGGTACAAACTTTGGAGTAGAGCTCTGCGGTGGCGTTGATGGATTCGGTGAGTCATAGAGGGCAGACTGCTTTCCAGGATGCAGTTGTTTGTGGAACTTGGTGTCCCAAGGCCATTCGCTCAGGGTTAAGGCACTCTGATCTATAGCCTCTGCTGTACCTCTTCCCTCCCTAACTCTCCCCAGCAGCCTCTAGTGTGTGTTACTTTTGACCCCCACATACTAGAATGTTCTCATTCACTGGCTGTGTTCAAATATATAGACACCTGTGTCTCAGCTCTCAAGGTAACTTCCTAATCGCCTACAATATCCACCTCAGACACTCTTTATGTGATCAAGTAAGACTACCACACAGTCTACTCTCCTTTGCTCCTAACCATTGCTATTGATTCCTTCTCCTGTGCTTCCTGTGGTCTCCAAGATCTATATTCTTACCTACTGGAGAAATGTGGGAACAGTACTCAGACTTCCTAAACATCAGCTGCAGGTAATGAAAACATGGGCTTACCAAGTTCACCTTCTCCATCCCTTTCCTTGTTTCTCTCTGGCCTAGTATAACAATTTCTGAATTATTTATCTATCTGTCTATAGTCTTTTGGTATTTGTCATCCATATACTCTAAGTGCTTCTAAGCTCCCCCCAAAACCACAAAAACGATAACAAAAAAACAAAAAACAAACAAAAAAAAAACAAAAGCAAAAACAAAAAAAAACCCAAAAGCACTAAAAAACTAATTCTTAAAGGCACAATAATACCGTCATTTTTAGTCTCAAATGGGAGGCTACTCTTAGAGATACTGTGTTACCTGCGATACACCATGACTCAAATCCAGAACTATATCACGTGTCCATGTCATCAACTCCCAGATTTTTCCCAATCCAAGTGGATTGAATGGGACAGCAGGAGTGCTGTGCCCTGATTGTTCTGTGAGAACAAGTATCTGCCTCCAGTCTGCATGCACTTGGACAGAATTCAGCCATCTCCTTATAGGGTTAAGAGGTGACTTGAGTGTGGATATGGAGTTGAAAGCTTTCCTCTCACATCTGGATTATTCACCATTATACTAGCTCATGTCTTTACTAATCACACACATTGAATGTCCTTTTATGGACATGTCCAAAACAGAAATAGCAAACCTCCAAGCCTTATTAATTCATTGACATTTTACTAAGGAGATGAAATTAAAAGGAACCCCAAATGTGTGCTCTGAGGGACCCAGTAGGTGAGATGAACTCACCTGCTGACCTTTCTCCCTATGTGATTGCCTCATCATTTGTCTTGCATCTGATGTCTGAGAATCCTTTAAAACTTTCCTGAATAGGGGAAACATGAACCCATATCTAATTGCCTTTATTCCAAATCGCTGTTGTTAGAGATGCATGTCACATCTCTTGAAGAACTAGGAAATTAACTTTCAAAATAACCCCTGGTCACTTTGATGGTTGTCCAAACAACTCAAAAATGGTAATAGAAACTACACAGATAGAAGGAGAGAGGGGAATAACTAACATTGCCATGGAGTCTAGATAGCAGGGCAAGTTGGAATCAGATGTCATTACAAGCTAAGTGCCACCCCAGTCATCATCTCAACAGTGACTTAAATTAACACGCTCCTTTTAAGTTCCTGTGGAATGAGAAGTGATTTGGGGATTAATGTCAAATCATTTATCATTAAGAAATTCGTTCATGGAATGTTCTGGGTCATTCTTCCTTCCTTCCTCCTCAGAAGTTGTCTCAATTCGGAGTCTTTTATATAACACACAACACTCCATCAAGCAGTTACAGGAAGTGTATGGTTTGCCACAGAAATATAAGAGGCAGGGGGAAGAAATTAAACAACAAATTACCCACAGAGATTTAAATAAAATCCTCTTTACAATAAGCAATTCTTCTCACTTTCTTCCCAGTCTAAACAGCTCCCCTACCCCTGCTTTCTGTCCCTCTGCATGTTCTTTTCTTTTCTTTATGCTACATTAAACCAACTCATATCAACTCTAAATATATAGATAATTATAAATATATATTTATATTATATATTATTATGTACAATAGTATATATTATGTTTATATAAGTCTCTCTATGTCTATGTCTATCTCTATATCTATATGCATTCTAGTGGTGTTTGTTGTTCACCATTTCCAACCATATCCTTAAGATCCTGTCAAACAAAATCAGGCTACTTCTGGTCAGATGAGTGGAACAGAAAATATGTCCCTTTATAGTGTTATATATTTCTCTCGTGATGGTGTAGTTTAATAGTTTCTATAGAAACAAAACCAAAATCTTTTGTCTTTCTGGCAAAAGGCTGAGTGAACAAGTCACCTGTCAATCAATTTTCAGTCACTACACCAAATAGGTGAGAAGAGCTACAGGGAACAGACAACCCCTGGGAGAATGAGAACCAGCCTCTCCTAGGAGCATGGCTCTGTTTGTGGTCCAGTGAATCATGGGCAGACCTGAGGCCATCTACAAAGGAACAGCAATCATGGACTTGTGACGAGGTGGTGGTGCTAATTTTGTGTTAGAGTTTCAAAAGTTCAGCCCATAGTCAATGACCTTACTACTTCTGGGCCTATGTGAGGCAGCGCAGCATCCCTGGCAATCTTTGGTGCCTGGAGAATGCTACTTATTTCCTACTCAGGAATGGCAGAGAAGGAAGAAGAGTTCATATTCTAGAGCATGCCCACACTGACCTAAAACTTATGCTCAAATGTATGTCAATAAAATGAAACGCACACAAACCCAAGAATATTATAAGTCATTACTTTAAAAATTGTGAACAGGTTGAGTGTCAGAACAGTAAATGCAAGCTATATACTGCCTGTGCTCTGGAATTAATACAACAGTTGACATAAAACTGTGCGTTCAGAATGGTTTCTGAGAGTGTCAATGTCCATTCTTAACACTGGAATTTATTCATACTCACTGCATGACTCATGCTATCATTAAATTCTGGGCATGGGCCGGATGAGCATTCTATACCAAAAAGAAACTAAAATATCTTCTATCACTGCTAGAAGAGGATTCATTTTTTAAAAAGTAGGCACAGGAATGTGAGCAGTCATTAGTGTTTCATTGTGCTCAAAACATTAAAAAAAAAACCCAAAACACTAACCTTTGAGAACAGAATGAGTATAGTTTTAAAATGCGCTCTTTTTTTTAGTAGTGTGCAGAGTATTCCATAGATCATAGCAGCAAATCATTTCCCAAAGGGCCATCACTGTCTTCCACCTACAAAGAGTTCACTTGCCTTTTACAACCACTCACCTCATACCTAAGGACTCTGAGCTACTCACTACTGAGCTTTTATTTATCTGAGCACAGACTTAAGATCTCATCAAATTCCCTCAACTTTTAGTTCTCAGCTTCAATATGTATACTCCCTTTCTGGCTTTCTGGTCAACCTTGAGTGGAATTTTTGTCCTTAAGTTTTACTTTTCTTGCTGATTTCTAAACGAGAGAATAGCAACATTGAAACACCCAAACTCAGAAACCAGAGCAAGATGTTTTAGTGCATGCGCAGTATCACAGAGCCTTTCCATTTAATATTTAAAGACATCGATTAATATTTAAGCAGTAAGGTTGTCATGCTGAGCAAGTTCTACCTAAAGTGAAGTGTAGAGTAGTTTCCTTTTGCTGCATTTTAAAACTATAAACCAGCAATTCTCAGATACAAGCTTTGATGTGTGCAGGTGCCCGAATTGAGCAGAGGCATGAGTGTTTAACCATTTTCCATCTATTCAGTGTAAGTAGTTCTCAGATTTATTTTTTGTCAGAGTTGAACAGGCAGTAAAAGTAGTTGAAATACTAAAGTGATTTTTTTTCCTTTTTTCCCTTAGTTCCATGTTCTTCAACAAAATAAAATTTGCCAGAGGAAAACATCATTCCAGTCAAAATCAAATTGTTAGCCATGAGCTATTTTTGCTTTATTCTTTCTTTTTGGTTATCTTACATAATACATTAAATGCTTTTCTGTAAAGAGGCATATAGCTCAGGTCTTGAGAGTACCAATATTTGCAAAGGGAATGCTGTGTAATCACAAAATATGTCTGACAAATTCTAAAACTCTAACAAGTCAAAGAGATAAAAGTTTTCTGAGGAATGGTTATTTCCTAGGTTTTTAGATTAGCTTGATTTAAGAACAAAGTGCCCGTGTATTAGGCAGGTCCCATAAAAACTGTGCATTTTCACTGAAAAAATTATTAGTTTGAGTTGCATAAATTGTGCTGTGGATAAGGATAAAGAACATGAAGACATCGAGATCATAGCACAGAACTGAAAGAGCCCGATACACGCTGTAAATATCTTGACTAGTGTCTTCAAACTATGAAAGTATTTGAGTGTTTTTATGGATATAAAAACATTTGTTTCCTATTTAAATATGTATGATATTCCCTTTTGGGGGAAAATGAAGGGATTGGGTAAAAGATATATTCTTTTCCTTATAGCCCCTTAAATTAAAAAGAATTCATCTTCTGTACATGTATCATATATTACCCATGATACATAACATATAATGTATAATACAGACTATTAAATAAAGAGAAGCGTATAATGTATATAAGGTCGTATTTTTCTCTGGATACTTTATCCTTACGTTAAAAAATTACAAATTAAAAGGAAAGAAACTTGTAGTTATAATTCTCTCTAGAAAGAAATAAGGAAGGAGAAAAGAAATTTTTGCATCCTTTGGAGTTTTAAAACTTGGGACCTGGGAGGTGAAAAAAATGTCAAGATTCAAAGGGAGGGACCTTAGATGCAATGCCCAACTGTGGGGAGAGGGAACTTGTTGAGTCCACATCCAGTAGAAAGACAGGGCATCAAGTGGAGGGATGGGGTTGCCGTCCCATAGTCAGAAACTCTGACCCAGATTTTCTGAAGGAACTTCAGGGACAAAAATAGAGAGGAGACTGAAGGGGGTCCAGTAACTGGCTGAAATTGGGGTCCAGCTCAATGGGAGGCTCCAAGGCCCAACACTATTACTGATGCTATGATGTACTTACAGACAGGGGCCTAGTATGGCTGCCCTCCAAGAGGCCCAACAAGTAGCTGACTGAGACAGAAGCAGATACTTATATCCATCCAATGGTCTGAAGTCGGGGACCCCTGTGGTTGAATTAGGGAAAGGTTAGAGGAAGTTGAGGAGGAGGTGACCCTATAGGAAGACCAGCAGTCTCAACTAACCTGGACCCCCAAGATCTCTCAGACACTGAGGCACCAACCAGGCAGCATACACTAGCTGGTCTGAGGCCCAGACACATAATACAGCAGAGGACTGCCTGATCTGTCCTCAATGAGAGAAGACACACCTAACCCTTGAGAGACTTGGAATGGGGAGACCTAGAAAGGTGTTGGGGGTTACGGGTGTGTGGGAACATCCTCTCGGTGATGGGAAAGAGGAATGGGATGAGGAACTGTCAGGGGGCAGAACAGGAGAGGGATAATGACTAGACTGTAAAAGAAGATTAATGATGAAAAAGAGAGAGAGAAAACTTGTTCGTATGTATACTTTATTTAAAAATTTAAGCATAAAGTTTAAATAAGTAAACATCTAAACAAATGACACGGATGAAGAAGACTACTCCGTGCTGAGGGAGAATGTCTGGGTTCTAGCTTAAGCAGTTGAAAGCATAGGAATTAAACGCCCATTTGGCCCTTGCTGAAGGATTTCATTGGCTTCACAGTTAAAAGGTGCTTTCTATTATGTAGGGAAAGGCTTGGCAGTAAGAGTAACTTCAGATGGGGCACCAGAACCATGACACGCCTAGTCACGTTACATCTGCAATCAGAAGCAGGGAGACGAAAGTTGGTCTCCTACTTACTTTCTTCTTTTTATTCAGTCTGGAACCTTACTTAGTCCACAGGTTTTCTTCTAGTCTCAATTTGATGTCTCTAGAAGTAGTCTCACATATGTGCCCTAAGGTGAGTATCCAAACTGGTTCTATATCCCGTTAATTTAAAAGTCAAGACAAGTCATCATGTGGTCCACATGACTTGTTCAAATTAACAAATCTTCCTTCATAAAGCATTATAGACATATGCCTCCTCTGGGGACACTACTCAATTGTTAGACCAGATATTGAAGGGATTTTCCATAGAAACTTGTTAAAATTAGAAGCAGTAGACAGAAAACTGCAATATATATATATATATATATATATATATATATATATATTCCAAACCTTAGAAAAACTAGACTTCATTGTTAAAAACAATGGAAATCAGTTGTAATTTAAAAAGTGTGTTGGTATCTGATAGAGAAAAAAAGAAAGAAAGAAATGGGAAACGGTGGGAACTTAGAGATCCAGCAAAAGAGGTAATTTTCAGTGGGCAGTACAGTGTATATCTCTAGTTAGATGAAGAGATCACACTGGAAATCCTCAGTCCGTAATTCCCACCGGGTTCTCGCTTCCAACTATTCCCATTTCCAGAACGAAATTAAAACGATCTGTCTTTACCTCACCAGCTGCAGATGCTGTCTGTCTAGAAAAGCATTTGTTAATGGAATTCGTGGGGTATTCTCCAAGGTCCTGGAACTTTTGTCTTCCACCGTAAGAGGAGCCTCGACTGCCACCACAAGTCAGATAATGATTAGTTACTCAAACTCGGAGCTCAGATGTTTGACTGCCACCGTTAACAAAATGTTATCCTCGACACAGGCCCTCTACAATATCGTCACCCTTCAGAACTTTTAAACTATGTTTAATTTGGTGGAATTGTGAAAAGAAATTGTATAATAGCAATAAATTTTCGGAACCTCAAAGTAATCATGACATAAAAGAAAAATGGTAAATGGTTGAGGGAAGTTTGTGGTTTCATATAAGTTGCTATATTTTTACTAACTGTTGTCACATATATATTATTTATATAATAATTTATGTTCTTGACTTGATATTTGTTTTCTTAAAAATGGAAAACATTTTAAGATTGAATAGGAGCCTTTAGTATAAGTCTATGCATCACCTTCGTTTATACTGCTCTCTTAAAGAGCTGTATAAACAAATTCTGAATCAGTGCTACACGATATCCTTTCAATTCTCTTTCAAATAATCCTTGCAGGTAAGACATTATTCTAAAATCTTCCCTCTTTAAGTCACACTGGCACTAAGACACTAGACTAGGAATAGTTATTTTCCTCTTCGATGAGTACTTACTAAGGCATTATGATAAGTATACAGTTTAGTGTGCCTGTACATTTGCTCTGAGATATTGACAAATTACTTAGCTACTATTAAGAGCAGATTTTCATGTGTAGGATGAGGATAGTGCATGGCCTGACTTTCTCTCATAGCCTGACCTCAGACAGGGACATGAAATGCACTCTATTTTCATGTGAATTATATGTGAAAAAGAATAGCCATGTGAAGTTATTTCAGTTGTTACACTAGAATTTCATTAAGTGCATTTTATTATATGTATTAAATATTGATTTTCTATTATTTTTTATCAAGAATATGGTATTTACTTACCATAACTAACTTTCACAATTGGACTACTGTGAAGTACTATGGTAACTCATAATAATATCATATATTTAATTTTTCCTTTCAAGCTTTATAATATTTCAAAGAGTCCATCTTTTATCCTTTCAACAGGAGGAAAAGCAGACCAACATCTTCTATTTAATTTTTCTACACACGCATTTCAAAGTCTCTATTTTTCTAGAAATATATGATGGTTCTTAGCCTAAAGCTCATCCACTGTATGGTATGTATGGAGTAAGAAAGACATTTGGTACAACTTCTTTCTTTTAAGAATATTCTTTATATACTGTTCTAAGAAAGACATTTGGTACAACTTCTTTCTTTTAAGAATATTCTTTATATACTGTTCTATAACTTCATACCCATAGACAATGAATCTCGACCATATCCAATCTTAGTTCCTCAGTTCCCTTCTTACTTCTTCTGACTCCTTATGGACTTGCCCTCATATTTTCAGGTTATCTTTTCTTTAATTAACCCACTGAGGCCAATTAGAGGTTTCATGCACATTTTTGTGGGACCATCCGCTAAAGCGTGGGCCATCTGTGAGTAACAATGTCTCCTAACAAAAGTGGCTGCCTCTCCCTGAGCTTGCCTCTCTCCCGTAAGTTGCTAATAGCTGTTCACCTATGAGTGGAGCCCCAAGACCCCTGTCCTGTCCATCTAGAATATTGACTGGCTTAACCTCCTGTAAGCTATGTGCAAGTAACCATAGTTCCTCTGAATTGATGCCTTTGCTAACTGTGTCATGTCCAGAAGATAGCGTTTCACAGAATTCTTCTACATCCTGTCCTTTTTATTCTTTCTGCCCCAACTTCCAAGAAGTTCTCTGAGCCTTGTAACAGTCGATATAAACTTTTCACTTATGGCTAAGCACTTAACCTTAGTAATTTGAAATGTTGTGTTTTCATTGACTGCTTCCCACTTCAAATGGGAGTTTCGTTTTTCTGACCAAAGGTGAGAGTACCACTAATCTATGGGTATATTTAAAAGACAGTTTAATGACATTTCCATTTAGTGAAAGGACAGTAGCATTCCACCCTACCTCCAGGGCCCATTACATCCAGCCATGAACTTTTAGGCTATTTTTACAAGACTAGACATTATTGCCTTCCTGTGGAATAGTCCTCATATAATAATCATGCACTAATGCATTGGTAGGCACATGTATCTTGCCAGTTAGATCAGTATTGTAGCATATGGGATCCATTTCAAGTAATTCCATTGATGGCTTTCTTCTCAAGCAGCCTGACTTCATCAAACAGCATGAAAGCTAGATAAGAGGGAGAGGATTTTCTTGTTCATTTTGTGATTGATTCCTTTTTGTCCTAAAACCAAAGTGTATTATTATGTCTTTAACAGTAGGGTCTTACCAGCAGCAATCTGTCCTCTGATAGGTCCCACCTGGAAGCTAACTCAGAGAGATACAAAGACCCACAGACAAGCAGTGGATGGAGCTTGGGGACTCTTGTGGAAGAATAGGAGGAAGGATTGAGGACCCCAAATGGGATAGGAACTTCACAGGAATACCAACAGAGTCAACTAACATGGACACTTGGATCTCTGAGAGTCTGAAACAACAACCGAAGAACATACACGGGTTGAACCTAGATCTTTCTGCACATATAAAGCAGATGTCCAGCTTGGTTTTTATGTGGGTACCAAACAATTGGGCACTCTGAGGGGGGACGTGTACACTCACTACTACACCTTTAACCACCAGCAGGCCCCTCTTTACTTTATTATAACATGCATTCCACTCGAATTTCTTCAGAGATTTTTTCCCCTTAGGGTATTCTTGAATTTGTCATAGAGAAGGATTTCATGAGAAGATTACTAAAGTGAAGTTGAAGTTCATTAGGGAGATATGTTAATACATGTTAATTACATGATAGTTAATAGAAAAAGGATACATGGGAAGGTTAGTACAAACCCAGAAATGAGTGTGGGTTTCCTAAGATGGAGTCATGCTTGAGTGCTGCAATAGCATGCATTTGTGATGGAGAATGCTCTCAGCTCTACAGAATTAGAACTCCTCCCTTGTGTTAATAGAAGCGGGAGGACCCACACACTGTGTTATTCAACTCCCTGCATGGAATCCTGAACTGCATACCTGGGGAAAAGGAGCTACGCAGTAACATCCATTCCTATCTCTTGCCCTTCTGTTTGTGGACGCGGTGGGACCAACTGCATTCATCGTGTGCCACGCTGATTACCTAATCATGATAGATGTTGCCTTTGAACTATGAACCAGAATCAATATTTTCTCCCTAAAGTTGCTCACGTCAGAATATTTTACCACAGATACAGGAAGACAAGCTATAGCATCTTCTAAACAATCGTTTGGTGGTTCTCTTTTTGAGTTATGACTCTAGACCTGCTACAGAACCAAACCCTCTTTTCACTCATTTTTGGAAAAATAGAGTAGTCATTGAGAGGTCTTAGGATTGGAATCTGCTAGCGTAGAGGTACTAGTCATAGGGTTAAGACCCGGCTTTTGCTGATGTAAACATGGATCCTTATGGGCAGCTTTTAAAAGTCCAGCTTTATAGCTAGGAAGAGAGAAAGACTGTACCCAGAGCCCATGAACACTTATGGTCTTAAGCATGATCCATTGCTATTTTCATATTCTCATTTGAAACATTTATATATAAAATGAACATTATCTTCATGGAGGGGATTTTCACAACAAATATGCTTATTTGTGATGGGATTCTAGATTCTCAGCTGGGAAGAAACTTCAATAAAACTCTAGGATGAGAATCGTCTTTCTTTTGCTATGCTCCCTTAGTTTTCCCCGACTTTCTACAGTGCTTAACTAGAATCATGGTGATGTGAATAACACCTAGCATTACTACATTTTACCATAAACATTTTATGAAACATAGTTATATTTTATGAAAACAAAAGCAAAACTGTGAGAAGAATGATACTGTTTTAAATTTTTTGTCAATATTTATAGAATTATGAAGTTCTCTGATCTGCCTGTCCTTTCTATTGCTTTAGGCAGAAACCTATGAAGAAACTTTGCCATCACGCACATATCCAGGAGGGAGTGGTTGCACTTGTCAACCTGGGAGGAGTTTGAGGAACTCCAGGAACTCTTCAATCCCATTTTGAGAATATTCAATCCCACTATGGAAGGTTGAAGATTTGAGTTCACACAGACTTCCTACCTGGGGTCAAACCAACCTAACAGGGTGTAAGTGTGTGCCTTAGGGTAACTGGTTTCAGTGCAACCCACTGCAATTTCTCCCTCTTTGCACAGTGTCCTTAAGTCTAACTTCTTAGGATGGCTATCAGAGTGAAATGATCAGAATAAAGAACTGAGCACATGGCATAGCAAGTAACACATGCACCACAGCTGTTGACTGTATCATCTTGAAATGGAAATCTAGACTAGCTCTCCTAACTCACAAACCAGGACAAAGGCCAATTTTGGAAAGTAGAGGGGTCCTAAATTAAAAAAAAGAAAAGCAAAACAAAACGTATTCTATTGTGTGTAGACTGGGTTTATAGCCATGTTCCCTCATGAAAAGTTTTGGGAGTTCTGTCACAGTTATCACACGTTCCTGGGGAAGCTGGGATTCTCTCTTAACATTCTTGCTCTCATGAATAAAAGAATGGACTCAATAAGGAAGTCTGAGGACAATTTTTTTAGAGTTTAAAAGAAAAACTCCAAAGCAAGCAATCTGTACATGTTGGCAGCCTGTGTGGAAAGATGGCAAGGAAAATGAAAGAAAGCACTAGGGTTTGGTATAAGATGGGTTGGAGGTAGGCCCATAGCAGACTAACAGCCACAAGGCGGGAAGGAGAGCTTTAGAGAAAGAGAAAGGAAGCATGAAGTAACAGAAAAAGCATCGTTGGTCCAGGCCAGTGAAAGAACAAAAAACACAGGGAAAAAAGGAAAGAAAGAAAGATAGAACCAAAGAAAGAAACTTGTGCTCAGCAGGCAGACCTGACAGAATCTTATGGCAGCTTATAAGGACTAATGAATTGGAATGTGTGGAAGGAAAAATATATTACCTCACTAAAGGAAAAATATGTCTGTAACTTCCTTAGTGTGGCTTAAGGTGAACTGGCCTTCCTGAGAAACAATACTTCCCTCAATGGTCAAATGGTCAAATAATTGACTTGGCCAACCTTGTGAAGGCTAGGTCCCCACCCTGGTTGGAGATTGCGTTCTCTCAATCATAAGGAAATAATTTTCCTTCCATGGGACTTCAATGCTACTTGAGCATCGTGGTTTGATTATGCATAGCTAACTATAGTCTGAGAATATTAAACAAAATGCACTGAGGAGTGTGGCAAAATGTATGACTCTATGGTACAGTCTTGCACAGAAGGTGAATCATTTCTTGGTCTAGTGTTTCCATCCTGTATACACTACCTCTGCATTAGTGAGTGAGTAGATATCCCACTGGTCAATCTCCACCATGATGGTATCACAGCACTTGTGGTCAAGAAATATTGATTCTAGTAAACAAGATCCACAAGGTGCAGAAGGGATGATGGTGACAAATCAATCATGTGAAAGAGAAGCTAAAGAGTGTTTCCTTAGCCGTGAAAACATAAAAGGACAATGGGATATTTTGACAGTTATTTATGTAACTTGAACATAGCATTTGATTTCTCTTTCATTAATGGCTATTAACCATTTACTGGATCTCACTTAAATATTAAACTGGTTCATAAACACTTAGAGGAAAAAAGTGCATGACAATTTGATATGATTCAAAGTGTTGGGATATGTGAGCATCTTGAACTGTTTCTGGTACAGTCAAGGAGGCCATTGTAACATAATAGTGCAAGCCAAAGCGTTGGCAGATTTAAACAGAACTATCAAGCCAAACCTAACTTTAAAAATCTGTATTTTTATACAAAAATTAGACCAGATTAATAAGACACAATAGGAGATTGTCATATTCATATCTCCTTCGATAACATGACATGAAGCATACATACTAAACAGTTTCTGAAGGCTAGAAAGTTGGAATGCATATTTTCTTTTAATTTGCATTATTTTGTTTATAAATTCATTTTGATTCATTTATGCTTAATGGTCACACATGTGATATAAATGCCATTATTCTAAATGCAAATCTGAACATCATTTCTGACTAATATTTAAGGCTTCTCGTTCTACATGCTCATAGTATATCATCTGACTTCTATATCTTTAATATATATTTTAATTTTGTGATATTTACATACAAGTTTTGTGCATTTTCCTTTTAGCCAATGTACAAATATCCACCAAAGGTCTGAAGCAATTGCTGCCCAAGAATTTCTAGGCAAGGTCACTTGTACATGATCTGACTTATTAAACTATTACTGGAATTTCAGTAGCACAATCCCTTCTTAGACTGCCAAGTTCTTCAACCAACCTCACTTAACCCCGCTGTTTCTCTTGTTTTCTTGGAATTGGAGTAGTCAATACCAGCTGACTGGTTCCTCTTCCTGCCTATCTACAGGTTTTATCTAGTAGGAGGAGGTACAAAAATGTCCAACACCCTTCTGGGCTTCAAATTAATTTGACAACAGACAGATCAACAAGAGGAAAACCATATTTATTTAGACACTTGGAAAAGATAGTTCCAACAATGAGAAAAATCATAATCTAGTGTGTCTGGTTTGAATTGACCCATATGACAGCTGCTCATACAGCATTTAGAGCTGGGTAAAGATAAGGAAATGGGTGTTTTGGGGTGGAGTGTGGCAATAGAAGTTATGATAGAATCAGTGAAAGGAATGCAAAATAAAGAAGATTGTCTTAAGCCAAGTATTGTGCTTATAATTTTAACATTTATGCATACAATTCCAACAATTGGAAAGGGGTGGCATGAGAATTTCCATGGCTTCCAGGTCACTCTATACTGGGCTTCATTGTATATTCAAGGCCAGTCTGGCTATAAAGTCAAAATCCCTCTTTAAAGTCAAAAACCCACCAATGTTAGCACCAACAACTTATAAAATGGCTGTCTCGTTAATATGAATTCTTTGTCATGGGTTGAATATGAAATGTCCACCATAGGGACAAATGTTTGGTCATTTGATCCTTAGTTGCTTGTACTGTTTTGTACACTTATGGAGCCTTTAGAAGACAAGGAGTTGGTGGCTGAACCAAAGCTTATCGGAACCACAATGGTTCCAGCAGCCTGAAGTCCTCACTGCGATGTCAACTCTGTCACGGCTTCCCTTCCCTAGTAGGCTATCACCTCTGGAATCATGAGACAAATCAGCCATTGTCACCTAAATTTCTTTGAGAGGTATTTTGTCATAGACTAAGGATGGTAATTAATATACTTTTGGAATAACCTTCCTTTTGACACGACTTCTCGACTAACACAGATTCCCCAGATAGTCCTAATTCTCATCTACAAAAAGCCAGCTTTCCAGAGAGATGCCTATGTCTGCAGTTTCTCAGAATAACCAGTGGAGAACATGCCAGCAATGTATTTTGAGGAGTACATTCTAGTCTCTTACATCCAGATTTGGAATTGGTTTATCTCATGCCTAAACATTTATTAACTTTAATATACCAAGAAAATCTTAGTGATAACTTCAAAAGGCCTGAATAGTAAGAACTCAATCATGTTTGTGGAAAAAACAACATTCATGAAAAATCATGATGAAAGATAAATGTTGAAAGAGCTTTTGAAAGGGCCAGGCGGTAGTGGCACACTCGGGAGGCCGAGGCAGGCAGATCTCTGAGTTTAAGGACACCCTGCTCTACAGAGTAATAAGTTTCAGGACAGTCAGGGCTACACAGAGAAATCCTGTCTTGAAAAACCAACAAAAAAACAAACAAAAACAGAACAAAAAAGAAAAGAAAAAGAAAAAGGAAGGAAGGAGAGAGGAGAAGAGAGAGAAGAGAGGAGAGAAGAGAGAAGAAGAGAGGGGAGAGGGAAGAAGGGGGAGAGGGGGAGAGGAGAGGAGAGGAGAGGAGAGAGAGAGAGAGAGAGAGAGAGAGAGAGAGAGAGAGAGAGAGAGAGAGAGAGAGAATGGAGAATGGCATGGGAGGAGTTGAGGATAGAACCTGTGGCCAACTGTAGCTTCTGTGCATAAATGTGAATTTTTTGTGCAAACAGTAGTTTGCTAGGCATTAGGAGGACATAATTGCATCGTGTTTAAGACGTACGACTCATACCATGATGTTCTTAGAACTCTTGTTTATATGCTTTTGCTAAGTAGATGAGGGTCCAGTTCTGCTTATGCCTTTGGGGTGAGTCATGTATTATCACCACACTGAATGAAAGAAAGAAAACTAGTCCCGACAGGTGAGTTAAAATTAGTTGCTTTGAGTGCCAAGTTTGGGGGTGGTGTGAGGATGCTCTGTCTGAGACAGTTTTCACTATTCACAGATTCTTTAATTCTGGGGGTAATAAGAGTTGTGCAAACGTCAAGGAGCGGCTTTGAGTTTTCAACATAACCATACATTATTAGCTGGGGCTGAGATGCTGGGATCTCATGAAGAGAAATTTTCGGGGCTTGCTAGACACGTTTGTAAAGGGAGAGAGGAGGTTAAAGTTGCAATGTGGCTATCAGGCCATGTGACTACATCGAAGGTGCTGGACGTCAGTGTCACAGGGCTATATACTGAGGGGCATGCAGGCCCACAACAGGGAGGGATCCGTCCTTACTACTGCTAGTCTCAAGGTAAGAATTTCAAGGTTTGAATCTGTCTTGCTCTCACTCTTGTTCCAGGCTCATCACCCCCCCTCCCGCACCTCCCCGCAATCTCCACCATGGTATTTGACCCACATCCCCCCACTTTTTTTATTAATGGGGTTAGCAGTGTCATCGTCATCAGCTTCTATGTGGGAATGGTTTGATGCTGAACCAGAGTCCAGGTGGCAGTGATTTTTGTAATGTTAAAATGGATGGGTTTAGAGGTGCTGATGAGTAGGGCACCAGGAGAAGGATGGCTCCAAAGGTCCAGTCTGGGGTCAAAGATGGGGAGAAGGCAATCTACCAGAGGGTTTGAGTACTATGGATTAGAGGTGTTGGGTGCATAGCATGCCCAGAGATCTCACCTGAGATCTTTGAGCATTTGTAAGTCTGGTTCCACTAGCCCAGATTTACTGATGGAGAAGCAACATTTTTCCCCTAACACAGGGCAAATCCCTCCCTGTTCATCAGTCCTTTAAGTCCAGGGCCCTCTAGTTTTAGAGAACAATCCATGCAGGGAGGTGATTTATCACTGGAGGGACTCAAGACTGTCTGTGGTGGAAGCCATGGCCTTGTCACGTTTATCTTGGAAGTCACTGGCCATGCTGTGTTTAGAGGAAGGCTGCTCTGACTGCACCAGAAGCATCCATCAAGTTGGTAAGACCCATGAGAAGAGAGATGAAGAGTTCTCATTTCTTTAGATCGCACAGCTCTAATGTAAGTTCTTCAGGCTCATAGAGCTAAAGCTGGGAAACAGTCATTATGGAGGTGTAGAAGCCTTTAAAAACGGGGTATAATTCAGGAACTGGTAGGGTTGTTGCACCAGAGAAGGTGGGGGATTAGCACATATTAACTTGTGACAGTGATGTTACAGGGACATGTAGGATGGGATCTTGAAGAAGGTCCTATAAAACAAAAGGGTAGGGGTAGATTGAAGAAAGGGATGTTTTGTGACTTCGTGTGGGTAAGTCTCCATGAGGTTCATGGAGCAAGATTCTAATGGGAAAAGCTGCCAGTAGTGGCCAGAAGAGCGAAACACAGAAGAAGCATTGAGAGGAGCTGGGCTGAGTGGTTAGAGGGCAGAGGTCAGCTGTATGTTGCAGGTAAATTGCAGCCTGGAGGTGCTGGGGATAGAATACCATGACACCCTGCAAGGAGGGAGTGGCTTAGACCTCCTTCTGAATTTGGTTTTCCTGTTGAAGAATGTTAACATCAGTAAAGACTGATTTGGAGGCAGGGACAAGCTGGAGAGAGACACATATGTCAACTGCAGGCTATATAGCATAAACATTACGGTAGAGCTAACCAAAACTCCTCATCATTGATCTTTCCAGGGAGTGCTGGAAAGGTGAAAATGACTTTTAAGATGGTCAAGTATGGCACTACCATGCCTGGTGGATTCAATTCTACACCCCAATGTCTGCAACCTCCATTGATGGAGGTCTCCTGGAGGCAGTCACATGTGTTGCCAAAGGAAAGCAGAGGAATGGGCTGGGGATTGTGGAGATGGAATCGGGGTCTAGAGGAATCTCCATCCTGGCTCCGCATCCTTCAAGTGGGCAGTCCTGGCTTCCTATGATTTTGCTGTGTTTGTCTTAGGTCTCCCTAGCAAAGAATCTCCGGTTGTTGGGTATTGGGAGGGCACACAGCTTGGGCAGCGGCCACCAGGTCCTGGATGTCCTTTCAGCAGATCTTGTTTTTCTGTTGTCTCCTCCACTTCCTTCTTCCTTGATCTGTCAAGCGAGAAGCAGGCTATTTTCTTGGTTGGTGGGATGATGTCGGACATTTCTGGCAGGGACTCAAATAGGCCTAGGCTGATCCCGTGGAAAGATACACATAAAATATCTTCCAATTGTCAGGAGCAGGGTCTGCTCCCTTCTGAATCCTATCTAAGGGAAAGCAGAGGAATGGGCTGGGGATAGTGGACATGGAATCGGGGTCTAGAATTATACGAGAATGGGAGGGGTTGTTCCTGGTGTGTGCTAATGGAGGGAGATAGGAGGGTATTTGGCACATTTTTAGATGTTAAATATATTTAAAGTAGTCAGAGGCATCATTAATTGTGTGCTAGGTGGGGGTAGGCATTTGCTTTTTGTTTTATAAGTAAGCCTTTAAAGGCATGATGTGTTCTTTTCTTTATCCCTTGGCCCTGGGTGTTGCGAGGAATCCTTGTGTGGTGGGAAATTTCTCATTGTGAGCAGAAGGTTTTGAATTGGGAGCTGGTAAAGGCAGGGCCACAGGGAATGGTCATGAGAGCCCGTGGGTGCCGAATTTATGGTGAATTCACCTTTTTGAGTTTTCTCTTGTTTGGGCTGTAGGCCATACAAAACACATGTGCCAATGTTCATTCACCAAGGCATAGTTTTGCCTGCCAAATTAAGGAATGTAAGGTGACACCAATTTGCCATAGGGCATTGGATTTGAGACCTGAGGGGTTGGTGCCCATCGTTTGTAAAGCTGGGATAGTAATAAGGGATGCACAAAGGGAGCATGTTTTTATTATCCTCTGTGGCAGCGCAAGAGGAATGTGGAGGAAGCAGGCGAGAAGGCCCTTTGTGTGTGTGTGTGTGTGTGTGTGTGTGTGTGTGTGTGTGTGTGTGTGTGTGTGTGGTGAAATAGATCTGCTTGCTCCAGGCAGTCTGATCAGCAAGGGCGTTTCCCTCAGATGTCGGGCCGGGCAGGGGACAGTGGGTTCTGATAGGCTGTATGTAGGGGAGTGGCTGTTTCTCATAAAAAGGTGGAAATATGTGTGTGTAGAGAGGAAAGTAAATTGTTGTCTAATTTGACAACAGGGGAGCAAATTAACAGCATATACACTGTCTGAAAAAAAGACTAAAGGGCCTATTGACTTTCTCAGGGCTAAATCGGTTGCACATGGTCCCTTATATAAGGGGAAGTGATGGGGTAGCTCTTTGAATTGGGTAACAGGGGTTCATCTCCAGGGATTATATATATTTGCTACAGCTCCTCTCTTTCCTCCATCCATAAATAATGATGGGCTTTTTTTTTTTTTTTTTTTTTTTTTTTTTTTTGTAAAAAGCCTGGAGAGGGTAGCCACTGCACCAGAGGGAGGACAGGAACCCGTTTTTCATTAGGGTAATGGTTATCAATTTGTCCTGGAACTCCTATTAAGCTAAGAGCAAAGCGGGCATGATTTCTGAGTAGCCATTGAATTTTGGAGAAATAGAGAGGCTGACCCAGAGTTGTTCTTGGGGGTGATGGAGTTACTGAAAACAGAAAGCATACATAGTGTCACGAGTAGAAAAATAAAGAGTAGAGATAAAGTACGTATATCTCAAAACCCGACTTAGCAGGAAAACCAAACATAAGGAAGTGCGTCTGGTAAGATCTAAGACCAATCAACAAATACAGTCTAAGGGGTGCCTCACTGTTAAGCTGGAGGCAAAAGAAGAGTAGCCTAACCTTTCCATTTCTCCCACGCTTTAGTGTGCCACCCACCCTCTCATTAGCCAAGGACGTGCTGAGGTCACATGACTTGAGGGCATGTACATGCAAGAAGTGTATACTCTCCACAAGTTAGAGTAAAACAAAGGTCAAGGAATCTGAAGGGAGTGTGGGTAGTGTAGATGATTTATACAACTTGGCCGAGATGGTAGAGCTAAAGTTTTCATTAAGTATATACAAGATTTTTCTTTTCACACACACACACACACACACACACACACACACTCTGCATGCTGAAAGTGGAGAAATAAAGCCTGTAAGATGACATTTTTTAATGTAGTTTCCTTTGCATAATATATATATGTGTGTGTGTGTGTGTGTGTGTGTGTGTGTGTGTGTGTGTGTGTGTGTATAATTTTAGAAAATTTATGCCTGCCATTTTTTTTATACATCTGGAAGAAAGGTAATAAAAAGCGTCTGAGGACTGTAACCCATCTTCTCTGTGAGAGAATCATTTGGGGCTTGTTCAAGGTGAGGTAAAGCCATCTATTTCTATGCTGTTAATCAATAAGATGCATGCAGTCTCTTTTTCTTTTTTTCTGGGCAAACCTTGCTTTCAGAGAATACTTCATAACTGATAGTTTACATTGTTATATGGATTAGGAGAAGTATTTATTGATGAGTGCAGGTATGTGGGGATGAAGCCAGAAAACAGCTTGTTATGTACTTGGTTCTCTCTACCATACGCTGGGGATCCTGGGGATTGACCTCAGGTTGACCTACTTGTAGACAAGTATCTATATCCACTGAACCATGCGACAATGTAGGTTATGCTGATTTATATGTATATTAATTTTTAATTCAGAGACCATTGTCTTCAGCAAAGCTCTTCTAATGGAAATGTCAATCGTGGTAGTACATGTGTGGAGTAACTACCCTCTGACATTGCAAAGCAACTCTTACCAATCTAAGAGGTTATGGGTTGGGCAGGCAAAGACTATTTAAAGGCACAAGAGTATGGTGTGCATGAAGAAGCAAAGTATATTGAACATGGCTGTGCTAGACTGGAGTAACTTTCCAGACGATTTATACATTGGAATACCAGACCTTCAGACTTCAGGATCTAAATCTATAAAGAAGTTCAAATGTGTGACTGCTCTTCGGGGATCATCCAATATCACTAACATTCTTAGAAAAAGATGTAAGTATGGCAGGCGTATGAATACAGAGGGACAGAGAAAGTGACCATCTGGAAGCTAAGGAGAGAAACAGCAAGGCAAACCTACACTAGTCTGATCTCTACTCTTAGGTTTCTATCCCCCAGAACAATAGAGACATCTTTTCCCATCAATGTTGTTGTAAAAATATAAAAATAAAAATGTATTGTTGGTCTTTTCCCCCGCTAGGTCTGTACCGTGGTGCCCCAAGATGTCTGCTAGATGTCTTGGTGGAAACACAGCCCAGCAGCCGCACACTTTCCTGCACTCAAACCCTCACATAAAAGAACACACAACAATCTTTGACCCACTTGGTAAGATATAATTGCCCACTTAAACATACAAAGCCCGGTACCATCCATCCCTTGAGAACATTAATAACAACCTGTAAATACAGAGCAGAATCTTAACATCACCTGCCATATTGTCCTGCCACGGCTTCTCCCCTCTCTCGTCTCTCTTCTCCTCTCTCCTTCAGTCTCCTCCTCTTCCTTCTAACTTCTCTCCAGCCCATCCTTCCTTTTCCTCCAATGATAGGCCTCCTTCTATCCTGTACCTGCCCCTCACCACTACTTTACAAATTCAATGGAGAGGTGGTTCTGGTGAAGTCACCTGAGTCCTGAGTACTGACTAGGCAACTGTCCTTGGGGCAGTGGAATTAGCATCAAAATACAGTAACTTCAGGGCAAACCACAACAATCAAGAATCCCAGTCTGTAGTCATTTGTTATATAAAATCGAGTATAGTAACCTAGTACCAAGGGAGGGGCTATTGATACCTAGAGATAATAACAGGGACATGATTTGACATATAGAGATATGGACCACAGAACTATCCATAAGTAAGCTTCCTAGCCATTCATGTGATTTAACAAGCACATGTACCTGTCTTAGCTGGTCTCTTCTATGGCTCCTCATCTATGAGTATTCTATCGCCTAACAGTACCATTGTGACATCATAGAATCTCTTCTTTGTGCGGTTGCTTATTGTTTACTCCAGGTGGTGATAAAATAATTCTAGGCTATCACTGCATGTTAAGGTGGAAAAAATTCTGATACTCTTAAGGTAGATTTGAGACTTTCATTTTCAAAACGCAAATTTCCATTATGAATCAAGTGAGCTCTTCTTTCTTATAAATGTCTTACAAAGATCTTTGTCAACATCGTAGGCTCTCGGTGTCCAGAAATAGATCTCAAGCCTTTTCTAAACAAAGAGAAATGTATAGTTAAGCTAGAAGAGCAATTACTTGGTCCACATGCGTACACACCAAAGGTAATAATGAATACTAGAAACATTCTTCTTTTCTCAATAGAAAAAAGTTGATTTTGGGTTTGCCCTTACCTTATTCTAGGCTCACGTAGTAGAGAACCTAAGACTGGTACGCTAATTATATACCAAAAAATTTGACTTATAGTCCCAGTGTGTAAGTAGTCTAGGATGGATGGCTGAACCTACATCTACCAAAGACCTTTGTGATACCTCATCCCATGGCAGAAAGTGTGTGTGTGTGTGTGTGTGTGTGTGTGTGTGTGTGTGTGTGTGTGTGTATGCCTGAGCACACGCATGCATGTGCGATATGACAAAAGAGGAGGGGTCTTGTTCTTTTATAATACTCATAATAATTCACTCATTATTAATTTATGGTGGTAGAATCTTTATACCATATTCACCTTTTATTAGGCCCCAATATCCAATACTGTTACTGGGACTTTAAGTAGGGTATGCTTTTGCTGAGAAATACTCAAATTATAGCATGATCACACGCTATTTTTATTTCACATGATGTTTACCATGTCTTTTCACCAAATATCAATAATGTCAAGTAATGTATTAGGGTAGGAGTTCTTATGTAATATTCTGTGACTGCACAGTCTCAGCTGCTGTGCCTAATGAGGCAGATATGTGAGATGCAAATTTTGAAAATGAGTTTGCAAAACGGGCTTTTGTACTAATTTATGTTAATTCACAAATTTTTCTCCTCCAATTATTCCAAAGAAAACATATATCAGTTAACCTAAAATATGTCATCTCAAAAATCATGTACTTGGATAATTGACAGTGTACTAAAAATCATTGAATGAGTGAAAAACTTCAGAAATGAGCCGGAAATGAACGTTCCAGGTGGGCCGTCAATCCTTTATTTAAAGTACTAGAGATTTTAAAATTAAGACTAAAGAATGGAACTCTGAGGGTCATTATACTACTACCAAGTTCCCGAAATTAATGTTTAATATCTGGCAGTAGTTTTAAAAAAAGCATTGTAATATTTCTTTAACATTAATTTTAACTTTTTAAAAGGAGTAGTCCTAAAGATCAAACTTATAGCCTGGTGTATCCATGCTTGTGACTACTGAGATGTATCTTTAATCTCTAATTATTACAAGGCTGTTTTTTTGTTACTATGACTATTTAAAACGTGGTTTTTTTTTTTTTGATTCTTTATCAAGCTTGTTTTCTTTGCCATGGATTAAATTACACCCTAATTTGTATCTGCATTGTATTATTGTATTTGTAACCCTGCACACATTAATCTACCCTTGCCTGGGCTGCACCCTTACTCTGTCCCTAGTTTAGTTTGTGCAGCTGAAGATATTTTATTTCCAAATTTCTTTCTCAGTTAGGCTTTTCCTACAACTCCATTTACAGTAGACTATTCCACATGCGATAGTTAATCGTTTGTTTAATTTGGCAACAAGGATATTAGAATTATGCATCATCTAGGCAGTGATTCTTTCATAATGTTGTTTGCCTTATGTCTATTCATTTATATTCTCTTCAGTAAATAAACCTTAAATCCCCAGCCTAGCAGTGACTGGCACGCATTCCAGTGCATGAAATAAACACAGAATGTCAATACCGATATATGCAACGAACAGTTGAGGAAAGTACATCCCAGAAGGACATCTAACAGCGCTCTGTTCATTTAACTTTTTTTTTTCCAGCTGGTTCATGGCTTGTGAAAATTCCTAGAAAGGCATAGATGACATAGGGAGTACTGGAGTTCTGGGTCCGCCCTGGTTTTGGGACATTACAGGACGTAGATTGTTTGGAGACTTTGAGCAAGAGGGTGATCTGATATACTATCCCATGGCTGTAGCCTCAGACTGGGGGTCAGAACGTCAGAGTTTAGTAAGAGCCCCAAACCAGCACACAGAAACCTGCAGGATGGGCGGTTCTGGCTGTCCAGATGGGCAGGGCTTAGACCACGAGCAGGGCACATCGGGGGGGCGGGGCAGCAGCACAGCCCCTCCCGCAACCCTCGCGGGTCACAATGTAGGGGTTAGGGACGGGTGGGGTGGGGCAGAGCAGGGGGCGGGGCAGGAGGGGCGGGGCGGGGCGGTGACGGCGGCGGGGGGGGGGCTGGAGGCGGAGTCGCGGCGGCTGGAGGACAGCGCCATTCCGGGTGGCCGCTCCCTCCGTCCGCTTGCCACCCGCCCGCAGTGGTCCCCCGGAGCGGTCAGGCGAAGCTGAGTGCGAACGCGTGACGCGGCCCGGCTTGCTCGTGCTTTCCCTCGCCTGCGCCCATGGGCCGGGCCGCCGCGGACCAGCGGCGCTGAGGAACGGGGCACAGAGGACCTGAGGCGGCCGCGGTGGCGCTCTCCGGCAGCGTCTCGCCGCTTGCCCGCGGGGCCCGCGTTCGCCCGCCGCCATCGCCTTCGCGCCCGGCTGGCGGGGGCGCTGTCCTCCCGGGCCGTCCGCGTCGCTGCCCCGGGCCCGGTAGAGCGCGACAGGCGGGGCCGCCGCGGGGGCCATGACCGTGGAGCAGAATGTGCTGCAGCAGAGCGCGGCGCAGAAGGTGAGACACCGGCTGGCCGCCGCTCCTCGACGGGCCGCGTGGCCTCCCGCCCGGCCGGGCCATCCCGGGGCGTCGCGCTCGGTTCCGCGGGGCTTCGTGCGGAGCGGGGTGTGTAGTAGTGAGAGGCTTTGCGTCCACTCCCTTCTGCGGATTGTTCTCCTGGAACCGACGGCGTCGCGTCCCCAGAGTGACCCCCGCATTCCTCCAGTACTCTGCCAGGCTTAGTAATTAAACTTTCTTCTCCTTCGCTTCCTTTTCCAGTCTCCTTTCTTCTGCAAGAATGTCACTTGTCACCCCTTTTGGACAGTTTCTCTTTCGGAGGGCTTATTATTCCAGGCCTGCTGTTCTGCAAAAAATTAACCTCCCAAAACGAATTACCTGTCTTCCAGGGCAAGTACATGACATCAACCCAGGGTGGAATCTATACAAATAGAGGATTTGGTTGGTTATTTTTTCTTTTCTTTCTCTCTTTCCTCCTCTCTTGACTATAGAAACTATCTCGTGTAAGAAGATCTTTATGGCTGTTATTCAAATCTTTTGTCCCCTAAGTTTGACCTTGCTCTCTTGTTCGTTCATTCTTTACTCTTTAACACACTGAGTTAGGGGGGTCATCACATATTGCTTTTAAAATAGCACCTTGCTAATTCTAGGTTTTACTTTCAGAATCTTAAATCCTCCATCATAGCTTGCTCCATGCCCTGAGGAGTAGATGGTCATGACTTGTTTTGCCCCCCACCCCCCACCCCGGCCCACCCGCTTTATTGGTGCGAAAAGCATTTCGAGCACAAGGGAAATGTTGGCTTAGTTGAATTCTAAATGTAGGAGCAATTAGGTTTACAGTGAACAGCCAGAGTCCTGTTTGGCTCATCGGGTGTAATGGATGCCACACCCTGCTGTAGTTTTAGACACAGGGTACTCGCAGGCTACCTGAGCTTGTCTTTAAAGTGAGGGCCTGTTGTACTTAAATAGACCAGTACGTTCAAACAGACTGCTTTTGTTTTAGTTTTTTTTTTTTTCCATTAGAATAGTTTTAGAATTTTATGTTCCTTGCGATAACCAAAGATGCCAGAGAATTTTGGAAAGTAGGGATAGTGCATTGTTATTTTAGGCGCTTTTGTTAAAGTTGTTTTTGGAGCCTATTTTAGTCTATGCTACTTGCACACTGAAAAGATTATTGCAAACTGTAATGTATTTGTGGCCAAAGAAATGAAGACTGAATAGCAATAACGAAGAAAACAGTTGGCCTCCTAGTTCTGTATGCTGTGTGTAGAACACTGTGATCTTTACATTTTGATGTTGAATATGTGTTGGAATTTTGATTAGGTCATGTGATCTTAGGAATACTAAGCTATAGACTCAGTAGCATTTTGTTTGTACTCATTTTGCATTTTAAAACTTCATTTCAAAGTGGGAAATGTTGCTGGTTTTTTTTGCTTCTCTTAAACTTTAAAATTGCAAGAAATTTATTCAGTTTGTGGTTTTTGTCATTCATTTTGACTAAACTACTTCCTTGCATAGTCAGATAACTACCGGAATGGCTCCGAACTTTGTATAAAAAACTGTAGAATCAAGAATTAAATCACCAAAAGTTCTTTGTTATCTACTCCAATATTTCTGATTAATGAGCCTCCTTTCTCCAAAGAGACTATTCAAAATATTAACGTTGTGATACTGTTTTTAGCATGTAAGTATATTAGATCATTTCATTGATAATTGGTGAATTCTTTAAAAGCGATATCATACATTTTTATACATACACAATATTTACTTTTAATGGTGTTGGGGACTGAACCTAGAGCATCATACATGCTAGCAAAGAACTCAATCAACTGAACTACATCTGTACTTTCTTAAATGTGTTTCTTTTCCTTGTTAATACACTGTTACTTTGTTACCTGTATTAGAACAGGGTCAAACAGTATGCTTTTGAAACAATATAACTAAAAGTTGAAGTTTTAAAATTATTTTAGAAGCTAGGGCTTGTGCTTCACCCTAAGAAGTAGGAAGTGAACTCCATACTTAAGAAGAAACAAAAGTGAAACTGATTTTACTTACAAGCTTCAAAGACTGTCAGGAAAAGGAGGGGCTATCTGGAGAAGCTGCTGTGTAGATAGAATTTAAACTGCTTTTTCCCTCTTCTCTAAAGTGTTCAGAGCTGTTGACAATTTTAAGTAAATGACCATTAAAGTTGTTGGCATGATTTTCTGCTTTCAAGATTTTCTTCCCTTTATTGTAAAGAGCTGTAACATTGGTATCTTTTTAAAAAGAGTACACACAAAACTTCGCGTTCTTCTTTTTGTTGTTGTTGTTACTCTGTTAAGTAACTTGTGACAATGTAATATGAAGGGGCTTCTTGTAGCCTCTGCTAAATTCCTGAAGTTTGCCCCAGTCAGGAAGTTAGGAGATCTTGGAAAACTGCAGAGAGGTCAGATTTTGAGAGGGTTGAGATGGTTGAGGTGAGGATTTGACAGTGCTTGAAGTACAGGTAAACCTGCGGCTATTTTGTTCTTGGACCTGTCTCTTCCTCCTTTGAGCTTGATGTTTATCTAGGTGTAGGATCTTTTTATCTTAGAAGAAACTAGATACATGGATTCACATCCCAAAGCCTGGTTCCTTCGGGAAGGATTGGTAACTTCCTCCCAGGAATCAAGGTGTCTGATAGTTGAGCCTTTCACCACGAAGGCATCCTGGTGAGTGAGTTACCTGTACTCTTGCACACCAGGACTTACCATTGTTCTTGACCCGTGGTAGCACTCAGGAGATGTTTAAAATGAATATTTGTAAGTGATTGGGAAGGAAAGCAAGTGGAGAGACTGCTTAGATCACCAAGTAAAAAATGACACTCGGTTACTGATAAACAGTGGCGGCTTGAGAAGCATCCAAGCCAGGAAAGTAAGAAGAAACGAGGCAGGCTGTGGATTAGATCTAAATCATGTTCTGTGACCTTGGGCAACTCATGAAGTGTCTCTAAGTCTTCTTGGAAAGCTTTACACTTTGTAGACACGAGAAACTTCTTCACATCTGAGTGTTTAATGGAGCTAAGCAGGCATTCATTATTTTTTAAATGTAGCATGAGGCTAGGTAGAGGCATAAATATTCTCTTCAACTGAAAAAAATCAAGACAACAGATTATTCAAGAAGAACTGTCATTGTTTGCTCTGTGTATAAATACAAGAACAGTAGTCAGAAAAAAAATCCTATCAATTTTGCCATAACTATCCAGGTATGCTCATCACAGTGAAAGAAAGCTGGGGCAGAAAGGTTCTCATTTCAAGCCCAGCTGACTGCAAAGCAACTTAAACTATAGTGGTCTTGAGAAGGGGGGAGGGGAGAGGGATAGCGAGAGGGAGAAGCGGGAGGGAAAAGAAAAAATGTTTATATAATGGTTATCAATCCTATTTTTAAACACAACATACCACAATTCAAAACCACTAAATCAGTTTACCAAAAAATACTATCTTGGGGGCTTGAGACCTTGGGTCAATCAGTAAACTGTCCTTTTCCCAAACACGAGAATGTATGTTTGGTCTCCAGCACCCATGTAAAAAGCAGACATAGCAGCTCCCATTCGTAACTCACCCAGCATTGGGAAGAGAGAAACATGGATCCCTGTACCTGACAGGTTGCAATCTTACCAAAATCAGAGAGTCTCCAAGTCTATGGTAGGAAGTGATAAAGGACCACATCCAGCATTGACCACTGGCTTATTATTACATGAGCATGTATGCACATGATACATGAGTTTGAGTGCAGGCAAACGTGTCCCAGCAAGTATTTGAAGGTCAGAGGACAGCTTTGTAGTTAGCTCTCTCCTTTCACCTGTGCAAGGGTTGTGGAAATTCAATTCAGGGCCCCTGGCTTGAAAGGCAAGCGCTCTTATCTGTCCAGACACCCAGCTGGCCCATCGCTTGTTTGATCATAGTTCCAACAGTCCTTAGGGCTTAGTGCAGATGAGATATGCACTTAGCAGAAACCGGATTTTGAATTTTTTTCCCAGGCTAGGAATCCAGTGTGAGGATATGTCTGTCGTTCAGTGTGGGGCAGCAGTGGTGAACCGTAGCTCATGGTCTGTCACTCAAAACGAAATGAGCTGGACTTTACTGAGTGCTTTTGGATACAGATATGAAGTTATGTGAGATATTCAGCACTGTATCGCAGAGTAACATTTAGACTGAGGGCTGTTCTCTGATGGAAAGACAGACGTAAGTGTTTTGAGCATGCTAAGCTATGATTTGAGGTTGGTCAGTTTGGGCAAATCTTGGTTTTCACCTGGAACCATAGACTTTCTCTGTGGTGTTCTATTCTGTTCTGTTCTGTTTTGTTTTGTTTTTGCTATTAAAATGTTTTTGAGCTTCAAATGTCTTCCATAGTTCAGTTTGTTTCTGAATATTTCCATGGTTGTGGCTACATGGAAACACTGGTATATTTCTGGATCTTCCTAGTTTTCTGGTAATATATAATATATTTTATTATATATATAATAAAATATAAATATAATAAATTCATATAGAATCAAAGTTTGTCAGCAGGTCTTTGAGTAGGTCTTAGGCAAATACATAGGAACAGAAAAGTTAAAATGTACTCTGAAATTGTTACCCAGACTGCCACACTTTCTTTCAGAGAAGACCAGTTAGATTTTAAATTCCTCAGTACTTGGTCTTGCTACTCTTATATGCTTTAGTCATTTTTAATGGAAAATCATATTAGTTTGTATTTCCTTATGACTAATGGTTTTTGAAATCTTCTTTTGGTGATTATGTTTTGAACCACTTTTAAATATTGCTTTTCATATAGTACCCAGTTAGGTAGTAGCACCAGCTGACTATTTTTCCCAATTGAAGTAGTAAAGATGTTAAAGCTGTTGTTAGAGCTAAATACGAAGTATAAATGTGTTTGTAAAGCGAAGTCTCGTGATCCATTTTATTTCTTAAAAGATTTAAAAAGAGGTCATTGCTGAAAACTAGGAACCATTTTCTTTGTCATGCCTCAAGTCAAACATTCAATTTATCTCTTTAATAATTGATTTACACGCACTTTAGAAATCTTCCTAATGTATATTTTATTACCAGTGTATAAAATATTATCATCATAGATGTTTTGCCATACATGTGCAGTCTCAGGACCAGTCTAGGTTACATAGTGAGATCCTCTTTTAAGCTACCATTGCCAAGAACAAACAAAATCCACTTTCTGTAATTTAGTTGGTAAAGAAGTTTGGAAACAACATGGAGGAAAATGGTAGGTATGGGATGAATTATGGAGATCTCTCTATCTGTCTATCTATCTATTGGGCAAAACTATTGTAGGTTTTCCTCCATCTGAGGACAAGAAAGAAGAGGGTTGACTTGAACTGTAACCCCCCTCCCCCACTGCATCTGTTGGTATTTTTTTTTGTAGTTTTTCAGTGGAAAAGGATTGGATAGGTGAAGGGAATTAGACATCAGGGAGGAGTTGGTTGCAGAATTAAGAACTAAGTTCCCACTGAAGCAGGAAAGATATGTATAGAGGACTATATAGAGAAGGACCAGGACGGACTTGATGCTCTGTTAACAGGAATGGGGACAGCGAATGCACAGTGGTGTATGTAAAACATAGTGAGAGCTTCATTTCACGACAGTGTACACGCAGAATCAAATGCCTTAGATCCTTAAGGAGGTGATGTAAAAACCAACTTGGGCTAGAGCTCCGAGCTTTCTGTATCGTCCTCTGATGCCTCTGAGCTGGTTCTGGGGATTACAGCTAGAAGTCCCTCAAGACTTTCCCTGACACTTTGAAGAGGTGAAGGGGAGGGGGGAGGTGAAGCCTTGTGGAGCAGGGCAGTGAAGGGGAGCAACATTTGAAATGTAAGTAAATAACATAATTAATAAAAAGGAAAGTGGAACAGTGCAGTACTGAGAAAGAGGATGAAAGGCAAACTAGAAACTGCTTCAATGATTGTGTCTTTAGAAGGAAGCCGCAGCTCAGCATAGTTTGCCTAGTGTCAGCAGACATTGAGCATCATGCAGATTCTCTGAACCAACCGGCCAGTTTCCTAGCTAGTGGAGCATCAGCTACAGGCTAATGATGGCACTGCAGAACTAGGGTTGTGTCTGTGCCTTGGGTGGCTGGCATTGGAGGGTGGACAGCCGTGAACCCAGGCTCCTGGATTGCTGTTGCCGAGCAGGTGAAAACAGGTCACCTGGTGGCCAACCTCAGCTTCGGAGGGTGTGTTGTGAGACAGGGACAGGAGTCTCTGGGGATACCCACCAAGAAGCTCCTTCTGGTCACAGGGTCCTGTCCTATGTGACGTGACTCTAGGGCAGCTAGTTAGATATTACTGTTAGCTTTTGTTGGGCATCCTTGGTGCTGGTTTGGGCAAACCTCATGATCTGCTGATCTGGAGGGAGGAAGATGTTGTATTCTAGGTGGAACACTTTGTAGGTAGTGTGTCTTGTACTCCTTCCTTGACTGGGGAAGTAGGTAGAGGCTTGTAAGCTCACTATTCAAAAACAGGGAGTCTCCCACTTCTCTCTTTCTCCCTTTTCGTCCCTACCTTCTAGGTACTTTCTATTTCACTATTTCTGTTTACATGTATCTTTGTGTGTGTGCGCGTGCGCGCGCGCGTGTGTGTGTGTGTGTTTGTTTGAACACTTGTCATGTATGCATGAGGAGGCCAGAGGACAATTTGCAGGAGTAGGTCCCTCTTCTCATCAGTATTTTTGGGTAGAACGCAGGTCACCAGGCTTAGGGACAAGATCTGTACCTGTCATCTCACTGTCCTGTCTGCCAAATTGTTACTTACCTTCCTAATTTTGGGATTAAGAATCCTTTGCCTATTTCCTGTATTTTCTTAGATGTGACTGATCTTTTTATTTTCTTACTCATTTTTTTGAATTAAAAATATTTGCTGTTCCATTTGATTGCATTTCCCTCGGATTAGTACTTTTAACTACATTTACTTTTTCCGGTTTTCTTCTCACAGGCTTTAATTTAACTTTGATGTTTGTCTATAATTCACTGGAAATTGTTTGTGCTCTGAGGTATAAGAAGGTTCATGTATATATTAAAATATAGTAAGATTTGTATATGCTATAAGCACAGAATTTCAAGATTCACTTCCATGTGGATATGTAATTGTTCTAGCATCTATGTTTGAAAGGATAATCGTTAATATTTGAGTTAAGGTAATTTCTTTCTGAAAAATTGACCATCCATGAGTAGGTTTGTTATTTTCACCTTCTTTTATTCTATTCTTATTGTATATAATGTCACAAATGCCATATTTTAAGAAGGCATTTTGAAGTAGGTAGGGGAAGTTCTTCAGCATTATTTTTGTTTAAAGAATGTTTTGGCTGTTCTTGGTGTTTCTGCATTTCCATGCAAAATTCTAATGGTCTTTGTACAGTTGAACCAAAATGAAGCAAAATGAAGGTAGGAGTTTTGAGTAGGATTGTGTTGCTTTATAGAGATCCATTCTGAGTGCATAGATGTGTTTAATCTAACACCATTCTACAGTTCCCAATTAATTTAGATTTTAATTTAACAGCATATCATTTCTAGATCTTGGTGTATCATTTATTAGTGAGACTTTTTTGATACTATTCTAGAGGGCATTTTTTTTGTTATTTAGGTTTGTATTTTAATTGTTTTTTGACAGATAGATTATAATTGATTTTTGCATAACCTATGTCCAGTGACCTTGCGAAATGATTTCACTAGTTCTAATAGTTTGTCCCTTTCTGTCCCCTACGCCCTCCTCTCTCTCCTCTCTCTCTTTCTCTCTCCACCTCTGTGTGTGTGTGTGTGTGTGTGTGTGTGTGTGTGTGTGTGTGTCTTCTGATTCTTTTTTCTTGCTCTATTTTTTATTGTATTTTCTGGAAAACAAAACAAAACAAAACATTGGCTTGGAATTCTTGCATTGTTCCTCACTGTATTCTGGGAATGCTTTGTATCACTAAGTGTGATCTTTGCCACAGTTCTTTGGAAAGATATATTTCATAAGGTTGAAAATGTTTTCTTCAGTTTTTAGGTTGTGAATACTTTGGTGAAACTGTGGTCATCCTTTTGTGTTTCTGGGCATACTGAAGCTTAACCGTGTTCCCATTAATGAACTATTTGCTTATCTTTCCCAGTGCTTGTTGAGCTCTCTGATTCTTGCTTGTGAAATTCCTGTTTTTGTTTCTTTTCATTTTTCCTTTTATTCTGATTTCAAGGTTTTCCTTATAGTCCAGCTGTTACTTGTGCACATTTTCTTTTGCTGTAACAAAATAATACCAAGCAAATGAAAGGAAGGATGGATTGGTTGACCCTGCTGCTTTTAGGCTTGTGCACATCATGGTCCCGTCCAAGTCAGTTACTCAGATCATGGTGGCCAGAAAAGAAGAAAGTCAGGCCATTTTCCAGAGCATCTCCTCCCCAGAATCAGTCTTCTGATTGGCCCTTCCTCTTTTTCTTCCCTTCCTTCCGTTCCTTCCTTCCCTTCCTTCCTTCCCTTCCTTTCTTCCTTCCTTCCTTTCTTCCTTCCTTCCCTTCCTTCCCTTCCTTCCCTTCCTTCCCTTCTCCTCTCCTTCTCCCTTCCCTTCTCCCTTCTCTCTCTCTCTCTCTCCCCCCCTTTCTTTCTTTCAAATTCTGAGACAGGATCTCTCTGCATAACGATAACTGTTCTGAAATTCACTATGTAGACCAGGTTGGCTGGCAGGAACCCTCAAAGATCTCCCTGCCTTGTCTCCCAAGTAGTGGCATTATAGACATGTGCTACCATGTGCTACCATGTGCTACCATGTGCTACCTACCTACCATGTGCTACCATGTGCTACCATGCCCAGCACTGCCCCTTTTCATTAGCATCCTGAGTCTTTCTATTCTCTTTCATGCATTTCTGTTTGTTCCATTCTTAAAATTTAAAATTTAATCTTTCTGCTTCCTACTTTGTGGTTTCCATCTTAGAGACATTTTGTATTTTACAGTTTATATCCATTGCTTCCAAGTTTGTCTATTCAAAATTTGTGCATAAGTATGCAATCACCAGTGGGTGCCACGGCTGTCTTTTCATTTCTTCCTCCTTTGTCATATGCAGATTGAGAAACAGCGTACAAAACCTTGTAGTCTGTGTTTGTGGAGTCCAGTGAGAAGCTAAACGCTAAGGGAGGGAGGAGGGAGACAACTGCAGGGGTGAAGTGGAGCGTCACTAATACACAGAGAGACTTTGGTTATTAACAAGAAACTCTTAATTTTGAAAGAGCAAAGATAAGGAAAGCTGAAGTGATCTGATATTATCTCCTGTTTACTACAAATAGCTCTACTAGAATTGTGGCAGAATATCAAACAAATATTCCATCTTCCCCCTGCTTTCTGACATAGAGTCCTGAAAACTCTTAAAATTGACTTTTTTTCTAACCTTAGGAAGATGACTCATGGTGCTTGATAGAGAGTCTGGATTGTGTCAGGATGGGAGCTACTTGACAGAAAAACTAACCGTGTCACTAGAGGATTTGATTTATCACTGCAAGCTCCAGGGAAGGGACAGGAGTAGGCAGGTTGAGTTCAGTCACTAGTGGCCAATGATTACATTACCTGTTCCTTAATAAAACTCAGCCTTGTGTATTCTCAATTAGACGCCTAGTAATACTGTAGGAGAGTATTTAACCTACATGGTTAAATTTCACCTTCAAAGACTTTTCCCCTAGGCATTTATTCTCTTCAGGTTAAATCTTCCCTTCCTAATTCTGTTGACATTTACTTTCTTAAAAAATATAACAATATATTGTTATAATTAAAAAAAAGTCAGGAGCTGAGGGCCAACCAAGATAAAAAGAGAACACAAAAGATTATAAAGAGGGTTTCAAGTTCTCGCCAAGTAGAGAGTTTGATCAAGACTTAGTAGAGGAAGGGATAGGGCTCATGGGATGGACCTATAAGACCAGCTAGGCAGGAAAAGAGGCCAGGGGCAGGTCATCTGGCTGGGCTACAGATTCATTTGAAGACCAGCATGGGCAACTTAGTGTTTCAGTGTCTCAGACACTGAAAAGAGATGCTGCAGAGCAGACTCCCTGGTTAAGAGTGCTGAGTGCTCTCCAGCGGACCTGGTGGCTTCAATTCATAGCACCTCAATGGCAGCTTATAGCTTCAGTCCCAGGGGATCCTCCAGGAACCTCTTCTGGGGGCTGCAAAATGTTAGTGCAAATTTATGTGTTTCAGCTTTTCTCTTAACCCAGCTAGCTCCAAAATAGTTGAGAGAACTATTAGATTTATTTAACAGGTTTAAGGCACAACAACTGAGCCATATTAATCTATTTTAATTCTCCAAACTAATCTGGGTACCTCCCAGCCAAAATGCTTGAGATATTTACATTTTAGTACTTACTGATGTGGCTTTCTCTGCTCTAGGTGAATTCTCATGGTGTCCCCTGGACCTTCTCCTTCTGGGGAATCCCCATTTCCTCTCTCTCCCTCCTCCTCCTCTGACTGCAAGGAAGTCCAGTCTTATTCTTTCCTCTGCTCAGTCATTGGCTGGCCAGCTTCTTCATTGACCAATCAGGGAATAATTAGGAGCAGTGTTTACACAACATTGAGACAAGAGATTCACAAGAGGTTCTCAGAATAAGGATTGCAGATTGCAACCAGATAGGGCCTCATAGAAACCAGCATTTGGATAATACAAGGATAATCTTTACACAATGCACAGTAACATTGTGCCTATACATGAGTCAGCCATTATGTAATTAATAGGACAAAAAATGGATTTGCTTTAAGGAAGTATTTGTGACATTAAACTGTGAAGAATCCTGAGACACTTTAATTTGAAATTTCTCCTTTAAAAATTGGTTAGTTTTGATTTCAACTTGACACAATCTGTAATCACTTGGAAAGGGAGTCTCACTGAAGGTTGACCTGTTGGGTGTGTTTTAGGGGGGATAATCTCCATTCCTTTGAGATGAGAAAGACCCACACATTCTGAATCCCATCACTCCCTGTGTTTGGGCCGTGGACTGTGCAGGAGAGGAAGAGTGAGCCAGGTGCAAGCATATGCGTGCACCCATTTTCTCTCTCACTGCTCACCGCCTACCTGCTTCAAGCACCTAGTGTTTTCACTTGTCCACTATGACAGAACTAACCTGGAGTTGTGAGCTGACATAAGCCCTTTCCCTTTAAGTAGCTTTTGACAGGATGTTTTCTTATAGCAACAGGAAATGAAAGTAGGATGAGGGTGTTTGACTAACAAATTCATCCTCGCTTTGTGTGTGCAGGTGTGTGAGCTCGACGACTGTTGTTGCGCTGCCTTCCTGTTTCTACGTAATGGTCTGAGGCAGGTCTAGTTCTTGAACCTGGAGTGCACTGATTGCTCTTGCCTGGCTAGCCGGCCACCTCAGGGATTCTTCTGACTCCTCCCCAGTGCCAGGTCCAGGTCATTTTGCGGGGTTACTTGACCACCAAGTTTAGGTCATCATGCATGGGTGACAACCTTTAGGCCCTGAGCCTTCTCCCAGGGCCCAAAGCTGCTCATTTCATTTGTATAGTTTGCACTTAAAATTATGATGATGTCATACAGAAATTAGAGATACAAGCCACGCAGTGGTGGCACATAGCTTTAATCCCAGCCCGGGAGAGCTGAGGTAGGCAGATCTCTGAGTTCAGGTCATCTCGGTCTGCTGAGCAAGTTCGAATACAAGCAGGGCTACAAAGAGAACCCCTGTCTCACCCCACCCCCCAAAAATAACAAAACAAAACAAAACAAAAAAAAATCAGCAACCAACCAAACAGAATAAGAAATTAGAAGTACATATATAACAACAGGAGAACTATACTTGCTCAATGCTTATTTTATTTAAAATGTATGACTTGATTCTCAAATGTTGTTTACCTACGTGTTTTCTAGAATGTAGGTACTCTAATTTAAAATCAGAGTGTGTAATAAAAGACTTTGCCAGTTTGGCTTCTGGAACTGAATATGTATGATGTTCCCATAGAAACCATGTTTGTTCCTGTAGGGTTCTTATTTGGACTCACAATGTACTTACTTTGGTAGGAGTTTTGGTTATAGTGCTGTAGTAACATTCACAGGGAGACATGTACTGACAGTTCCTACTCATGATTGTTTTATCTGCCGTTTAGTAGGGGTGGGGAACTCATGAAATGCTGTGGTGTATTGCAGATAGGACTGAAGAACTGGGTGACGGGTGCAGATAAGAATTCTTGAGTGAGAAGGATGGAAACTTACATTTATTGAGGACTAGCTGTATTCCTTATTCGTGTTGGTAATTCCCTTTAGATCAACTCGTCTGTTTTCTTAGTTCTTATTTTTTTTCCTGAGTCCCACAATCGCTTTCTTAACATTGTTTATATCCCTCCCCTGTCATTCATTCATATATATATATATGATATTATATACATTTATGAATATATATAAATTTATAATATACATAATATTTATATTTAAAAGCAAGAGAGTTAGAACTAAGTGTAGAACTGCTGTCATTTCTAAGGCTGAGTGGAAATGGTTAAGGAAAATACAGCATTCTGTCAGATTTCTGTGTGGAGGCATGGCTGAAGTACTGCAAACCCCACAGAAGAGCTTCACCTGGTGGCCACAGCATTGCCTGAGGAACTCTGAGGATCACTGTGGGGGTTATTTCTTAAAGTGAATAAAAATGGCCAGAAGAATTGCAGACAAAACTAGTTTAGGTCATAAATTACCCAATACTTGCTTGGTTTGCAAGACTTTGGAAACAAAACAAAACAAACAAAGGAGAGAGCAAATAAGTTGAGGCTGTCACTCTGAGCCCGCATTCCTTGTTTCACCTCAGTGATCTCCATTGCCTCTGCTTTTGAATGGGCTAATTGAATGGAGTTGGTTTTGATTAAGTGCTCTGAAAAGTTTAGCCTTCTACCACTAAACACGGGTGTTGGTTAGCATTAAGTGTGACAACTCATGGAGTGAAGCCTGTGAATTCTAGAGAGAGCAGAGCATGGTGGAGAAAGCTGCATGACCATGTCTCAGTGTTCTAGGATCTAAGAGTTGGAAAATTTCACTTGTCCCTCTTTCCTGTGGGGGCATTCAAGCCCTGGGACTTGAATTTATCTTTGCAAACCTGCTATATTAATCTTAGTCAATATTCTCATCTAATTTAAATAAATATGTTATAAATTAAAGAAAATGAATGTAATCAATATTAATGTGTGTCAGTATAGCCCTACTACATTAACAATAATTAACATTGAGCTCTGTGTGCTAAGATTGTCCTAGGCACCAGACTTACAGCAAAGATCAAAATAATCCTTCTCTTACTTGAACTCATTGTCTGGTGACCAACCTTTCTATATTATGGTAGAATTTATGTAAATCTGAAGAAAAACGTCGTAACTTTGACAGATGACAAATGTCCAAAGGCCTTTGCATTAGAAAAGAGAATGGTGTTCTGAAGATTCCCCGTGACAGAGGGAAACAGAGAGTCTAGGATGAGGTTGGAGATAGAACAGAGGCCTCAGAATTCCGTCTTTAGAACTATGAACATTTAAAGCACACTGAAAACTGCGCAAAGGACTTGTCCACCAGTTCCTTGTAGAAGTCATAAAATAGTCTGTTTGGATGAACACATGATTAAAAAGCCGTAGGAAGTGACGATTTTCTTTTTCCTTTGTGTTTCCCATGTGTCCAGTGAGAGGAAAGGTTGGACTTAAGACAGGAAGGTTTGGACTTCAGAAAGTAGCATGCCAATGGCTGTGTTCTGATGGAGTCCAGGCCCCTCGGACTTAGCCTTCCTTTGGGTTTCTGCAACTTCACCTGAGTCCACACTGCTCTTATCTATTAGAGTTTTGTCCTTCTCTTACCTCCTCCCCTACCTCTCTTCCTTCCCTTCTTTCTTTTCCTCCTCTTCCTCCTCCTCGTCCTCCTCGTCCTCCTCGTGCTCCTCGTCCTCCTCATTCTCCTTATTCTTCAGGGACTAAACATGAGTCTTTATTGGCCAGGAATAATTGAGGGGTAAGGAGGAGGAGTGGGTGGCAGCCATACATAGCAGGCTGGTGCTGCATGGCTTTTAGGTGAGGGACATCTTGCCCAGGGAGCGACCTGTCATCTCTGGCTAACTTTTTGCCTGGCTGTAGGTCTTACCATTGTACATGCCCACCATGTTCCTTACCCTTGCTGGTGGGCTGATCATGTCCTTCAGTGGACTCTTCACCACCTGAGGGCTTTGATGGGTAGCTTCTCTCCCTTGGCCTTTCTCAAGCTCAGAAGTGAGTGCTGCTTCCGCTGAGTGCCCTGTTTCAGGTTCTTCCCCTGGCTGTGGCTGTGCAACTGCATCAGCTGCTCAGAAGCTCTGTCCGGCGCTGCTCCAAGTACGCGCTGTAGTAGGTAAATTGGTGAGTGGTTCATTTCTTCTGCTCCTCTTCAGTCATCTTGCCTACTGCTGGGAAAAGGAAGCATTCCTTCCTTCTTTCTTCTTTCTTTGAGACAGCGTCTCCTTAATCCTTATGTAGCCCCTGCTGGCCCTTACAATCCTACATGAGGCTCCCTAGTGCTAGTACCACTGACCTGTGCCACCATGCCTGACCCTCTTCAGATCCTTACTGACTCTTCCTTAACCAGAGAAGACGGAAGTCTGACATCTTCCACACACCTGGGAAGACTTTTGTCATGTAGTACCTTTTCCAGTCTCACAGAAGCATTTCCGTCCCAGTCCTTTCTTTCAGTCACCTTTGATAGCTTTAAGTAATCATTGGAGGGTTCTGGGGAATTCTTCCTTTGCTGCCAGAGGCCATGTTCTTTCAGTGAATTCTTAGTTACCATCAGAATTTCATTATGGAAGTTTGCTGCTACCAGTAGATGCAGAATGCATTTCAAAAGGAAATACTCCCATGCTCCTCACCCTAAAGCAGTAGAATGAGGGGTCGTTATTGTAGAAGTTAGAGGCCTGCCACTCAGGGCCTGGCCTGTAAGTATGAGGTTTGAGTCTTTATTCTTAGAAAATCTGAAGACTTTTTTCCCCTAGTGGTCATTTTAAAATTTGCTGGCCGTAGCCACCTTTGAGGGGATAGAGACCTTGGAGTTCTTTTCTTTGTACTAACCTGAATTTTATTGATTTTTGAAACTGAGTGGCAGGACCCAGTGGTGACTAAAGAGTCACTCAACTGTGAGTCCATTTTCCCTACCTTGTAGTCTGTGTTGCTTTTTTAACCATTTACTTTTATAACCATTGAATATTTCACGTAAGCATAACTGGACTTTAAGCACAGAGTTTTCAGTTTTCACATCATTGCTAGTGACTGACTGAGTTGAGAAAATCTGAAAAAGACAGTAACTATTGAATTTCAAAGACCTGTGTTTATTCCTGTCTCTGCACGTACTAATCTCTTGAAGAAATTTCAGGGACTTTCAATAAGAAGAACTTCTTGGGGAACAGAGCACATGCTAAGATTATGAACTGGAGGCATTTAGAAACCAGTATTTTATATAACAGGCATGGCGAACAATTTACCCATCCCCTCTGCTGCTAGCCATCCCCACTTTTGCATTCTTGGCAGTTATACTGATGTTTTAACCAAGGTGTCTTTAAGTTACCATGGAGCTGAGTGGGGCCATCCTGCTCTGCCTGAATAGATGTGAGCAGTGAAGAGAGACTTTTCTAGTGCTAACTGTCCCTAGTCCTTTGAATACCCAAGACCTGTGTAGACTACATTGGTAGACTGTAAACCCTGAGAGCTAGGGCTTATTGAACTAGGCTTTAAAACCAGAGACTTAATTGTTTTTATTTTTAATTTTAAATATGCAGGCTGGAGGCTTGCAGTCCTCGCTTATCCACGAGTGGCTCCAACATTTGACAGCTGCTGTTCTCCTTCATTTTTGGTTGCAGTGAGTGGAAAGGGTAGACGGTAGAGGCAGTCTGCTAGTGAGATAACTCCTGGGTGGGCTGTGCATGGTGGGACCTCGGCTCCTGAGGAGTTTAGTGTTACAGCACTGAGACCTATCCTTGGAATTTAGGATCTTGACTGCAGGTAGTGTTACAGCCCTCAGGCTTCGGGTGCTGGGATTCTTGGCTCCTAAGGCTTCCATGTCTCTGGAATCCCTCCAGTGTGCAGAGCCTGCACTGCGGGTTTGTCTTGGCCTCTTCTGCTTACTTAGTTTCTGTCCCTGGCTGCTTTCTGGAACTCTGCAGCTGACCTTCTGGTGCTGCCACCACCTTGTGTTAGCGTTCAAAGAGAAAGACTGCTCCAAGGACTGCAGCCTGAAAGGAAGCCCTGTTACTGCTCTCAGGCTGCAGCAGCTGGAAGTACCAGAGAAGGACTCACTCACAGAGTGAACCAGGAAGCTTCTGTAGCGAGGAGTTTGCACCACTCAGGATTCTGTGCTTGCTGCAATTTAAAGTTGGCATTTGTATTAATCAAGCCGTCCCTTTTGGTTTGAATGGAAATGGCTTTGGGGTCAGCTGGAGTTAATGGAGACTGGTTTTGCTGACAGTGGCACTTTCGGCCGCTAGTACAGACTGGGGTGCTCGTAACTGCAGCAGGGCTGCAATGACCGGATTGCTCACCACAGCTGTTGTACTGTTCTCAGAGTCATCGTAAAATGTCCAGAGAAGCTGGGCTGCTGTGAGCGAAGGTTTCTTGGCTGATGGTTCTTGAGGTTGTTAACCGTAAGGGAGGCTCCTGTCATTCTGGTCTACTCTGTAGTCTTTACTCATTCAAAGAGCATTAAATGGATATTTACAATGTAGATGTAATCAAGTAAAGCTCAACACAGAACTAGCAATTCTACAAGCCTGTACCAATCAATATTTAGTAATATTTAACCATTGTCTATTCCTTTTTCCCTCCGGCTCCAGTATTCCATAGAGGTAGCTTCCAGTGGAATCTCCACATTTTCTGAAACATTAGGGAAAAGGCGGGCATTCCATAGTGAACTGAAGAAGTAAAGGATGTGTACTGAAGTTGACCTTGTTTCCTTATCCTTGAGGTGCTATACTTTGCAGTTGTACGAAAGAAGGATGTCATTGTGCAGTGGGAATAACAAAGCAGAGCTTGAAGGTCTGTGCATTTTGGCATCTTCACTTATTGATTTTTGTGGCATCCACAAACCACCAAATCTGTTGAATTCTGTTTTGTACTTTGGCCCAGCTGTGGGATCAAGTAGAAGCTGGCATGTTCTGCCCTATAGCACCCGAGAAATCCATGTAGAGGAGGCCACTGGCACTCAATAATGGGCTCCAGAAATAGGAGGTTGGAGTGAGTCCACCTTGCTTCTGAACTTGCTAGAACAGCAGAGGTCTGTGCAGTATGCTCGTAGTGAGGATAAGAGTATATCAAAGGACACATTTGGTAAGCGAAGTGTCTTCGTTAGCTGCCCTATTGTTTCATCAAAACATAAGGAAGGAGGGGTTTCCTTCGGCTCACAGCGTTCAGAGATTCAGTTCATCATGGCAGAGGAGTTCTGGTGACAGGAGCAGGAGTTGATAGGTCACATTGTGTCCACAGTTAGAAAGCAGAGAGGACATTATGCCCAGCTTCCTCTCTCTTCTTAAAATTCAGTCTAGGACCTTAGCCTATGGAATGGTGCAGGCTGCCCATTTAGGGTGGGTCTTTCCAATTCAATTAAGTTAATCTGGAAAATCTTTCTCAGGCATCCCAGATTTAGTTTCCATGGTGATTCTAAAGCCAGTCAGGCTGACAGAAAAGATTAACTGTCACACGAAGGTCCAAGACAAACCGGGATCATAATCACAGCAGAAATATCAGCAATATGGACACAGCTGCAGGAGATGAGAGCACAGCTTGTGGGGCTAATGACAAAGGGGACAGCTTTGCAGCCAGGTGACTTCTCCTGGAGTTTTCTCTGTTGCGAACCCCCCACCCCCGCCATTTCTTGTCAGTTTCTCTAAGAAACTTGTCTCTAGCTTTTCTCTCACCCCCTTCCCCTTTCCCAGCGTCCCGCCCCCTTATCTCCTCTTATGTTCACTCTCAGTCAAAAATTTGTGAAAACATGACTCACGGTGGAATAGGAAGGGCTCTTGGTGATGTATCAGACTGACTGCTCATAAAAAAGAAAACACTGCACATTTATGATATATAGCAAAATTGCAAAGGCTCTATCTCTCTCCATGACTTCTCTGTAATTCTTAGTGAACTCAGTGCCAGCCAACTAGTGCCATAGGAATCACCGTAGTGTTGGTTACTTACCAAGACCTTGTTACCACGCTCACTGACTTACAGGCAGGCTGAGTGGCTCTTTTCCACATCTGCCCCTTTTGCCGGGGTTGGGTGGACTTCAGTGGGCTGTCCGGGTCTTCTAGTAAGGCATCTGTGAACTGTAGAGCAATTCCAACCATCCAAATGCATCCCATTTCTGCTAGCCTCGATTTTGCCATTGACGAGTGTCTATCTTCATCGCCACAGGGAAATGTGTCTTTAGAGGAAGGAAGTAAAATAAAAAGCACCATCACTGTATTTACGGATTATTTAGTGTGCTCTCTTTCTAGCGTCATGATATTTGAGAGCCATGCATTCGTTATTAAATAAGAGATTTCTGCCTTGTTCATACCTTGTCTAGGTTTAATTGCATAAAACCATCTGAGGCATATTGTTTCTGGAATCAGTCGCTGGTGGGATGTTGGTCTTTATATTGTACCATGCACATTTGGTCATCTTGTTAACATTAACGTTTAACAACTGCTTTCTTGGATAAAGGACATTTGGATTTTCCCCCTTACTCCAGGATTGTGAAGAATAGCTATGAACATTTCTACAAAGAACTGAGTTTCCTTGGGATATTCAGTATTTTTTTTCTGAGATGTATGATTACATGTGCCATTGAGAAAAAGTGTTGAGGTTGTAGGCGCTGTACATTGCAAATAGGCCCTCAGCATTTTCCTACCATGATATGGGCACTGAAGCATTCCACTACAGAAAGCAGCAGCAGCAGCAGCAGCAGCAACAGCAACAACAGCAACAACAACAAAACACCTGTCACTTTTACTGCAGTTTTTCCCAATACGAATCAATAGGAGAGGCTTAAAGAGAATAGGATTTTCTTATTGGGCCTGTAAATTGTCAGTTTGATTCTTTCGTTGAACGGCTGGGTACTTCCTGGTGCGTTACCTACTTTTCATTTGTATCTTAGGATCTACTGTATTGTTAGGTGCTTCTGTTACCTTGGTTCCTTAAGAGTTTTATGGAAATGGAGTTCTTAGATGGCATGGAGGAGTCACAGTGGCCTAACAGTATCTGTGTAATGCTTTTTCTCTTTGTTGCCTTTTCTCTTTCTTTGAATGAATTAATGCATCTCTGATTTCACTGTTAAAGTGGATTTTGCCTACCAGAAAATTATTTTCTGAATTCCTCTGAAAGGGTTAGTGGCTTGACACTTTAATCTGTACAGACCTTAAGCTGAAGTAGTCTTAAGTTTTTAAGGAAGGCAGGTTCCTTTGTTCTTTGCTGAATTTTCTAGAACTTTTATGGGACATTGCATTTGGATATATTAATGCAAAGAACTTCCATGGCTTTTTTTTTTTCTTTTTCTTTTTAAATGGAGCTTCTGAGAATCACTTGTGGATATCATACACTCTGTCCATTCTGTCACTTAAACATGTCAAGGGTATTTTCTAAGGAAAAAGATGTTCCCATACAACAATCCAGTTCAGGAATGTGACACCAGTATGTTGTCATCCACTGAGCAGCCTCTGCTTCTCCAGGCACCTCCACTGACTCTGCAGGGCATGCCATAGCGTCGGCCAGCCTCTCCGGTCGCACTGTGTGGCAATAGTTCTGGATTTCCTTTCTGGCAGAGACTCACTCTTTGTGTTTGGTGGTGTAGACATCCTAACAATTATAGAACACCTCATTTCTATGTATTCCTTGTCTGAGATTGGCTGGTCTGTCTGGAAGACTAGATTTAGGTTTCGTAGTGGTGTCAAACTGTCACAGACTGCAGTGTGTCAACAGGTGCATACTGCCATTTGTTTCATCATCAGTGATACTAACTTGGATTTCCTGGTAAATGAAGAGGCTATATAGTTTCCAGTACAGAGCTACTTTTCCTCTTGATTCTTTGTAGACTGGAACTTTGTAAATACTTCTTTTTTTTTAAAGCATACTTTCACCCAGTAGGTTAAGAGTACCCAAAGGTTCCCATCTGAATTGGTACTGAATAAAGGCTAAACTATGTTGACGTAATAATCCAGGAGGTTATTATTCTAGCAATGAGGCTTGTTTACTGTCTTATATTTTCTGTACTTTATTTCATAGGGCTGTCCCACTGTTTGAGAGACTCATGTTTTAGGAAATAAAATAAAAGGACACGAAGTGGGGATTGTTGATAGAAGATCTTTGCAAGCATTGTCGGCAGAGTCTTGTGCTGTTTAGGGAATGAGAGTCCCTAGACTCATAGACTGTGGGAGGAAGGGAAGGAAGTGGACCAAACCAGTTCAACTGAGCCTGTTCTATGGCGGGTAGATCGGAGAATCAGGTGGTCTTCTTGTCATTGACTGGCTCCGTGAACCCTGGGATGTATTTACTGGTTTACTATGACCCTGAGATGTGCGTCTCCTAACCATCCCAGGAGGTGTGCCCAGGCGTAAGGTTTGGATTCTTGCTGAGCCGTCAACTGAGAAGACGCAGACAGAAGGAAGACTGTTAGCTCAATGAGGCTACTAGGGAAAGAGTGTAGAAACTGAGGATGAAAAACAGGAGTAGAGTCGTGGTGGCACTTACCTTTAACTCCAGGTTCTGTGAGTTCAAAGCCAGCCTGGTCTACATGAGTTCCAGGTCAGCCAAGGCTACATAGCGATACCCTGTCTTTAAAAAAAAGGCTGGGTAGAAATGTGAGAGTAGCAGAAGGGCTCTCTGACGTGTGGTGTTTTTCCTTGTTCCAAACGAGTGGCATTTTTATTCTGTGTCTTCCAAGGCTTAGCTCTTCTCTTTTTCTTTTTCTTTTCTAAAATAAAATATCTTTACAAATATTTTCAGTTCGTACTGTAATAATTTTGATTTCTTTTCTGCCCTCTAGCACCAGCAGACATTTCTGAATCAGCTGAGAGAAATAACTGGGATCAATGATGCCCAGATACTGCAGCAAGCCCTGAAGGTACGGCCTTGAGTTACAGTTTAATTTGCGGCGTATTTTTGTCTCTCTTACGTACTGTATTAGTTAAACCGTATGATATTAGTAGAGGCAGAGGAAAGCAGTCTTGGATAAAGCTAGAGCCTCTTTTCATGTGTGGTAATTCTACCTTGAGTGGTGCTACCTTGAGTGATGTGTAACCCCTCTATTATCAGATACTTTTCTCGTAGAATAGTCGTGCATAATTTCAGTGTTAATGAAGAATGTTATTCAACCATGTTTTAGCATATGAATGGGGCTGAGTGTGTGGGTTAGAATACAATGTGAAAAAGGAACACAAATTAGAGAATCAGTAGAGTCCAAAGCTTACATCTCTGTCCTTCTGAGACTGAGAGATATGTATTGCTTTCAGCTATCACGTTACGCATGCTAACGTCCTTCAGGTGTAATTATGCCGTAAGGATATCCCACCTACAATTTCAGTAGCATGTGCAACACAGCCAATGTGTCATTTTGGTTGTCCTAGTATACCTAGGACATTTCCTTATGGAGATGAGTCAAATACCATGTTAGTTTGCAGGGAGAAGGATCAAGCCAATGAAGTATATGCTTGAAAGAGCTGTATTTCACCTCATTTGTATGAGTTTTATCATCGTAGTCACACGCAGAGACCCAAGCCTTTGTAACTTATCTATGAGGAAAAGTTAAAATGGTCCCCGATTTTGACCCACAGGGCTTTAATTTCCAGAGATATTTGCCTTTTTAAAGTTTTTCGTGGTTATAAATACCATCAATGGTAGCAATAACCAGGGTTTCAGTTCTTTATGTGGGTTTGTTTGTTTATTTTTGTATTTCCAAGAGATAAATACTTCCCTTCCCCACTTTGAAGTCGAGGAAAGAGAAACCGAGTAGTCCACCCCAAATCACACTGGTGTGTGGAGGAGCCGGACGGAAGCCGCAGCAACCACCAGCCTGAACAAGGCTGTGTCCGCTGCTTTGCTGGGGCTTTGGTTGGTTCTGTTCGTCAGAAGGAAGCAGATGAAACGGGGTTGCTGAAGGAGTTAGTGCTGAGCTCTACGTGCTGTCATTAGAGCAGCGGAGTGCAGTGCCTCAGTTCTTGGGAGCGTGGCATTTCAACAGTTGCCAGTCTTTCTTTCATTCTGATAAATAGGTGACTAACCCATTCCAAGGCTATTTTCAGAAAATGCCTCTCGCAGGAGATCACAGGGGATGAGGGCGTAGCCCATCACTTCGCCATTGTGCATTTGGAGGAAACCCCCTCCCTGTTTTCAATTTGAGAAATATAGATCAATTAAGTCTTGTCCACATTCCTTTAGTGCAAGTGATTTTTCTTCTTCACAAACTTTCATCTCCACTTTGGTAATAGGGTAAATACGGAACTTAAACTCCAACTGATGGCCTTTCTGATTTCTCAGTGGTTTAGTAATGAGTTGATTCTTCTAGCAACATACCAAGAAGTCCCGTGTGCTGGGATCCACAGCTGCTGACTTCATCACCTTAATTTGGAAATGCCCTTAGCTACTTTCCTTAACCGCACGGCCACATACCCGACGGACGTATCGTAGGACAGCTAGAGAGTTGGCTCGGTGGGAAGAGCACTGGCTGTTCTTGCATAAGACTCCATTTTGGTTCCTAACACGTCATTGGCTTACTTCAGCTCGACTAGGTCAGTTCCTCTCTTCTGGCCTCTGCAGGCACTACACTCCTCCACACATAAACACACATACATAGACATACACACACATACATAGACATACACACACATACACGTATACACACACATACACACATACATAGACATACACACACATACATACACGTATACACACATACACACATACACATACATAGACATACACACATACACGTATACACACACATACACACATACATAGACATATACATACATACACGTATACACACACATACACACATACATAGACATATACACACATACATAGACATACACACACATACACACATACATAGACATATACGTACACACACATCACTTTCAAAAGGCACAGAGAGGAGGAAGGGTCTGTTTTGGCTCACAGTTTCAGAGCGCTGTCTCGTGGTGGGGAGTCACGGGGGCAGGAGCTCGAGTGCCTGCTCACACCGTAGCCGACCTGGGAGGGAGCTGGGAGACCCTCTCCGCCCTCACTTCACCGTGTTCACACATCTTCACTCCTGAGAAACTTACACAACCTCTCAGAATGTTGCCATCAGTGGGGTATCAGTATCCAAACCCAGGAGCCTGTGAATTAATTATGTTTTAGATCCAAATCCTAACAAGAATCTGTACTTAGTCATACAGGCTAAATCGCCACCAGGTTGTAAAATCCCTGCTGTGCCTGAGTTTTCATTCCATGAAGCAGGGCATTCAAGAGACTTAGCAGGTTTCTTGACACACAGTAAATGCTGCCTCACTGCGGTTCCTTTGGCGAGTAGTGCATTACCTAACAGTGGCCTATCTATCGTAAGTGTGCAACTCGGATGAGTCACTTAGGAGCCCCGTAATGCACATAAAGGAATCACACTTCACAGCCCACTGTTGCCTTCCCGCCACCCTTTCCTCAAACTCCTTGCTAGAATGAGATCTAGGGCAGGACCTGTTTCTTCATTCCTTTGGCTGTTGGTTATTTTGCAATTATCAATTATCCCAGAATCATGTCTTCTTAATAGGTTAGCAATAATTTATCAGACTTTGCCCCTGTAGTTTTCTTTTTAATGCATAGCCAGCACAAACTTTTTTAACGTGAGCATCATACGATGTGCAATCTCAAACTGTGAGGTCTTTTACATTCTGGCTTCTGGTGCAGAGATGACTTGATTAATATCTGAGTTTATAGTGCTGTCTCAGTTAGCTGCCTTGAGGTAGTTTCACATTTTACTTATCATCCGTCCCTTAGAGCATCTAAAGATAACTCATTGTTTTTTCCAATTCTAAATGAACTCTTGCATATTTGGGTCTGTGTTTTTGATGAACACTGATTCTGTGTGTGTGTGTGTGTGTGTGTGTGTGTGTGTGTGTGTGTGTGTGGTCTTGATAGCAGTGAGTATTTTTGTCTAGCAGTTCTCCCTGCCTTTCCGTAAAGTTCTAATACCGCTGATGTCCTAAGAATCCTTGACATTTTGCTTCAGTTTTCTCTTAGCTGTCCATCCAGTATCCATGTTAGAGAAGCTGTATTTTAACTATCAGTTCTCACTGTATGGACCCCATCCAGAGGGGATCTAGGTTACTAATTTGTTTCAAATTGCAAGCTCATGATTGGATTTTTCTAAATGGATAAGAAAGTAATAGAAAACTAAGAAAATAGACAATTGATTTTAGCGCTGTATTAGAAATCTTAATAATGAATATCAAATAATGAATATTATTCTAAGAAATGTATTATAGTTTGCGGGTAGTGAATTTTTACTATTCAGTTAGTGTTGTATTAGAATGATTTCAAATCAAAGTGATTTTTGCTACATAATATTATAGGTAAAATTATGTACATTTTGTGTGATTATATGCCATTACTCCAAAATCATTGTGTGTTCCTTTCTTGATATTTGAAGGATAGTAATGGAAACTTGGAATTAGCAGTGGCCTTCCTCACTGCAAAGAATGCCAAGACCCCCCCACAGGAGGAGACCGCCTATTACCAGACAGCAGCACTTCCGGGCAGCGACAGGTACATCAGCGTCGGGAGCCAGGCAGATGCGAGTAAGTTTTCTTCTTAATGTTTCATAGACATGGATCAAAATGCTTTTGTTGATAATGTAGAAGTTTACTCATTAAGTGAGGTGAAGCATAACTACAAAAATAAATGAATATACATTTTTATTGGTGACATAATATTTTTCTAGGTTAAAAACAAATAATTTTATTTAAGTTATATATCTTTGTATGAGTCCCTCATGGACAACATAGCTCTGAATTATAAGAAAACTGTGTGAATCATTTTCACAGAAAGTATAGCATTTTAAGAGGGCACCGCGTTTTCACTTTCAGTAGAAGCTGAGTATCGCTTTGAGAGTATACGTTTTTATGTTTAGTGTATTAGAAAACTTTCCTCACTCCACATTGAAAATAAAGATTTGAAGAGAAGCTTATCATGTAATCAAAACCCTCCATTATTCAAAATGGAAAGACACAATAAAAACGTGAAAGAGTTGTTGGGGACACCATCCATTCTCATGTGCACCTCAGTGAAGACACATGAGAGACTTCCCCTTTCGCTTGCACACTTACGTCAGGATGCCCGAGAGGCTTTGCACACGGCACTAGCTTATCCTCATCACGTGAACATTGTCATGTAGCACTGAGTTTCCAGTGTGTACTAATACCCGCAATGCCCTGCTCTTGTTCCATAACTGGGTACAGCTGGTATTGTTAAAGATATGTGCTTGGCCATGTTTTATTCTTAAGCTCCCCAAAGTACAAAGCTGGTATATGTAAAGTGTAAGCTTTTATTTTTACGTGTTGTAGATCTGAGATGTGAGATCACTCACGTCTGGGTTCCTTCTGAGGCTGTAATGATTAGGAACAAAGCAGGAGAGCGCATCTCCCTTTTCCTTTCCACATAGCTAACGGGCGACAGGAGCCATCCTGCTTGCATGAGGCAGGCCTTCTTGTTCCTGCAGAGTTCAGGACAGACTGAGGCTTTATATTATATATATATATATATATATATATATATATATATATATATATATATATATATATGTGTGTGTGTGTGTGTGTGTGTGTGTGTGTGTGTGTGTTATTTTAATCTTAAGAGTTAGTTCAAGGGCAGCGCCTTGGAGGTCTGGTGGATCTGTATCTTGTTCCAACAGTGTTTGGACAGGACAGACCCAGGGACTCCTACTTTATTAGTTTCCAGTCACCTTTACAAGTCTCTCCAGTCATGGTCTCTGGGACCATATCCTTGCTGCTGTCAGCCAGCACCGTCTTCGCCGTTAGCTCCATACTCCGGATCAGCCATAGCCTCTCAGATTCCTGAGAATTATTCCCCCGAAGTGGAGGCTGCCGTGACCCGCCTGGTCAGCTTGCCCCTGCAGGCCTCCTACACCTCCCTCTCTCTAGGCTTCTTTTTTGATCCGGATGACATGGCTTTCGAGGGTGTAAGCTACCTCTTCCTCCTGAATGAGCGTCTGAAACCACTAGGCAGCTTTGTAACTACCCTGGAACCTCTCCCAAGTCTTGGACCAAGTAAAAAGAAAGCTTCTTAAAACTGGAAGAAACGTTAGTTCAGCTGCTACTTGCTGGAGAATGTTTTCTCCCTGTCTTCTTGCTGGGAGTAAGTGTGTTTCCAGCATCCAGGGTGTGCTTCTAAGCACTGCCATTTGCAAATCAAGTGGAATGGAATTGTGAGACTGCTGTGATGGAAGGCCTATTTGCTGTGCAAAAGGAGGAAGTAGTACATAAGCCAAGCGCTAACACCTGTTCAAGACTTTTGTCAAGGACCAGTGCAAATGGGACACCAATGGTGACCTGCAGAGTCCCTTAGAGAGAGCATACCCCACATTCAGAAAGCTGATATCTTCTGATAACACCCCCCCACACACACACACACACACACACACACACACACACACACACACACACACACACACACACACCACTGTTTGGTTATAGCTCTAGAAAAATATTATGTAATTTTAGTTTTCACTTGGAATGAAAGGTAGGTGATTGGAGTTTCTGGTTGCACCTCAGCTGGTTGTCACGTTGAATGCCTTGTCTGCACTGTGGTTCCATTATAAAATGCACCGTGCTAAGCTGGAAGCTCACTGGATATGTGTCCTGTGCATAGACTTATGATCATTGAGATACAGACCTGTTGAAATTTAATGGTGTGCTTGCAAAATGATCCTGTTGGTCACACTTTAATGTCATTACTTTTAGTAGCAATATTTGTTTTTATCATGTTTTGTAAACTTTTTGGAAGCATAGCTCTTGTTAGGAAATAGCTTTGATTCAATGAACTTAGTGAGATTGTGAACTAAGTAAAGAAATTCGTAGGTGTAACTGTGAAGTTATTGCTGAGAAATGAAGGGTGTGTGTGTGTGTGTTTTCAGTTTTATAGAGTGGAATCTTGTGCATGGAAGGAAAGATAGAACACTGAAAATTGTTCTAAATGAGAGCCTAAGTGCAGACTTGCTCACAGAACTGAGTGCTGCAGGTCTAAGAGTCAGGAATTTCTCAGGCATTGATGTGGACCAAACTGTTTCACTCTTCAGCACCTTCTCAACTTTATTTGCAGTCGATTGACATTTGAAACTTTCCTATAGTTTGTTTCAAATATGGCAAAGTTTTATTTTCAGTAAATTATTACTTTCTTCCTTCTTCTTAGCCCAAAGTTTGAGGGTAACTGAAGTCATGTTCCCAGCCTACTGGCCTCGGTACTGGCAAAAGATTCTTTACTCTGTACTGAAAATTTTTGCTCTGCTACTGCCTTAATGTAAATGTAAACATAACTATTTGTGCCCGAGTGCCTCTTTTAGAGAAAAAGAAGCCATAATGCTTTCTAGCCGTCCCACTTGGGGCTTGGATTAAACTTTTACTTAGGCATCTTGTGACCATCAAAGGCCATTAGAAGTTATGTTACTTGATATGAAGAACATTCATATTTGGGCCCATTTCTGTAATATTGAAGAATTAATTACCTTTTCAATACTTTTAATAGTGGACCCATCTCATAGTTCTAGTTTTACCTTTTATTTTTGAGAGAAAAATTTACAATTTCAAGGAAATTTGTACTCTGAACTTCACAGTTACTCAACTGGGTGCCCTTTGGTAATATTTGCTATTGGAATGTGAAACTGTGGTATATTCTGGGAAAAGGCTCAAATTATTTGCAGTGTAATTAGCAAAAAATCTAGACCTTTTCATAACCTGTATAATCCTGACCCATGTTAACCTGCACAGTTTGGAAGGAATGCCTCCTGCTGGAGCTCACACTGGGGATGAACGCACACGAGATCACTGCAGTGTCATCTGTTGGTACAGAGTATGCTGCACAAGTATGAGGGGCTGAGTTTAAAATCCCAAATCCCCATGCAAAACCTGTGTAATTCCAGTGATGTCGAAGGCAGAGGAAGACGCTCACTGGTCCTTTTTGGCTTCCAGCCTAGATCAAAGTTTAATGATAGACCCTGACTTAGGGACTAGCATGGGATGTAACTGGGGAGTCTCCCTGACATGTGCCTCTGACCCTCTGCACACACATCAACCCCTGCCACATATACAAGTGAATCAGACCAAATTGCAGTGCACACTGTTGGCTATTGTAATTGTAATGGTCAGAGGGTAACGGTGATGGTCTTGGGGTTGACACACACTGTCTTAGCCATGACTTAAAGGCTTTTGCCCAGTTTGAAACTTTAGTAATACTTTTATACCACAACTATTAAATTGTTTTAAGCTTTTAAAAAACAGGGCAAAACCAGTATATGTTTGCCAGAGCAAGATGCACCACAATTGAGCAATCAAAATATGCATCAAAAGATAAGAGAGATTTTGGTAGGAAATCATAATGTAGGAAGTAATATGGCTTTATTTACCTTCAGAGAAGCTGGCATACTACATTGACATGGGTTCTAATTAGTAGTAGGCTCTTCAAACATTTGAATTGCTGTAGGTGCCCTCCCTCTATACACGCTGAATTGTATTCAGAATGAGAAAACCTGGAGGTCCCACCTTAGGACTCAGGTAACTGTTGGATGCTTGGCCAAGGTTGCTGATAGCCTAGATGGTGAGGGCAGAGTTTCTGTTCTCACAGAGAGTTAAGGTCTCTTACCTTTGCCCATTCCTCACAGTTTTCAAAAAAACAACTTTAGGTGGGAAAACAAGAAGTCAATTCAGAGGAAGTTACAACTCTGTCTAGAAATTTATGTTGCTTGAAACTATATTAGGTATTCACCAACAGCCAGTTAGAGATTAGTACGGTATGAAAATGTGTAGCTGATTAGATCCACAAGGGTGCTTAGAGCAGGTTAGGTGTATGCTACTTGATGTGGACTATGGACCAACCTTTTCCAGAGCAGCTTCTGTTTTCTAGACTGGTACTGTACTCAAGGGCCATGGTTGTCACTGTGTTGAAGTTGTTGACTAACAGGGAACATTAACTTCAGATTTTTCACCATTTAGTTGAGAGACACAGAACATTAATGAGAATTTTTTCATTAATTTGTTTATTTACTTTACACCCTGACCACAGCCCCCTCCTCCTGATCCCCCCTTCACAGCCCCTTTCCCATGCCCCCCTCATCACTCTTGAAATCATTTCACTTTTTTTCTTTACAGATGCTATTATTATGAATTTAGTAACTTTTTAAAAGATCAGACATATGTTTGGACCAGCTAAAGTTGTTTGGTATAGTTTCCAGGAGTTAAAATTAAATTTATATAATGTAGAAATTTCATAATGTAGAATATTTTATAATATTGTAAAAAGTCCTGTTCACACAGAACAGTTTTAGAGACTGAGTTCAGCAGTCAGAATAGTTGTGAGTAGGGAGGAATTGGAGAGTATCTTTTTGCATGGAAGTATTTTACAAATGTATTGCCTTTCTGTCCTCTGTAGAAAATGGGAGCATATACTCATATCTTATTATTGTCCCTACACATAGCCCACTTTTTAAATTCTGTTTCATATTTGGGTGTTAAGTTCCATGTGTGTTTGGTACCTACATACTGATAATTCAGTACTTTTAGGGACCTTTGTAAGCCATAGAAAACTACAGTGTCTGCCTATGGAGGATAGTGAGGATGAATAATGCCAGTTCTCACAAGTTCACAAAGAACAGAATTCCTGGGCCAAGATGGCAACGTGGGTGTGGCTTGTGGTTCAGAGCAGGAACTGCTATTTTAGGTTCAGTCCTCAGAGAATGCTTCTTAGGTGAGGTGACATTTGAACAGATACCTGAGAGGTGAGGAAGGGATTCACAGGCTGCCTGAGGAAAATACAATGGCAGCGCAGTCTGAGACAGGGTTGTGTTTGGCTCATGGGATGAACAGTGACTCAGGCTGCTGAAGCTGGACTTGTGAGGGTCAGCGGGACCCTGATCTCTCATCTGTGTTCTTACATCTGTTCTTACCGTGCTCCTGGTCTTTGGGCTGCCCGAAAACGGGCTGTGCAGTGTACAGTTCTGGTTTGGCATTCCAACTTGGTGGTTCAACTCTCCTCAAACTCATTTCTCTTTCTTCCCTCTCAGTACTGGGGATTAAACCCGGGACCTTAGCACATGTGAGACAAGCCTTCTAACACCCACCGTATCACCCAGGTCTCCTCAAGTTCCTGTTCAATGTTTTCGCTCTCAACTGTCCACAGAGAGTCTAGGAGTTTTTATTGGTTACAAACAAAATTCATTTATCAAGCAAAATACAACATTCCCTTGGATTTAAATTCATGTAGATAAAGAAATAATGAAAACATTCATTTCACCTTTTCAAGCTAAAATCTTTACATTGTCATTCAAGTAGATTTTGGGTCAAATGGTATACTTGTAAACGAACTCATGATGAAGTGAATTATAAACCATGCAAGGGCTGAAAGTGTGTGTAAAATCCGATAGGATACATGTATTTGGGACTCATAGAAGTGTGTGTGTGTGTGTGTGTGTGTGTGTGTGTGTGTGTGTGTGTGTGTGTGTGTGTGTGTAATGTATATGAAATTCATGGTAATTTCTTAGAGAGCAAACATTTATAAAGATGAGTACACGTGCTGTATTCCTGACTTATGAAGTTATTTTAATTTAGATAATCTTAAACATGTGGGTAACGGCTCCGATGATCATGTAGTTGACTGCAGTGATACGCAGCCAGTGTGTTTATTAAGTACCATTGCTCTCACAATAGTAGCTCAGGGAGAGTAGGTAGCCAAGGCCTTTGCAGTGTTTTCCTGAACTCTTACCTTGGCACACATATAAGAATATAATGTACTGGTATTTCGGTGGATTTTTTTTTTGTACCAAGACTATATTGACTTTAAACTTTCTTCTGCCAATTACCAATTGTTTATAGCCAAGTTCAGTTCACCTTTTTTCTAAACATACAGAAAATGCTAGTTTTCATTATACTACTGGTAGATGGAGCATTTAATGTACTTGTTGTTCTACTAATTCCTGAAAAGGAAGTTCAGGGAGGTCCAAGACTGGGGTTGTCAGCTGGTCTTCAGTACCTGCCAGAACTCAAAGGAAGCAGGCTCTAATGCCAGGGAAGGGACAGGCATGGCAAGGAGCAAGGGCAAGCCGGCAGAGAGCGAGGCTTCCTTCTTTCCTGTCCTTATTTAGGCTGCCAGCAGAAGGTGTGGCCCAGATTAAAGGTGAGTCTTCTCATCTCAGGATGGGTCTTCTCACTTCAGACGACTTAATGAAGAAAAAGATATCCTCACAGGGGTCCCCAGCCACTTCAGTTTTAGTTAATTCCAGATGTCGTCACACTGATAACCAAAAGTAGCCATCACAAAAGGAAAATTAACTATGTATCAATCATAGAAAAAAGTTATTTTTTACTTACTAATTTCTTATAAAATGAAATGGTACTTAAAATCTAAATAATTTGCTATGTGCTTAGGTCATAAAATTCTTTCCTTGTGATGACATTGTTTGAAAGTCCTGGGAGAGGACACACAGCTTTCTGGAGAGTAATGGGAACACCATGAAGAATATTGTAATTAGAGTGGCTTTGCAAAGAGAACTTTTCCTTTGCTGGAAGAAAACGTTTCAGGGAAGGACTGATAGTATCTGCTCTCAGCTAACCTTTTCCATCATTAAAATGTTCTGTTGCCTAACAGCAGGCGAGGCAGGCTCCAATTCCCATCTGGGTTAAAGTTGTTCCTGTTTGTCCAACTCCTGGAGGACTAGAGATGCGGAGGGAGAGAAGGGAAGCAGGAACCACTGAGTGTGGTCCTTGTAGCTCAGGCCGTTTTGGCCTTTTATACCAGGGGAAGGAACAAATGTCTTTTGTTTGCAATGCTGTCAGGGCAAGGCAGATAATATGCATGTGTGTGGAGACAAGACTGAGAAAGCCGCACACTGGGTCAGGCCACACTGTGGAGGACAAGGCCATCTATCCAGACGCTGCTTTGCGGCCATGCCCTGGCCTCCTCACAGAGGAGACTGGCACACAGGGCTTGTAGCAATGTTTCCTGATGTTCTTCAGGCGACTGCACTTTTTGTTTCCTCAACTGGGTTATAAAAACCAGATTACAAAAGCCTCTATCCTACCCAGCCAAATGTATTGGAGGGCATGTTTGTATTTAATAACAAGGCACACTTTTGATCTCAGAAGTCCTATAAACTCACAGACTTGTTTCACCTCAAAGTGCTTTTGTTGATATAGAATATTTTCTGAGTTAGAACTTAAAATTCAAAGAAGCTTAGAAAATTAATTTTTACCAAAAGTGCAATCTATTATGTTTACATAAACATTTCATATAAAGTATATTTGTGAAACAAATTAGTGAAAGGGTATACTCTGCTGCAAGCGTCTCGCGTGTATGGTGTTGGAGAAAAGCTGGGATCTCAGACCTGTGTTGGAGGGACTGCATTCTGCTGGCGTAGTTCGCCTTGGTTCTCTATGTGAAGAAGGCTGGCTTTATACAGATGTCATTTGGAAAAAGGTTTAATTGGTCATTCAGACTAGATATTCTGCTTACTGTCTCAAAACTCGGTGTTTCTTCATTTCTGAAGGGTGAGTTGTAGTGTGAACCCACAGTCACACTGGTGTCTGCTAATCATTAATTGCTTTTCCTCTGGTCCTGTTCTACATTAAAATCTACCACTACCTTCCCATGGATCTCTCACCCATACATGATTCTGTAAGGCTGGAATGATAATTGCAGTTCCATCTATATTATGAAGAATACTACGTAAAAATACCAAGTTGTTGGCAGGTTATGAACTAGCCTTAGCAGAAAAGCCTTTAGATTCTGAGACACTGGCAGGATCATACTAATTGAAATATTGTTTTCATTTGCAAAATTCTGAGCCTGAGTGAGAGTTTCTTCGCAGTCATTAATAAGTCACTCTGCAGTGACTGGTGAAATTGAAGTTTGGGCATTCATACTTTGTAGTATGACATTTGTTCTTTCAACTAAAAATGGTGTGAACGATATGGTATGAAAAGTTTGCAACTCCAGCCTTTGACAGGCATTTAGAGTAGGCTTTGCCACACATTGTACATTTTTAGTCATTAACAATTTGAGAACCTTGTAAATTAAGATTCAGTGTTTAGTAAAATTACCTTTTTTGGATCAGAGTTTTGACTCAGAAGAAAAGCCGGGTTTTTTTTTAACGAATTGATTATGTTTATTTATAAGTAACAGAGGGTTCCACATTGGCACTGGTGTCTTGATTTGTCCTAAGATGCAATCCTTTCCTCCTGTCGCTCTGCATCAGCAGTGCACACATCAACTGCAGCAGACGAATTTTTTTTTTTATCGTGTCAAGCCAGGAGAGGAAGAGAGAGAGGAGAGAGAGAGAGAGAGAGAGAGAGAGAGAGAGAGAGAGAGAGAGAGAGAAAGAGTAGAAGGAAGAGTGAGAGTGAGGAGGAATAATGAGAGTCGCAGACAAATTTCATATTCATGTACTGTGATCATAGTCCTTACCCCCAGGACTTCTCATCTCTTCGTCAAAGTGTCTGTCAGGATGCTTAGATCACACCCGAAGAATTGAGTGTGGGGAAAATGGGACGTAAGAAATGACCTTAGACTTGGGACCTGTTATCCCTACACTTAGGGGATAGGTCAAATTATGCTGCCCTCTCTTAAGGTTTGCTTTTGTGTTAACTAATGTCCAATTCATAGATCCTAAAAGAGTACCAGTATAAGTTAGTACTCGTTCTAAGTAGGTTTCTAGTCAGTTAGTCATGAAACCGCAAATATGCTCAGTAATTTTATAGAAGGAATTTAAAGGATGTAGAAACATCTTGCCTGCAATTGAAGGAGAGGTCTTGAGCTCGCTCTTCTGTAGTGACCTCAGATCATTGCAGGATTGACCCTCACAGTGCTTCTCATTTCTCTGCCACACAAGGAGAACAGCCTGTAGGGTGACTCTGATCAAGTCCATTCTTCTCACTGTAGCTTTGGCTTAGTGGAAGAGAACTAGATGCAACCTCGACTTGGCCCCTGCCTAGGTATTGGAAGCTAAGAGGGTACCAGCTTCACTTTCTGGTGAGTGTCTTACAGTTAGACACTGGACTGCTGCTGTAGAACAGTGTCCACACATCCATTCACACTGGAAACAGTGCAGCAATAGGATCCTGGCCACTGTATTGCTTCTGCCTTCAGAGTTTCTTGTTAGTAATGGTATTGATGTGACCTGAATTTTATTCACAATATTCTTTGCAAGTGAATGTGGAAGACATGTTTGTTTGTTTCATGAGGGAAGCACAGTAGAAGTATAGGGAATGGAATTCATGCACGAATTGATCCTGTTCCTAAGGCTTGATTTTCTAGTGTCCTGGGAGTTGTAACATGTATCTCCTCTCCATCCCTGTCTAGGTTCTAGCCATTTTAATTGCTGGGCTGGCTCTTGTTCTGTGATGCATTTCACGCCACTGGAACCACCCTCTCCTCCACTACTGAGTCTGGACTGGGAAGCTGGACCTTCGTACAGCTCCTCCCTGTTTTAGCTCCACTCTTGTAGCTCCTCCTTATAGTTCCTGTATAAATACTCTCCACATAGCCCTGCCTTCTTTACAGCCGTGCCCTCCTGAGCTGTGTCCTGAGGACCGTGTACTGGGTCACACAAAACCTTGTACTTGACGGCATGTGAGGTGCCCCGTCATTCCAGCTACTGTATCTTGTGACCTGTGTTTGAACTATTTTTCCAGTTAGAATTAAACACTTTGTAGCACAACTTACTATATTTTTATTAAGTTTTTTGTATATGAGGTCATTTAAAGAACCCTTTCTATAGCAACTATTTATAATATTTTAAAAGTTCTTGTGTGTTTCTCTTGGAGAAAAAGTGGTAGGTAACAATAAAAAGATTTTTTAATTGTCCAAATGCAATAATAAAATTAAAGCAGCTTTTCCTATTTTTCCTCTTCTTTTTTTCTCCTGTGATATTTTAAACACATTTAAAGTTTAAGGAACATAAATTGTGTCCAAAGCCTGAAGACAATTCTGATTACCCATTCTTTTTCTCACTGGACTGATTCATTTCGTTGCTTATATTGTAATAATAGTAGTCGTCATCATCATCTTCTCTGTCAAGGAAGCTGACCAGTACACCTTACAGCACTGTGCTGAGCACATTTTACTGAGCTTCATAAAAGGTGCAGCTCTTATTCATCAGCTATAGAAGTAGAACTTGTAATGTTCAAGGTCTCTTTTAAGAAATGGGGGAAATACATTCATTTGTGTATGTCTAAGTAAAAGTCTTTGTTTTCAATGAAAAGGACATATGTCCTAAATTGATCACATGGTACTGAAGTGTAAAAAGCATAAGGTGACAGCTCTTTACATCTCCCTTTAGTACATTTTTCTTCAGAGATATTGACTTTCAAGAGTGTGGCTTATTCTGACTGTAAAACAAACGCACGCACTTGCGCATGCACACGCTCGCAAACTTACATGTGCGCACGCGCACCCCTATGCTGTTGTCTGTGTAATAAACATAAATCAGAGAGCGCCAATGTAAATATTTGGTAGATGCTTACTCTCCTTTTCATTGATAAACCATACTCCCAGCAATCTTTCTGCTTACTGGCTTTTAATAAGAGATTGCATCGTAAACCAACAAATGCCAAGGTTTTGTTTTCACAACTTTTCAAGATTTATAGAAGAAACTATGAAGTTATCAATAGTAGTTAATGGTAGCCATGTTTGGGTTGTTAAAGATATATTCATTCTTACAAAAGTAGAGAATTAACTTGGTTCTAGCTTTTGGCCTGGCAAGGTTTGTTAGGCATAAAATCTCTGTGATAGGAGTTCCTTTTTATTTGTTTGGCTGAATTTTGAGAAAGGTAATTTGCCTTTCAGATGTGATTGATCTCACTGGAGACGACAAAGATGATCTTCAGAGAGCGATTGCTTTGAGTTTGGCGGAATCAAACAGGACGTTCAGGGAGACTGGCATAACCGATGAGGAACAAGCCATCAGCAGGTGAGGACAGTGTAAAGCCTGTGTGTGAGGAGTTCTCTATTTCAGATCCAAGGGTGGATTTTAACGTTAGTATCAATAGGACCTACCTCATCCTGCATAAGTCATTAACACATGCCTCTATTCTTTCTATGTCGTATGTCACCCAACATCATTTAGTTCTGAAAGTTTAATTTACTTTGTAATTGTGAAGCACATAATTTTGTCACAAATTTATTTTTTAAATATTTTTGTTTCCTCCTGTAATGTCATTTGAACCTACTGTTCAGTTCACTTTTACAAGAAATTTATTATAGGAGTTGAGGGTTTGTTTTTTTTTTTTTGTTATGTGCCAATGGTGTTTTGGACACGTGGTATATAATTATGTCGGGTAGTTTAGTGCCTTTGTATGTATGTAAGCATCTTCATGTATGCCTGTGTGTGGAGACTAGAGGCCAGCTCTGAGAGTGGTTCCTTGGAGGCTGTCTCTCTTTGTTTGAGACCGTGGGTCCTTGGGTTCACCAATGTGATATAGGAGAAATGTCATAAAATAAAAGTTACACTTGCTGAAAATGTACTTTTTAAAAAAAATTCACATAAACTTTTGTTTATATCAGTTTATATTAACGTAAGAATATGAAACTATGTAGAACTTGATATCACAGATTAACATTTATAATTCTGTGTCATTTGTTTTCTTGTTATTTTGGTTGTGAGCTTTGTTTTTTTTTTTTCTGAAAATGACTGGATGCTTCCTGGGTTTATATTTGAACTGCTACCATACAAATGCACATTGCTAGGTTATGATTCTTCTCTCCAGGTGTAACCCCTGCTGCTTGGTTAAGTGCTTACTTCCTTGTAAATTTTGAGACAGAGTCTTATTGTGTATCTAATGGTGACTTGAAATTCTCCCACCTCTACTTATAAGTGTTTATATGTCATTGGCAGGATCTGTCTGTCCATCTGTCTCTTTGTCTGTCTGTCTATCGCAGAACTGAGGATGAAAACTATGTCATTGGCTATGTTAGTACTTTCTCTGAACAACAAAGCTATCTTTGCAGCCCTTGTCAGTCTTTTCTAATTAAAGCAATATAAACCTATTTAAGTCACAAAGTGGTTGACTTTGGCATAGTTCTAAGAAAAGGGTGAATAGGCAATTTCATTAGAATATGATTACAAAAGCCTAGATGTCACCTCTTAGGTTAACAGCTCCATGTAGTCCCTTGACGTAGTCAAGAGACAAACGTGAGAAGTGGGAATCTTCTGCCAGCCTACTGTGGCATTCGCGTTTGCAGGATGTGATGTAACAGGGTAGGAATACTGTCAAATACCTGCATACAGTAGCATATTGAAAGTCTAGTGTGGTGTCGGGGTGGCTGAGTGCTGAGAGCGTGTGGTGGCTCCAGCTGTGGATCGGTAGAATTGCTCTAGTGATAAGGGCTGGAAGGATGGTAGGTTTGTTTATACTGTGTCACCACACAAACGTGCCTTCTGTTAGGACAAGTGGCTGGAAGGCCACTAGGTAAAGGAAGTGTCATCTTCACTGTACTCTCTGAGGACCAGTCTTGCATATGTAGACTCACCAGATCACCATATGGTTCATGGACATCTCCCTCTCTCCCTCCCCCTCTCCCTTCCCCTCCCGTGTGTGTGTGTGTGTGTGTGTGTGTGTGCGCGCGCGCGCGCGCGCGCGCATGCGCATGCGTGTGTGGAAGTTAAGAATTGTGATTATATTGCTAGTCTGATTGAAACTTTGTATTTAAATTTTCTTGGGAAGTTATCTTTACTTCCCTTGGTCTGTTGTTATTGCCACTGTCATGTTCCTAATGATATTCAACTGCTACTCGAGTGATGTCAGTATAACATTACTTGAACATATTAGAACTGTGTAACAAGTCTTTAAAGCTCACCCATCATAGGTGTTGCTTAGAGGGTTCTGTAATAGAGTAAATCCTTTTCAACATCATATTTTCATTTTTAAGAGTTCTTGAAGCCAGCATAGCAGAAAATAAAGCATGTTTGAAGAGAACACCTATAGAAGTTTGGCGGGATTCTCGAAACCCTTATGACCGGAAAAGACAAGATAAGGCTCCAGTCGGTCTGAAGAACGTGGGCAACACCTGCTGGTTTAGCGCAGTTATTCAGGTAAGGGTGGATGGAGGCTCAGCTCTCAGTCAGTGGGCCTGAGGAGCAGGGGGTGGGCTGTGATGTTTCTTGTTACATTTTAAGGAGAAACTCAGGGAGAATTTTCATATATGTGGCATAGAGTAGCTTGATTTCCGTATGCCCTAGACCTTGTCTTTAAATTTCCCAGTGTGCCTTTGTTGTTGTTCTTTGTTTGTGTTGTTGTTATTTCCTGTTCTTTGTTTTAGTCTGGTTCTTGTTATGCAGCCCAGATTAGCCTAGAACTTAGAACCCCGCCTCAGCTTTTGAGTGCCGGGGTTATAAGTATGAGATATCACACCTGGCTAAATAAAGATTTCATTATTTTAAAAACTTTTTTTAAGTCTAATTTGCAAACAAGATACTCACACACAGCACAGGCGGGCCTGAGGACTGAGGTTCCAGGCGTAATATCTGCCATGAAGTTTTCAATAGAACGTAAGTGAATTCCTCCCAGCTATGTAGTATTAATTTCTCCTAGTTTCTTGCTGGTAGGAATTGGTGCAGTTTTATTGATTCCCGAAGAGGTAGAAAGAAGATAATTTCGTGGGTATTTCTCTGAAAGTATATAAAATGATTATAACCAAGGTAGGAAATTAGAATTAACCTTCTGTGGCTCAGATCTGACCTATTTCTATATAAGGGAAACAGTCACAGTACTACAGGAGTGCATGTAGTAATTAAATGTTTACAAATTGATTCTTGAAGAGACATTTTGTTTCAGGCTGGTGTTGATGTGCAAATACATCACAGTACATATGTGGGAATGCTAAAAAAGAATAAATATTGATAAATGGAGATTAACACATTTTATTTTTACCTTAGAAAATTCTTGCGGTATGTTTTGTTAGTTTTCTCCAAAATAGATGTTTGTAAATGCCCATACCTATGATTGTCTCAAGAGGAATGACTTTTTTGTAATATATTTAGTGTGATCTCTGATTTTTAGCTTTTTATATAATAATGCTTGCAATAATTTTTTTCATTCTCTGTTGATATGAGTAATCCAATTTTAAATTTAAATAAATATTCTCTAAATATTTTCTTTAATTTCATGAGTTTTATAAGTTAACTCTTATAAGTGTTTTGTTTACTATTCCTTAGAAATCACTGGGCATCTGTGTCATTTGTTTTTATGCTCAAAACAAGAGCCTATTCTGTAGCTTTCTGAGTCTGCTTTTATGATTACTTCAGCTTGCACACCGTTCATTTGCTGCTAACTTGTCTGTCATTGCTAGGTGACTAATCTGTGATTTTAACTTTTGTTCTCTACAATGTAGTATAGGTTTCAAGCCCCACCCCCTTTGCTTGTGGTACATGTACAATTCAGGTAGATTTCCTTTGGTTTTCTGGACTTACGCCTCATCTTCATGATGTTATATTAGACACTGATAAATAAAATGGCTCCCGACTTGCTTTTCTCACACATTAACAGTCTATGAAATATCTGCTTCGCTATGAATCTGTAGCGATTCTTCCACAGTAGGCTTCATTCTGAACTGTTCCTTCACGCATGTGCCAAAGCAGTAGCTAACATTTCTTGATACTTTGGAGTCCTGTAGACATTACAAGTTGTTTAGGATAGTCTCCACAGATTGTTCTCTTCTCTCGTATAGTAGTGGCATGGTTTACAGAGCTTGACCTGTGAAGAACAGAAGTTCTTGCAAGTGCTGTCCTGCCTTCACACGGCACTGTGCTCACCAATGCTTCTCCAGGGTCTGGTGTTTTTCACTGAGACATTCAAGAAGAGGAAGTCCTACAGGCAGTATTTGTTAGCTAGATACATGCTGTTCACTGCTGACAGTATTCACAGGAAATTCCCATTTGAAGGAATAAATGAACAGAAACGAGGAGCTCCATCTTTCCTATTCTCTTCCTTTTTCAGTTTAATGTGACAGAAACCCTGTCTACTGTAAGTTCACTAGGTGACCAAGCTTGCATGTGACTTATTTTTCCTTTAGACACTAGTAATTTTATTAATTTTAATTTTTATTTGAGTCTAGTAGTGACTACACCCATGATAGCAAATTTAGCTTCTGAAGAACATTTGATTTCTCTAGCAGAAGCCTAAACACCCCACACAGATAATTTCCAACCTTTAGAAGGCTAAGTTGTCACAACCTTATACAAGTTATATTTAGGGAAAACATAAATCTTCACACTGTGGAAATCTGTGTAGGTGGCAAATGTCACAAGTTCACTTAGAGGTGTATGTTTAACTGTATCTTCAGTGATCATCGTGATTTTAGGGGACTTTCTATCTTTCTGGTTAGAAATTGTAATCTTTATTTTTTCTTTCTCTGACACTGCTCGTTTCTCAGGTGTGAGCTGAGAAGTTACTACTTACCTATAAATGTAACTCTTCACTTAACATTGCCTCCATTAGCATTCACAGCTTTTATTGGGATTTACAAAGTTGATCGGAGTTCCTTCCAACTGACATAAATGCTCTGCCGAGTTTCAGTTCCAAACCATCTGAGGGTCGGCGCTCACTGAGCCTGCAGAGTTCTGTGAAACCAGATGAAGGTGAATGTGTCCCTCTGCCGATGAGCACACAGCAGCCCCTGCCTCTCAGAAGGCAGGCTCTTTAGCGAGCTAGGAAAATGAGCTGGCCATCCCCTAGTCCGTCCTTAGTAAATGTTTATAGAATGGAGAAAAGCAGTTTCTCATACAGCCACTCCGAAGAACATTCAAAGCATAGCAGTGGATTCTCCTTGTTCTTCCGCAGGGTTCTCTCATTTCCGCACAAGTCATTCCGACTTCTACCTTAAGCTGTCGTCCATTTCCTCAAGGCTTGCCTCCAGCATTCTTCCTCTCCTCTATTTCTCACCCCTGCCATCTTGTGTCCCCTTTGACAGAGCATGCAGTCATTGTGAATCTCTGTAGTCTTGCAGAGTTCCAGCGAGTCCGGGCTGTGCACCCCCGTCTCCCGCTGTGTGTGTAGAGAGGGCCGTGATGCCTGCTTGTTTCTCCTTTCCATCCTTCATACGTCTGGAACCTCTGCTTTCCCATATCCCCTTCCCTGCTTCATTGCCTGACTCTCGCTACTGGGCCCCAAACCTTTTTCTTTATTTAAATTTTGGCTTTAAACTTCTTCCTCCCTGCTGAGGTTCTGACTTCAGGTTCTTTTTCTTTCCTCTCTGATTCACACTCCTGCTACCCTTTTAGTCCACAATTCTATGGTGATCCATCATATAAGAGGAGGTGCCCTTTCTTCTCTGTCCTCTAGCATGCCTCAAGCCATGTATATGAATAACTGCGATAGGCACGATGTTGTGCTCCTGGTGTCCCTTCATTTCAAATGGCCCACTCAGAGGAATCATTAGAGTTTAGTAGTTAGAGCCATCCTGGGTGGCATGCAAGACCCCTTCTCAAAGGAACAAAACTAACAAGAATAGAAAATGAATTCTTTTATGTGCTCATAATAATTAAAAAAAATCTTCTCTGGGAGCTGGGGGATGGTGACTCACGCCCTCAATTCTCAGAGCACTCAGGCACAGGCAGGCAGATCTGTTGAGTTCAAGCCCACTCTGGTCCATAGTTTGAGTTCCAGGACGGCCAGGGCTATACAGAGAAAAAATCAAAACCAAAGCCAAACAGAACAACAACGCAACAACAAAACCCACATAACAACAATAGAACTTGCCGGGCATTGCTTGCACAGGGCTTTATCTCAGCATCAGGAGGCAGAAGCTTGTGGATCTTTCTGAAGTCAAATCCAGCCTGGCAGACCAGCCAGGCCTATGCAGTACAACCTGTCACAAAATAAAACCTGGGAACAAGGGACAAGGAAAAGAGGAGGGAGCTGTAAGTCGTCACAGATCCTGTCTCATGTCCTATAGTTTCTGTTAGGAAGCGCTTTTGGCCACTCATCCTTAGCTTCCCCGGTCTTCTATTTGCCAGCTCCTGGTTTCTCATTCGTTTTGTTGTTGTTTATTTGTTCGTTTGTTTTGTTAAGTGGTGAGCCGTTTCCCAAAATTTATCTGCTTAAAAATAATTTAATATCATTCATTTGAGATACTGCTTTTATGCTGTATAAAGTAATCCAATTTATATTTTGTAGAATTTCATACATTGTTGCTGCTTGTGACAGCTTATATACCGTATCAAATGTGACTCACGCAGTACAGTTACACTGTAAAACTTGTAACATATCTACTTGTGTATAAAGTATTCTTAAGGAGAATCTTGAGATGATCAGATGAGTTCATATTTATTAAGTATGTGTTCTAGTATGTACTATTGTAGTTTTCGTTTTGAACAGCTGTTATGATGATGGTGTGGATTATGAAGTACTTTACTAAAAAGTAACACTTTTACTTGGAACTGAGTGGTAGAGAAAAATTCACAGCCCTAATTCAATTTCCAGCAGCTGACACACCAACAAAACTGTGCTCCAGAAGTCTGTCCTATTTATGAGTGTCTGTCCTATTAAGTACTTTTGCATTTCTCTGTTTTTACAGTTATGCATTCGTCTCCTGCATGTGGTTTCTTAGCTATCAAGAGAATAACATTTTGTGTTTCTGTCACAGAGCATCTGAGGAATAAGTTGATTTGCACTCAATTTTTCTAGGTACATAATCTGAAGTAGAACATGTGTAAAAATCTCTCCACTGGATTTTATTCATTTTATTTCAAGAAAACTTCCTGTTAATGACATAGTGGCATAAACAAGTTTCAATAAGTAAGACATTGTATGATTTAAAGAAAGATGTCCCTGTATAATTTTGTACTTTGCATGTAGGATAAATGTTAGATAGCAACAGTAATATGTTGGAAGTAAATGTAGCTCGGTGGTTAGGGTACTTGCCTTGCATGCAAAAGGCCTTGGGATCAATTCAATCAAACCCCCATGCAAAATTATTTTTAAATGAGATACTATTTTAGAATATATAAAAAGACTTCTCATAAAAAGGCATTCTTGTGCTAATTGCCACCGTTCTTTATATAAGTAATAGAATTGTCAAGAATGAGCCTTGAAAATAGTGATATTCACAATCCCATTAATAGAATTTCCTCTTAGGTATCTTAAATTGTTCTTTTTCAGTCATTATTCAATCTTTTGGAATTTAGAAGATTAGTTCTGAATTACAAGCCTCCATCAAATGCTCAAGATTTACCCCGAAACCAAAAGGTAAATTATAAAAGATTTTTAAAAGCCAAGTATTATGATACTTATGTTCTTTCCTAAGTATTTTGGAAGCTCTTCTTTATTAACTCTGAAACTGTTCAAATTTTAATGTTTTGCCATTTATCTTTATTGTAGTAACTTCCTTTCCCTTTCCATATCATAAATGTGAGATTTCTTCTGCGTGTCACGGGAGCAGAGCGGTTCCACGTGCCCAGCTTAGGACATGTCCCCCTTCAGGCTGTCATAGAGTCCATTCGCAGGTGACTTGCTCCGGTTTAGGTCTTCATTAATCGACTTCTCAATACTCTCCTTACGATCAGCATTTCTTTTCACCTGATGTCCAGAACAACCCTTTAAAATTGGGTTGTATGCTCTTTGCCAGGGAAAACGTCTCCATCCTGTTTTGGAAGTTAGAGTTGAGTAGTTGAGGTTGACATAAGAGAGCAGACTCCAGGGTCTGATTGCTTGGGTTTTTAGCTGTGGCCCTAAAGCAAGTCAGGCTTCTCTCTGGGATTTCCCCCTCTGTAGTGGAGACAGTAACAGTAACAGAGGCGCTGAGCAGATTAAATGGTAAACATGCAAAGCACTTAAAAGTGTCTATTACACGCTATTGGCAGCCATGTTTTAAAAGAAAGTTTTGATTTTTATAAATTCATTAATTTTAATAAAAATTGGACTGATTTGCACGCATACATTCTTACTTCGTGTGTAAAATCTTTTTGTAGGGGATTGATGTAGTTTGGGGCAGGTATCAAGTAACCTCCAGTAAAGCCAGGGGCCTTAAAGACACAGGCTGAAGACAAAGGAGATGAAGTTTTAGGCTTCAGTGATGTCCTGAACCTCATGTGACCCATTGTTACAGTGATAAATTATTTAGTTACATTTTCCTTTTAGTGTTTAATTTTTAAAACATTTTTTCTGTAAATACATGAAATATTTATAATGTACATCAGAGGAAATAAAGCCTGAAATAAAGCCAACGTTTAAGCTACAATTTCTGGGCTGGGACAGGCTAAAGAATAACTACTTTTTAAAGGGAAATCAGGACAATTTGTCCACTCCATAGTGCTAGAGAAGTGAGGCAAAGCTCTCCCAGTGTAAGAATTTTGAAGGGAAGGTTTGGACTGCTGCCTGTCCATATCACGTTAGTATCATCAGTTCTCCCTTCTCAAGTCCCAGGAGAAGGCATGCATAATTTATATGCCATTACTTAGAATTACTTGCAACTATAGAATCGTGTGTGTGGTGCTTACTTTTTATTTCTTTCATTTTACTAAGTTATGAAACTCCAGTCTCTTCTTTTTCATAGTTTGAATGAAACCGAGTCTGTTGTGTGACCTTACTTAAAAGCTAGTCACTCTCGGTGTTTCTCTAGCGGAGCTACTTGTGAGGTCCTTTAGGGTACTCAACACATGCTAGCAGTGTGCGTCCTGAGCTCACACGGAAGCAGCGCTCTGAGATGAGCGTATCCTAGAGGTGTGCGTCCTGAGCACACACTACAGGAGTGCTAGTGAGCCCATTGTAGAGAAGTTTATTTCTCTCAGTGGAAGGAGAGTTATCATTTCCATTTTATAAAAGATGCTATGCAGAAAGCTGGTGTGTCACAATTATGGTGAATTGTCAGTCATAGTTTTATGTTAAATTAGTTGGAGATAGTGAAAAATATTTTTTTTTAAAGATTTCCATATAACATTAGCCATTTTCTTTTAATAGTGAATTTGCATTGAACTCATGACATGTTAATATGACATGACATTGAACTTAAAGCCCATTTTGTTAAAATGCAGAATATACCTGGGATTGGTTTAATCTTATTACAGAGATATCATTTGCTAAATTATCTTTTTAAGAAAATAAAGCTTTCCACAAACATTGCATACATTTTAAGTAAGAGTCAGGATGCATTAAAAGTCAGTTTGTGTTTTAGAAAAAGGTTAGTATAGAACTACTATAGTATAATATACTATATTATGTAGATATTATAAAGATATTATATATAGTATATATAAGTAGTATGCTGTTCCTTTAACTGTTGATACATTTCAAGTATAGGATACTTGGTATCTGAAAACTGTCTGATCAGCGTGTTCTACATACAGATATTCTTTGAGCTGACAATAATCCAAGGTCTCCAAAGTTTTTATAAAAGAATGACAGTGTGTGTCTTTACAAGAATTTTCACATTATTTAAAGCAGCAGCTGAAGAGCATCTTGGGTAGAATTGTATTTAAACCACAACGCAAGGCCACACAGCAGCAAATTATAACAAATGATTATGTACACCTGTATGTAGATAAAGCACTAAACATGTGTACTGATCGCACAAACCAGACTAAAGCAAATACCTAGACGGTGGTTCCATTTCTAGAAACATCCAGGAAGTCCAGCATTCCTCTTGTAGCTGAGATGACTAGGGAGTGGGTGTAGTTTGGGGTGTTGATAAATAGGTTTGTTATGTTGATGGTGATGATGCACAGTGGAGTTTGGGAAATTGTGTGCTTTTTAAATGGTGTGTATTTTGCATGACTTATAGCACAAGACTGTTTACAAAATAAATAAAAATAGTGTTGAAGCTTTTATACATGCTTGTTCTTTCATAATTTAGTCAAATAAAGTAGTTGCTCTGTTTTATTGTGTAATGTTAAATGTTTTGATAGTCAGATTTTTCTAGCTACAGGGATGGGCTGAGACAAAGGTTTCATAATATTTTACTTTCCAAATAATCTTAGTAGAATGTCTCTATTGCTTTTGTCTTTATACTTTATACAGAGCACTTTCACTTGTCATGGGAGGAATGATAATAGATCCAGGAAATAGTATTTTGAGAAGTTATTGTGTAGATTAAATTTTATAGTACTTACGTGTTTAAAAGTTAACTGATAAAGTGCAGTTACTGAAAGACTTGAACGTATTACAGGAAAAGGATTGTTTTCATGTGCACGTTTTGTCTTTTACTACTGCTGATGGCGTGTATTATATTTAAGTAAGTGATATTGGGAGTTCTTTATGGCTGAGAAATTCTGTTTCAGGATTAGTTTATGTGGGATTGCTTCTGTTGTGTCTGAAGGTTGGAGATTGTCAGGCCTTGTTTCTCAGGAGCCCCCTGGAGTGCACGAGAGAACAGTGGTTTCTGTTTAGGTTTGAGTACTCTGGGCATCAGTTACATGAAATTATCTATTTTGATTTTGTTAAAGAAATACCAATTATGCAAATTAAAAGCCTTCCCATATTTAATAGTATTTTAAGATTTATGCTAAAATTCTTGTTACAAATACTATTATCCTGAAAACTGAATTTCTGCCCTGAAGCTTTACTAAAATCACTTCAAGAATGTTTTTTTGTTTGTTGTTGTTGTTGTTTTAGAATAAATACAGACTAAAAGCTTTTTTCTCCAGGTTTGGTTTAATAAACCAGTAAGAATTGAATACCTGATTTTTGTGGCAAAGTGAAGATATATTGAAACCATTGAGAAGTGTGTAATCTTAGTGATAATAAAATTAAGATTTTATGTTAGGGCTTGATCTGACTAATGCTTTTCCTAACATTATACTTACTAAACATTTAAATTGAAAAATTACAGTAATTACAATAAGTATATACTAAACCTTATAATTTCCAAAATAAATGCATGAAATAATTATATTAATATAAGTATAAAGTAGTATATATAAAGGGGTATTAGTGTTTATTAGGACATTGATTACACAGGGCCTTAATATTAGTTCAATAAATAGGATCATTGTATGACAAGTGGCAGTTGGTGGTCCTTATTCAAAGCACTCGTTCCAGGAGATGTGGCGTTTGGAGGCTCTGCTGGCCTGGAGGGGTCTGGAGGGCCCTGGCTGAGCAGGGTCCTTTGTTTAGTGGGATGACTGGAGCAGGGCACTCAGATGGTGCCTGGCGCTGTGCTCTCACTAAACACGGACTCTTCTCCTTGCCCTTGTCGTGGCAGCTGCACCCTGATGAATGGAAGACTATAATGAACAGACCTAAATGGGGTGGATATTCTGGGCTGGGTAGTGACATAATTTGCTATGAATATGTAACATTTGGCAGAAATTGTAAGGCTGGCTTGAGGTCCTCTCTTGTAGTTGTTAACTCCTTTGAGTCTTGAAGCTGTTACTCTTTTTTAATGTGATAATGCCAGATTCGTCCTCATAAATGCCCTTTGCTTTCTGGTTCCTGTGGAAGTGTCTGTTGATCAGTGAAGAGTTTGCTGATTGTATTGGGTTGCTTTTTTCCCTTCTCTTTTCTTTGCAGGAACATCGGAATTTGCCTTTTATGCGGGAATTGAGGTATCTGTTTGCACTCCTTGTTGGTACCAAGAGGAAATATGTTGATCCATCCAGAGCAGTTGAGATTCTAAAGGATGCCTTCAAATCAAATGACTCACAGCAGGTAGCCTCCTGTCTTTTAACTGGCTGTTTCCACTTAACCTTATAAGTCTTCCCCTTCTGAGGGTGAGGGTGTCCATTGAGTTAGGATGGTATTACTAACTTTAACTTGAAGCCATGGAATCACTACTTATTATTTGGAAAAAAATTAAATTAAACAAAGAGTGAACAATTTGGAGGTAATGAGATAAGGAAATGGCGTAATTTGTAGAATGATGGGAGTTGATAAGGAAAAACTGAACAAAATTGAAAATATTCATATAATTAAAAGTTGTTAAAATGTTGTATATCTGGGTGTTTGTGTTGCCTGTGTTCTGTGTACCTGTTGTGTGTGGAGGCTAGAGGCAGATGTTGGGAACTGAACCTGGGCCTCTGCAAGAGTAGTCCATTCTCTTAACTTGTGAGTTATCTCTCTAGCCCCTCAAGAAGCAATTTAAACAAACTTGTCATAATCTAAATGCCAATATATTAGATATGATTTTCTTGACCCTGTTTTAGCTGATAGAAAATAGTTTTCTTTAATTACCTATGAGTTTTTTTTTTTAAATACTGCTTTAGTTATTTTTCTTGCTTTTAATGGTATTAGCATAGTCTCCTTTTATTAATATTTGGTATAAACAATGTTTGAGATGATTTCTTCTAAAAACAGTGTCTATAAAACAGCATTGCTATTTGAAAAGTCAGAGAGATCCAGAACATAAGCAGGAGCTCACGTTTGTAGAAAATAACAAATATTGAAATAGATGGCCTGGAGTGGGTACACATGGAAGGGGCTCCCCAGCCCTGCCTGGGGCAGTGAGCTTTATGTTACTTGGGTTCATGAACACTACTTCTGATTTTGGATATCTTTTCTTCATTTCCCCATTTCTAACTTATTTCTCTAGCCTTCTCTTTGGAATGGGTGGCAGTCCGTTTTAGTTGCCGCTCTTTCTATAAATTAATTTTGCACAAGCTCACTTCCATTCTCTGACAGTTTTCTTCTGTATTCTTTCTGCATTTGCTTTTTTGCCCTATGTTGTACAGATGCCATTGATCGCTCTGTATGTTACCCCTGAAGGGTGGAGCAGATGTGGGACTCTTCCCTAAGAATGAAATCCTCATGAACATGGCTTGGACTTTGCCACTCTGTGCCTGTAAATGCTGTAGTGTGAATGCTTTTTCTTGGGTGTATAGAATAGTTGTATGATTGTTGCTTTGTTTTTTTCCCCTCTGGAGATCTTTCTAATGATTGATTGTTTTATGTGCATTGGTGTTTTATCTGTATGTATGTGTGTATATGTGTGGGTGTCAGCACTCCTGGAACTGGAGTTACAGACAAGTGCGAGCTGTCATGTGGGTGCTGGGAATTGAACCTGGATCTTCTAGAAGAGCGGCCAGTGCTCTTAACACTGAACCACCTCTCCAGTCCCCTGGAGATCTATAAAAGTAGATACATATCAGTTTACTTTGGTACAGGGGTGATTTTTCTGACATACACATTGGTGAATGGGTGAAATGCCTACTTAGGTAAAATGAATATTGTGATTAGTTTTAAGTACCTTGGCCTTCTGTTTTACATTCTTCTAGAATATGGCATGTCTGGAAGCGAGGCACAGTCTTAAGGGTGATTCTTTGATGAGTGGCACTTCTGTCAACTGTACTTGTCCCTTTCCTGCAGTTCACAAGTGCTTTGTTACAATAAAGATCTCACTTTTTCATCCTAAGGAACTTTGCTAAAATTTTGTAATTGAATTGTAAAATTTAGGTTGGTTTCATAAAAGGATGGGGAATAATTCTTTGCAAGACTCGTGATAAGTAGAAAATGATGGTTCTTTTTAGGTCCAATCTTCAAGATTAAAATTGTTTAAGAATATGAACATTTACAAATGAGTTTAAATCTCATGGTTCAGAAGTAAGGGAAAATTATTCGTAGACCCAGTGACTCTGGGATTCCCCGGGTTTGGAATTAACATGCTGGCACATGGCTCTCACAGAAGAAGCATCCTCCCTTCCTCTTGTCGTTTTCTGGTGTTCTTGGCCCTAAAATGCTAGTGTTGCTCTCACTCTCTCTGTGTTCACATGGCCTTCCTTGTTTCTCTTGCTCCTCATAGACGGTCATTCTTAGATTAAGGATCACTTTTATCTAAGCTGAATTCACAGCTTATTTTTAACAACCAGGTTATTTTTTCAAAGACCCATAATCAGCTAAAGTTACTTTTTGAAGTTCTAAGTGGGTAAAAATTTTCTTTGCTGCTATTTTTCCTAAGGGGATACAAATAGATTTGTTTACTGATATTAGTCAGTAAAGTTTACTGATATTTGATTATGTAACACTAGAGTCATGTGCTCTGCCTAGACCTTAACAGTAAGACTTTATAGGTAAATTAGTTAATCTAAGCACTAGGTGGAAAAAAATACATGCTTTGTTCTTGAGGCCACTTTGAAAAGTGAAACCAAATTACCTATGTGCATTCGTCTATTTGGTCTTGGCATCATGAAATGGTCTTTCTTTCCCTCGTGAAAGCATTCTTCTAAGCCACATTGTGTAAATTGTGAGTTATGTGGCTGCCACTTACTCTCATGTTTATTTTTATTTTATTTCTTTGGTTAGGAGATCAGTGTCCAAGTAAAGGGATGGTAGTAAGTAAAGGAATGTTTATCTGTTTCTGAATGTAGAATGAGTTTGAGGTTTAAAGCATTGTAGGCTCAGTTGGGCTTCCTAACTGCTAAAGTTAAATAGCTTGGTAAAAGTAGGTATGTGTTAAAAACATGTAAAAAAGATATCCGTCAAAAAGCACTAGTCTTTTTTTCTAAGAGAATGCGTAATGATAATTTTGTATAAAACAGTTTTTTAGTAAAAGAACTTTGTTCATTTCATTGATTCACTGCAGAGTGTAACTATTTTTATAAACTCATTTGTTACATTTGACTGTGTATGTTTCCTAAAACAAAACCGTAAGATTATAAAATTTTCTAAAAGTCTTTATGTCCTGGTTAAATTATGAAACTGTGGTGTATTTTATGAGACAGTCACATGACACTTTTCTGAGTCGGGACTCCCTGCAAGTGTTACTTTATAGCATCTAGTATCGTTACTAGTGGGATCAAATACCAATCAACCTTTTTTTTTCCACAGCAAGATGTGAGTGAGTTTACACACAAGTTATTGGATTGGCTGGAAGATGCCTTCCAAATGAAAGCTGAAGAGGAAACGTAAGTCTCTATGATGTTTAGTGATAGGGAAGTCAGTACTTGACAGTCATTTTGCTCTCTTGGTATAGTCCAAACATACATCAAGAAAGACTTTGGGGGGCCCAGTATTGTCTGTCTTATTCAAAGGCTGTGTAGAAGTTTTAGTAACAATTTTCAGGTAGCTTTCAGTTTCTACTGTCAGGTTTGATGGAAGATCTGAAAGGACTAATCTTGCAGCTATGCATTTTTCCTGGGTTCAGGTTTCCTTGAGGGAGAAGGGGTTAGCTGGACATAAATTTAAAAATACCTTCCTTCATACTGAGTCCTTTTCTGTGAACCCAAGGGCAGGATGAACAGTTCTACCTCCAGATTCTCCGACCAAGCATGAAGCCTTGACTGTTTTGTGTGTGTATGTGGGGACTGGGACTGGGACAGGTCAACCTGGGGTGTGGTCGGCTCTCAGGTGCTGTTCACTTACTTTCTAAAGGAGGATCTCTCATTGGCTTGGAGGTAGCCGAGGCTTCTGAGGCTGCACTCCTATCTGCCCCTTATGTTTTTCCCCATGTGTTTTATTTTAAGATTTCCTATCCTTATTTAATGTTTATAAGTGCTAGGCCTGCATGTATGTATGTGGAGCACATATGTGTGCAGTGCCTGTGGAAGCCAGAAGAAGGGATTAGATTCCCTGAAATTAGAGTTCTAGGAGGTCTTTAGTCACCGTGCGCATTCTAGGAATTAAATCCAGGTTCCTTGCAAGAGCAGCCAGCACAGTGGCCGGCTGTCATTTCTCCAGCGCCCCCTTTGTGTATTTTAAGACAGCCATTCAGACTGCTACTAGAAGACTCTCTCATGGAATCTGCAGCATGCTTTAAACAGTGTGGAGAACATAGGTGGAAACCCTAGGCTCAAAAATATTATCTTCCTTCCATTTTTCCCCCTAAATAACTCCCTTTTCCTATTTATTTTTTCTGTTTAAATTTTGTTCAGTCTTATTGTTTTGTAATGATAAATTTGCAGTGAATTTAAGTCATTTGAAACATTTCATTGATCTTTTAAGGAAAAATTCAAAGGAGTTATATCCGGAAATTTAAGACTAAAGCATCCTCTAAATAATTTAAAAATCCATTTAGATTATTTTGCCTTGTGCATACAAATGGATTAATAATACTAAAAGCAAGGTCTCAGCCCTTTAGTGTCTGTGGGCTCCATAGTAACCTCCCCTGCACCGGGGCATTGTCACCTGCATACCTGGAGCTCCCCAGCAGAGCTGATGCTGAGCTGAGGAAGCTTTATTTTAGATTTCAGAAAATTATTAGGGCACATCCACAGCAAGCACCAACAACCTTTGGCATTCTGACCCTGCGGTATCAATCACACAATTTAATATAATTCTGATTCAAGTTGTTTTTAGAATAATGGCAGAAATTTGGGGTGAAGCATAGACTAAAATATAAAAACCCTAATGGTTTTAATTCTGCAGAATACCAGCATGTAATGGTGAGTTGCTTGTAGACAACTGTCTGTGAATTGAAAGCGAGCTCGGAGGAACTTACTCAGCGTTTAATCAGAGAAGCTTCCTTCTGCAGTAGGTTGTGGTTAACTGGGCAGGGCGTTGAGACTTAGCAATAACGAAGTGCTCAGCACTAAGTGGGAGAGCTATACCACTCTTCATGGTTCAGTTCACAGCACAGGAGGAGGGGAGGAGCACAGAGGGAAGACCCAGAGAATGGGAGATACACAGCACGAAAGGTGCTTTCTTACAGGGCAGAGCCTGGGCACTCAAAGACTCAGTGTAGCTGCTTAGCTGCACACGGTTGGGCCCATCGGCATTTCCTTGTGGATTCGGTGTGGGAACTGAGGGATTTGGGGCACATAACACTTGGTAGGGCCAGGGCATCATTTTCTTCACTGTAGCATCTGATAATGTGATCTTTCTCAGTAAATAACCTCTTAGTCATGTTCTGGCAGGAAACTAGTTTTCCTCAGGGGATTACACACAGAAAGATGCCTTGAATGTAGGAAGGGACTTATTAGGAGACAGCACTTCAGTGAGTGAGAAGTGAAAAAGTAAAATTCATTACGTAAGTACAAAAAAATGATAAAGTCGAAATTAAAAAGAAAATATTCAATATTGTATTGCTAATAAAAACATACAACCAGGCATCAAGCCTGTAGTCTTTGACAGAAGAAATTAGACATTTGACAAACTGTTCAGTCATGGGCATTTGGAAGCTGCTTTCTCTTTGGTTAGTGTAGAAGTTTAAGACATTGGCTGCCCTATCATCAGGGGTCCCTTTCTGTCCATCCACACTCTTAGTGTGCACTTTCCTTCTGAGGTCATTTCATGCTGAGGTCATCAGTGCTCAGCTGAAAAGTTTATACATACCCTTTCTGACTGAGAAAGTCTCTAGGAATGTGATTTGCTGTGTAACTGCTAAGGCCAGGAAACCCTGTTCCTAAGGCGGGTTCTTGTTTTAGCTTCATCTTAGCTATGTCTAAAACTTCCTGTGAAAGTTAAGCATGGAATCTGCTCTTGATGTTCCTGGGACCTAAGACCTAGCATCCAGTGAAGACAGTGCCTTTGCAGTAAAATTCTTAGCTATGTCTAAAACTTCCTGTGAAAGTTAAGCATGGAATCTGCTCTTGATGTTCCTGGGACCTAAGACCTAGCATCCAGTGAAGACAGTGCCTTTGCAGTAAAATTCTGGACTTGGGGGTGTCCCAAGTATTGAATATATTTCTCGATGCTGTATCTTTTTTTCTAAGTGACTTATTCATTATGTGTGTGACTGTTTTAACTGAACGTGTGTATACCATGTAAGGGCCCAGTGCCTGTGCAGGACAGAAGATCTAGTTGAAATCCTGAGACTTGAGTTGCAGGTTGCTTTTAGCTGCCTTGAGGATGCTGGGAAACAAACCTATGGCTTCTACAGGAACAGAGAAGCATACCTAAGCAGTGAGCCATCTCCAGCCTTCTGAGCTCCCGATGCTACATCTTTTGGGGTGTCATATACCTTTGGGGTTCAGTAACATGCATATGTACGTGTGTGTGTGTGTGTGTGTGTGTGTGTGTGTGTGTGTGTGTGTGCTCGCCCCATTCCTTCTTTTAGGAAGGTATGATGGTTAGTTTTAATGGTCAGTCAGAAACATCTTAATTCCTCTGAGGAGAGCACCTTGACTGAAGAAGTATTTAGATCAGGTTGCCGTGTGAGCAGGTCTGTGGGGATCTCTTGTTAATCAAGGTGGGAAGCCCTACCCTGAGTGGGTGGCACGGCAGCATGAACCAAGCCCCTACATTCTGCAACAGTGAGGAAAGCCAGCCAGTGTGAGCAGGCACATGCGGGCGGTAGTTTTCTATGGTTCTGACTGTGCATGTAATGGGAGCAGCCATCAGAAGCTCCTGCCGTGGTCACTGCCCGGAAGCGATGGCTCCTGTTCAGGATTATAAGCCCTTCTCTGCCCATAAGCTGCTTCTCGGCCTGGTATTTACTGCGTCAGCAGAAGTGAACATAAACAGAAGGCTTGAGTTAAATTGTAGTGTTTTCATATTACCCTGTTTGTTTATCCTTGCCCTTTACATTTGCTGTCGTTCCAATGTCTTCCTTTGGGGACACAGTGAAGGTTAGTGAAAGCTGAGCGGGGTTCTCCACATTGTTCCTCAGTCCTGTTTCATCCCTCTTCACCCACATGTTGGAATAGGTGGGCTTGTTCGTCAGACCATGGTGTTCCCAAGTCTGAGGTCACTGTGCTCGTGCTCCCTCAGAGTTGGTGTCTGTCTTAGGAGGTCGCATGTGTCTGGCCCTCTATAAGTTAACCTTCCAGTGCCCCAAACTAATTGATTATCAAGTTAACAGATTGAGCAGTCACTTCACCATTGCTCTTGGGGGTTTTCTGTACTGTGATCCTTACCCGGAAAGTCCTAGTTTTCCTCTCAGGTAACCATCCTGAGTGGGTCTGAAAGCACACTGCTTGATCACCTTTTCTCTATTAGTCCTTCCACCTTCCACTGTGCAGTTTATTTGTCCCTTCTTTTGATGACTTTTTATTACACTTCTTTGGTCCCACTCATGGTTTCTAAACTAGTGCCCAAGTTTGTCTTTTTTTCTAAAATGTTCAGAAAACAGGATTTTTCCATTCCTGCTTTTCTTGTTTACATCTTAAGTTTCATCAGAAATATATCCTCATTTACTTTTGAGTAGTTTAAATTCTTTCTGGTTGTGATGTTAGCTGATTTGAGACACCTTGCTATGCCAATCCTGAGGAACACTCTCTGTTTGGCCAGTAAAGCCAGAATGTAAGTATATAGAGGGAGGGATCCTGTTTCTCTTTTGATAAGAAAGTACCCTATTCCCCCACAGATCTACATGCATTATCTTTGAGGCAGAGGTCCCAAACACCTAGGGAGACACTCACCACAGTTTTCTCAAGCGATTCACGTGCTCTCTAGACTATCGTGTTCTTCTCTTATAACCTTTCTGTTATAACCATGTTCATACTCCCAACACAATTCTTATCATTTTTCTCAGTGAAGTTTCTTTTGCCTTTGACTTTGGTAGTAAACTTTATTTCCTTTACCTCCCACTTTTTTTTCTTCTTGATTTCTTTTCAGTTGTGTGTCTCTTTTTCTACTGATGTGAGCACATTCTGAGGTCCCTTCTGAGGCTTAGAGTAAAGAGCATTCGGGACGATACAAAGAAGACCAGAGCAGACAGTTTCTGAAATCCCAGTCCAGGGAAAGCCATGGAATCCTTCAGTGCAGAGCATGGAGAATTCACACACGGATTGGAAGAAGTAATAAGCATTCAGAATTAGTATAGCCATTCACTCCTAGTTGCTTCTGCAAAGGCATGAAGTCAAAAGTCACCAGATAGGTCATTACTCTAAGAGTTAATTTGGGTGATTGGAAAGAGGCCTAGAATGTTGATTTTCTTTATGGAAATGTCAATTCATATTAGTAATTATATCCAAAGAATTAGAGTTTTCAATGTTTGGATGTTTTCCTCTAAGTCAAATCAATCTCCAGAAACTTTGATTGCCTAATTTAGAAAAACATTAATTATAAAGATGTCTACAGATTAAGTTGTTGCAGTATATAAACACCTCAAGTTTATAAGATATTAGCTGGTGGGGCTATATAATTGTGTGGGTGACATCCCCCAAACTAATGACTTCTACTCTTTCCTGTCATGCCCCCGTGTGTAAGTCAGGGTCCATAGTCTCTGCTTACCCAGGGCTGCAGAGCAACAGAGACCTCTGCTAGTCATCAGCACATGGTGTCACCCTGGCAGTGAAAATTAGCTGTACAGCCATCTGCTCAAGGTCCCAAGCTGTGCGGCATGAGATAATCCATTTTGTGTTTGAAGGAAACAGGGAAGATCAACGGTCTTTACATTATCTTTTAGGACTTGTATTAAGCACCTTTAAAAGAAATTATTTGAAATTATCTCTCTGTCTAGCAAGATCCAGTCCCAGTTTGGGTTTCATTGTATTGGTGTAAGCAATTTATTTAACTTGCCTTGTAGAGTGAGTTGAAAGACTTCTCACCCTTGCCATGGTTGAATTGAATGACAACAATGTGAAGTAGGGACTTTGTGCAATGTTGATAAAGGAAATCGAATAACAGGCAAAGAAGATACTGTGATAATTCTCCTGATTAAAAATAGACTCTCTAAATTTGCATCTTAACTTGTGGGCATGTGTACTAGTGAGTTGAAAACACAGTCTGAAGAAGTATTTATGGATCCACGCTATGACAGTGGTACACCCAGTAGCCAAATCTCCGCTGATAAAGGGAACAAAAGCGTGTATTATTCAGCTTCCAGTAAAGCGGGATTCTGGTGCTTCACAGACAGACCTTGAAGTCACGTTAAGTGAAGTTAATCGTGGAACAGACAAATACTCAGTCATTTACATATGAGGTATCCAGTTGTCATACTCAGACAGGGAAGCCCGTACAGGATGGGGTTATGGTAAGGCCTTAGGTAACTTTACATGCATCTAAGCATCTGTGATGAGTTGTGTCATACATCGAGCAAGAACCTGATGTTTGCTTCTCTCACTGAAAGTAGAACTTCACAAGCTTGTTTTATTAATTTAAACACAAAAATGAGGAGAAATTCCCATAGTCGTGAATACAGCAACATTTTATATAGACTAGGAAAATAATTTCTTTTAAAGGCGCTTAATACAAATCCTAAAAGATAATGTAAAGACTGTTGGTCATCCCTGTTTCCTTCAAACACAAAAGGGCTTATCTCATGCCGCACGGCTTGGGACCTCTAGCAATGGCTATACAGCCCTCTGACTGTGGGAACGGATACCCACACCATGACTGTGGGAATGGATACCCACATCGTGGACCCCTCCTTCAGAGGCAGGGTGTTGGGTTCCTCACTGGTGGCAGTTGCTGCTGTGGTATCTGTGACTTCTCTATGTAAATGTGGGGAAAGAATTAGCGTTTTTTCCAAAAACCAATTTGGATTAAACACTCTCTTCTCTTCCCGATAAGGCCAGTGTTCTAGAGGCCTGTGTGTCTCAGATGGAAATAGACAGCGATAACAGGAAGTGACCTTCTGACGGAGCTGGCTTGTCTTTGGTGTAGGTCCCTTGCAGTAACTCAGTCAGCCCTCATATCTGTCCTGCGAGCTCAATTACTGTAATTATCTTTAGCTGACAGGTGAAGAAATTGAAGAATAAATTTGAGTGCTGTGTCCAGGGTACACAGTAAATAACAGAGCTGTGTGCCGTGCGTGACAGCCATGTAAATGATATTATCTTGCCATACATTGCTCCATGTAATGGTTATTTGTATGTTTTCTCAATTATTTAGAGATCTGAAAGTTATAAGCATATTTATATCTTTTAAACACGCTTTAGGGATGAAGAGAAGCCAAAGAACCCTATGGTAGAGTTGTTCTACGGAAGATTCCTAGCCATGGGAGTGCTTGAAGGTAAAGTTTCCTGTTTGCTTTTATTACAGGTCAGGGTGTTTTCTGTTGGTTCCTTTGTCGTTGCCTGTGTTTGCTGATGCTCACTGTGTATTCCTCTTGTAGCCACTGCTTTATCAATGCCCCTGCAGCATTTGGACACCTTCCATCCCAGTGCCCTACCTTTTGATCCTCTCAGGCCTTCTCTGTTCTCACTCCCCTTTCCTCCTGGTGTCCATCAAGATCACTCTTACGGATCCCTAAATCTGCTTTTCCCTGACCCCTGACTCTTGTAAATCTCTTCAGCATCCCTCTTCTGATCTTGAGTGCCTGAATGTTGCTGAGTGAAGCTTACACAGAAGGGTAGTTGTGATGTTTTGTGTGTTTGCACTGATAGTACAGAACTCTGAACTGTGAGGTAAAGGAAGGAACTCCGTAGTGAACTCTGTGTACCTCCACTTCAAAGCTACACAGTCTGCTCACCATTTCTTCAAGGACTGTTTTCATTTCCCTACTCACTGCAAGTATAGCTACCTTCCTTCCTTCCTTCCTTCCTTCCTTCCTTCCTTCCTTCCTTCCTTCCTTCCTTCCTTCCTTCTGTCTTTCTTTCTTTCTTTGTCATTTCATTCCTCTCATTTTCTGAAAATATCTTTCCAATTTTCATGGAGTTATTTTGAAGTCTGCAACATCTACCCAACATTCTGAATTTAAGTCCAACATTTTAATTTCTTCTTAGAAGAAAGTAATTCCCTTTATACATGGACTTAAGATTTCATTAGCTCTACCTGTTCACACCTTCACCGTCTTCTTTTGGTCTTTGTCTTTGGAAACTTAGAATATGGGAAAACCATCATGGAGGTCCCTTCATGCTCTTAGATTCTGGTCTCATGCTCCTAGGTAGCTCTGTTTCATTTATTCCCCCTTCTGAGTCCTTAACATCTCCTCTCCTTTTTACTTCAGCTCAGGGTTTCTATGTGTTCTGCTACTTCAGATCACAAAAATTAAAAAGAAAATGTTTGTTAGTCTTTTTGTCTAAGCACTAACTACTTCCTACTCATGTATGCCCTGTGGTGAGGAGATGCTTTTGGCCTGCTCACTCTATAGTTTTTCCACACTTTGCTTTAGTTGCAGGCTCCACAATTCTAACAAAGACAGACCTTGTGAAGTTATTGATTTTCTACTTATGAGCAAATACACTAAATCCAGTTTAGTTCTTAGTGATCTAATAATGCATTAGTGATTGGCTCTTCCTCCTCTTATTTATCTTGCCTCTTCCTTAAAAACAAATTTCTCTGTCCTCTAGGACACTACATTCATTTTAAAATAGATGTTTGTATGTATGTGCAAATGAGCGTGTGTGTGTGTGCGTGTGTGTGTGCACGCGCACGCATGCCCATGCTTCTTATTGTATGTGACGGTGGGTTCCTCAGGGCATGGTATAATCTTTCCTACAGTTCACTAGGCAGTCATATTCACCACCGTGATGTCACACTATTAGAAAGCAAGGAGTTAGGAAACAGTAATACCCAACTCTTGAAAGGGAAATCTCTTGTTCACTCTGAATCAGTGACTTTTACTGCTCCAGAGCAGAGAGGGAAAGTAGTCCTGGAATCCATCCTTTGTCCATGGAGGAATATAGCACTCTAATCCTCAATTTCCTGTTGTGCTGTGTGCATCCTGTCTACAACCCAGCCCCTGTTCATGCTCAGATTTGTATATTAAATGTGTGTTTCCAGCAAAGCAAGGCACAGGGCTTCTGCGTCTTTAGCTTCATGAATATGATTGATAATACAATTAAAGAAAATTATAAAGAGGACTGGAAGACACTGTAAACCTTAACTCTCCCCTAACTATATTACCTGCTCAAGATGTTCTGATCCTTCTTTGTTTCCGTAACTAATCCGCCAACTTTGGGAGTCTTAATATTCTGACTTTGCTGTTCCTTAGCCAAGAATACTGCACAGCCCAACAATCTGGCCTAGTTACCCTCTACTGCTAAAGTTCAAATCTCACTTTAAATGTCAATTCCTTGTGGGAGTCTTCATTGCTTTACTCTCTATTCTTAACACTAAGTTAACTCTTTTATATTCTCTCATCTAGGGGGAGCAGTTAGGTGGGAGTGGGAGCATCTTCATAGGAGCCGAGGGAGGGCGATGGGAGGTGGGGGAAGGGGATAAAATGTAAATACCTAAAATATCCAATAAAAACAGTTGTCCTACTGAGTCATTAGTTGGCTTATGACAAATGGGTGTGTGTGATGTCTTTCAATGAGACTGAATTACACTTAAACACACATGCACACAAGTTTATGTGAGCATATATACACACATACAGTGTTAGCACAGTGTCTTATTCTGACAGCTCATATGCATGTGAATTTTAATTACTGTCTGAGGCTAGGTGTGAATGAATACACATGCATAATATGTATATGCCACTAGGAAAGCTCTACTAACCCATTATCACGTGTGTGTGTGTGTGTGTGTGTGTGTACAAAAGTTCTACTCACCCATTCTGCTCTGGTGCAGTCACTCTTGCTCTTTCATATATATATTATATATTATATTATAATAATTTCAATTTTAATAGCCGAAAAGCCAAGTTGAGGAACATTAACTAACTTCTCCAACCATCCTCTAGGAAAAAAATTCGAAAACACTGAAATGTTTGGTCAGTATCCGCTCCAGGTCAATGGGTTCAAAGACCTGCATGAGTGCCTGGAAGCTGCAATGATCGAAGGAGAGATCGAGTCCTTACACTCGGATAATTCAGGAAAATCGGGCCAAGAGGTGAGGTCACCATTTCTGTTATCCCTTTCCTTCCCATTCTCCTTTAAATGGCCTAATGTAAATTCAGGGTTCTGATTACATAGCTGGGAATGACAGACAAAAGACTCAAAAATATTTGCATGTAATTATGGCAATCTAAGACATATTTGTGAAACTTGTACAGAATATCTGATATGTAATTGGTTAGATTTGAAATAAAATTTTTACCTTTCTCTTTACACTTTGTCCTTTTGTCTATCTTGACGTATCGTGTTTGGTCATCAGCGGTGTGGTAGTCAAAAATGAAAAACAGAGGTCAGTTTTTAACCTAAGCACATGTTCCCTTGTGAGCCGGTGTTCCTGGGATTTGTCTGCTTCTGTATAGCAGCCTCCGTTCCTACAGAGCAGACATGTCTGTTCTTATGAGGTTGCTATTTGATTGCATAAGGTAAAATGGAAGGTCCTAGGTTTTTTTGTGTGAAAGAACTGACTTTCATACACCCCAAACCTGTTTATATACATGGCTGACTTAATTTCCAAAGCCAACAGTTTCCTTCTCTCTTCTCTTCTTTTCTCTTTCTCTTCTTTCTCTGCTCGTCTCTTCTCCTTCTCCCTTCTCTTCCCTTCTCTTCTCTTCTCTTCTTCTCTTCTCTTCTCCTTCTCTTCTCTTCTCTTCTCTTCTCTTCTCTTCTCTTCTCCTTCTCTTCTCTTCTCTTCTCTTCTTCTCTTCTCCTTCTCTTCTCCTTTCTTCTCTTCTCTTCTCTTCTTCTCTTCTCTTCTTCTTCTCTTCTCTTCTCTTCTCCTTCTCTTCTCCTTCTCTTCTCTTCTCCTTCTCTTCTCTTCTCTTCTCCTTCTCTTCTCTTCTCTCTTCTCTTCTCTTCTCCTTCTTCTTCTCTTCTCTTCTCCTTCTCTTCTCCTTCTCTTCTCTTCTCTTCTCCTTCTCTTCTCTTCTCTTCTCCTTCTCTTCTCTTCTCTTCTCCTTCTCTTCTCTTCTCTCCTCTTCTCATCTATCCGTACCTGTCTGTGGAGAAGGTGTACACCACCATAGAAAGCAGTACTAATCGTTGTCTTTCAGTCACTGTGAAGATGTCTGACTGATATCAGACATATGTGCTCCATGTATGAGGATGTGTGGATCTTCATGGTGCTATCTCCTGTTGCATATTTAGTGGACAGGACAGTGGCAACTGCATATCGAATAATATAATAATTCATTAAAATTTCTCAGACTTTAACACACAATGTGTGGCTATGGAGCAGCTGCTTAAGAAGAATAAAATGGTGCTTGCTTTTAATCCCAGCATTACGAAGGATGAGGCAGGAAGATCACTAGTTCAAGGCTAGCCTGGGGTCCATATAGGATTCAGGACAGTCTGGCAAGACAGCTGTGGCCTTCAAGACTCTTTAAACACCTCTCGTTCCCATACCCAACTGCAAAAGAAGCATTACATGATAATGTTAATTTATATTAATAAGAACTGGGCACTTGTTACTTTGGGAATAAATTACTATATTGTGATGCATACAATTCTATTTATATGCTACTATACTTAAAACGCTAATAGTTCAGGGCTAGGTATACAACTAATGATTCCTTAATGTGAATTTAAGAAACCTTTTTTTATCATGTTCCCATGAGCTGTAGAGTGAGATAATAAAACATTTTCACCTTGTAGTAGAACGAATGTGGCTGTTGCTGATGGAGATGATGTGTTCCCAATACAGGGATGCTACCTAATGTTCTGTGAGCATCCTTTCAGGGGTTACAGTGCAGAAGACTCCTTAGCACAATTTGTGTCACCTTACTTTTCCCAGTCACTGTAGGTTCTCATCAATTAAATTAAATTGTCTCAAGTTAGTTGTAAAGATGATAGTTAACACACTGAGGTAAAATAAGGAAGTCATACTTCTAAAACTATACTCGCCTGTTTGTGTAGCAGAGAAAGGTGTGTGGAATAGTATGCTAAAGGCTCAATCAGAAGTTTGTTAACGAGATATCAGGACAGTGTTTTAGTTTGCATCTCTAGATATGGTAACGAAGTAAAGGGTAGGGTCTGGAAAGATGTCTTTAAAGTTAGGAGCGTGCCCTGCTCTTCCAGTTCTGAGTTCAGTACCAAGCTCCCATGACGGAGGCTCACCCCTTCCTGGAAGTCCATCTCCAGTGAATCAATGCAGTGTTTTCTGGTGGACTGTAGGCCCCATGTCAAACAGACATGGGCAGAGTCATGGACAGGGCCAAAGCCACAGACACACTCACAGAAATAAAAATGCAAATAAATCTGTGTAAGAAGAATTCTGCTGCATGCTAGCATGCGACTTTTCTCTTACATCTTTTGATGGGTATTATATTAGGCTTGGTTGACTCTCAGGAATCATGTTTCTTATATTTCAACTGAGCAAAACCTTACTCATGCTCACTTCACCTTCTGCTTAGCCAGTAATTATTAGTGTTTGGGGAGGAATAAGGAGCTACATATAAGTAGTTATTTTTAGTAGCTTTGCTTGGAGAAAACTACCACGATCAAGATTCCAGTGCAGGCCATTTTCATCAGCCTGCAATGTTTATTCCTGTAGTCAGTTCAGGTTAAGTCCGTACACACTCATTGAAGGGTATATGGTACCATTTTTTGGCATCGGAAGCTATGATAACTGTATGTGGGTACCAGTGCTTCCTTTAGAAGTCTCTAGTTGCAGGGCTTATACATATTAATACTTGAAAATATTTATTACTTTATACTTCTATATTTGTTGGTTTGTGAATGTAAATATTCATTTTTTAAAACAAATAGTATCCTTTTGTAAAATTAAACTTGCTCCATGAAAACCAGCTTTTTGAAAATGTTAAATTTCCTGATTCACTGAAGAGCTTCCAAATTTTGCATGTAGGGGGTGGGTGGTTAAGACATGCTTAGAGCAATAAGAAATTTGACTCATTAATTGCTAGTTTGTATTTGAAAGTTTTTACAATTTTTTTTGCTAATGAAAAATGTTTACCATAAATCAGTATAATGTGTAATTGTAAGATTCAAGGTAAAAATAGGAAGAGAAAAAATAGAAAATAGGAAGATAATGTTTTTCCAATTTTAGGATGAGAACACTGAACATTTTTGCCAGACAAGTATTTTTCCCTTGGAATCAAATCGTGGATTTGACATTTGGTTTTAATAAGTTTTAATAAGTGTCACTCAGCATGAGACAGAAGACGGAGCTCTGGAGTCCTTTTCTCCGAGTTAGAATTTTGAATGTTACAACTGTGTAGATAAGGTTTCCCTCTTTCCTCTAGACAAAGGCTATGGGAACTTCAGATAGATGTTCAGCTGTAAGGAAAACATCATAGTTCCTCTGTGTGCTGTCAGCACCAGGATGGTATCCTCGTTCTTAAAACTCCGATGAGAAACCTAACTGAGGCTAAGTGTCTGTTTTCATTTTCTTTCAGCATTGGTTCACTGAATTGCCACCTGTATTAACATTTGAACTGTCAAGATTTGAATTTAATCAGGCATTGGGAAGACCAGAAAAAATTCACAATAAACTAGAATTTCCCCAAGTTTTATACCTGGACAGGTATGGTTTGTACAACATGTGGTAGGTTTGCAACTGTTGAGTAAACAAGGGGAGGGTAACTGTATAGAAAAATTCGTTATTTCCTTCCAGCTAAAGTTTATTGATGCTTGATGTGTCTGTTTTATTATTTGTTAAGGGAACACATTCATTTTCTCTTATTCATATATAGTTATGAATGTAAATATATTAAATGTTAAAATAGTTTTGTGTTTTATATCTGATATCTTATAAAACTTCAGTTAATCTTTTGTAGTGATAATTAAATTTAACATCATACTGGTTTCTGAGATATTTGGGAACATTAATGCTGGCTAATTTTTTTCCTTGGTAGGTATATGCACAGAAACAGAGAAATAACAAGAATTAAACGTGAAGAGATCAAGAGACTTAAAGATTACCTCACAGTATTACAACAAAGATTAGAGAGGTATTTCTGCCTTCGTGAAATTATGACAGGAAAGCAAGTGCTTGTGACTCCCTAGATTATTCATTTTAAATATGCTTCGGGTAACTTATATTGTATACAATCATTCTGGATTTAATTTTGATTAATTATTTTAGAAACTAGATTGCATCCTTAGTAGACTGTAGATGATTACTTTAGAAATTGAAATGAAAGATCTGATTATCACCGCCTTGTTCCCCTGGTGCTGAAAGTGGAGGTAAGGAGGCTAGCAGAGAGCACAGGGTTCACTGGATTGAGAGGAGCGGCAGCTGAGTGAGAGGATCCGCACTCTTCCCACCTGGCCTCCCAGGAGTCACACAGTGGATCAGTCACTCAGGAAGAAGCTGGTCAGCGAAGGGCATGCGCGGCTCACAGACGTGTGTGCCGAGTGGGTGGGTGCTATTGCACACCATAAGGGAGGGGCTGTGCGTGCATGTGTAAGAACATTGTGAACATTGTAAGAACGAGTCACAGCTCCATCAAATGTGGAATGTGGGTGCCGTGCAGGCCAGAGAAGTCTAAGGCTGAAATCCCAGTTGGTGACGTACAACTTTCTGAATTAGGTTTAATTTGCATGTTAGTAACATAAAATGTTGAGTGTGAACATATATTTCCAGTGAGTTTTAGTCTTAAGTTCCAGTACGTGTGTGAAAAGTGTTCATGGGGTAAGTGATGAGGAAATGAGTACCTTGCCCCTAAGGCTCAAGAGATGAGGATGTTTGCAGATGGTCCCGACTTTGTTTCCCACCGGGCACAGTTTAGGATGGCGTCTTAGGTGCAGCTACACATATGACTTGCATTTTGATCAGCTCTGCTGTCCTTCCTTCTGAGAACATTTAGTCCATTTCTTGAATGTATATTCAGTTTCACCTTCTTTATTTAAGTGAATTCCACTGCTGTCTTATTTTATAAGACTTAAAGCCACAAATTATGCTGACAATGTAGAAAAACATTTGTATATTTTATTAATAGATATTTAAGCTATGGCTCCGGTCCCAAAAGATTCCCACTGGTCGATGTTCTACAGTATGCGTTGGAGTTCGCCTCCAGTAAGCCTGTCTGCACCTCTCCCGTGGATGATATCGATGCTACTTCCTCAACCAGTGGCTCCACATCATCACAGTCGTTACCAAGGTAACGTTCCCATGCAGCAGGCTGCTCGGTGCCTGTATCCTGTGGTGCCTTCACACGGGTTCTGTGCTGTTGTGATTAACCTCAAGAAACCTTTAAACAGTGGATCAACTTAGCTGCTTACCCCTTATCATTTCAGCAGGTCTGTGTTTATCTGGTGGAATCTTTATACATGGTCTCTGCTCACAATTATACATTCAATGTTCTGGTTTGTAGTTTCTGAACGTTTATAATATGTTAATAATGCTCTTGGACACAAATTTCTTTCTGGTAATGCAAGTTTGTATTTGCAAAGATAGAATATACATTAGATTTTCCATTTAAAAATAAGAAGGCATTCTTGTTTTAAAGCCAGTTTCATCCTCAAAAGATTTTAGTCCTCCCATATGAATGTCTCATCAGGATATTTGATCAGTTCATGTATTTCTTAAGATCATTGTCTCTTGAAATTATGAGGAGCTCGAATGCTATCTATATATTTGCCTTCCATTTGGAGCTCTAATAGTAGTGTATGCCTTGAAACCACAGCACAACAGAACAGCAGGGAACCCCTGCTTCAGACCTGCCCAGCTCGTCACCTGCATCAGGTGCTGCCCTGTCACTGAGGTCAGTGATACACAAACCCTTCACTCAGTCGCGGATCCCTCCAGACTTGCCCATGCATCCGGCACCAAGGCACATCACAGAGGAAGAACTGTCTGTGCTGGAGAGCTGTTTACATCGCTGGAGGACGGAAATAGAAAATGACACACGAGGTAAGAAGCCCGCAGACTGGTTGCTGTCACTTCAGATGATGTTTTATACAGAAAGGGAAAAATCCCTTGGAATTCATTTTAAACACTTGTACTTTTCCTTCTTTTAAAAACTCTTTTCTGAAAAGCTTTTGTGGGAGACACTGATCTGACTCTGCATTCTTTTGCTGTTAGTGTCAGGTTCACAGGCACCAAAAGGGTTTCCCCAGATTACTTAGCTGATTAATGATGGAGCAGATGGTCTGATTTGCCAGTGTAGTGTTCTAAATTTATATCAAACTGGAATTCACAGCTACTCCGTTGGGGAAATGTCATAGAGCCTCAGAATTTGTACTCATCGGTTCTAAACTCCATCTGATGCTTGCACAACGAAGAGGGGGTAACTGTTTCCCTCTGAGTATAAAGAAAACCACTTAAAAAGTGAAGTTTTATTTTTGTTTGTCCCTGGAGGTTTAACCATGCTAGAGATGCGGAGTCCCATCTCCAGCCTCATTGTTTAATCTAGTCTAAGAGATTTACAGATAGGATCCATGGACCCAACAGCAGTCCGTAGGAGATTTTCAGGAAGTCTGCAGCAAAATAAGGGTTTGCTGTGTGGGAGTGTATATGGATGACACATGTATTGCTGAGCTGTACATGAAGGAAACTTTATTTTGAATTCATTTCTTTAAGTGTTAAAATGAACCTTTTGATTTTAACAAAATAGTATTTCATGGTAGATTATATTATAGTTCCTTTTACATGTCAAAATATACCTTACTAACTCTAAATTTCAGCTACCAGGAATACAGAAATTGTAATTTTATATTAAAAGGATGAAATTACATTAAATAGCACCAGCTGTCTTCTTTTAGCTAGCCAAATTGACACTTTATAGAGAAATATGTATAAAGAAAAGTCTAGTTTAATACAGTAAATACTTGCATTGTTAGCCTTAGTAAGTAGAGAGTTTGTTTTAATATTTTGCATATATAAAAATCTTTAAATATTGAACTTGCTGACATTAATTAAACACAGTTTAATGATATAATAGTTAATAATACTTTATTGAATGCTGTTTGAAAATTGAATAATTCCCTTCTGGACATAACAGACTGTATTCAAAATTTTACATTCAGAAGGGTAAATGCTGATAAGCTTTTGTCAGTCAGGTACTGCACAAAGGAAGAAAACAAGTGAAAATGTTTGAAATAATATGAAAAGAAAACAGACACATGGAGGTTAATGACCACAGGCAGGAGAGAGGAATTGAGTTGGCCACTTAATTCCCAGTAGCACAAATAACTGAGTAAAATGTACTTCAAATGGACAAACTTGTAGGCCCTACCTGGGAGAGGAAGGGGGCATGATGAGGCCACTCTGGGTCATTTGAGATAGAGGAGCCTGGGGACATTCGTATCATAAGGCTCTGTGCACATCACACTGTGGATCAGGAAAGACTTGGCATTCTTGTTCTCTCTCTTTCATTCCTAGTGATAGAACATAATAGCATTGATACACACTAACATTGATTTTTATACCATTGTATAGTATTCCAATGTATGGGAATAATTTAATATTCATGTATTAACTGCAGAAAGTGTTGACCTATTACATATATATGTGTATACACTACACACATACATATATGCTTCTGAAAATACCATTTCTCAGCTAAAGTATATAGGCTTTAAAATTTTGGGTATTTTAAAATAGTTCTGTATGAGAGAGAATACTCTCAGGATACTCCCAAACCCTGAGTGTAGTTTATTACTTTGGAGTTGTCTGATAGGCGGGAAATGACCTTTCAGTATCTTGACTTGCTTCACCCTCATTATGAGTACATTGATTGTACTTTTAAAAATGTCTTATTTATCTTATTTTCCTCTTTTGTAAACATTTTAGACAGATTTATATATACAGAAACACACACAGACACACACACACACACACACACACACACACACCACTTATTTCCTGTAACAAATTGGGAAGCAGGTCATTAACCTATTTTTTTTATATTAAGCAATTTTTCTAATTTTTTATTTCCTAAAAGAAAATGTACTCAGACATTAGTCTTTTGCCTACAGTGTATGCTATAGGTATTATTTTTCTCATTTGTCATTTGGCCTTTATGCTGGGTTTTTATTTACATTTGTTTTTTCTTTTAATTTTTAATTTTATGTGTGGGTGATTTGCTTCCATGTGTGTTGGTGCATCATTGTGTGCAGTGCCTGTGGAGGCCAGAAGTGGGCATCAGACCCCTCCCCGAGAGTACATTTAGGGAGCCGCCATGCGCGTGCTGGGAATTAAGCCCAGGTCCTCTGGAAGAGCAGCCGGTGCCTCTTACATAGCAATCTCTGTAGCATCTAGTTTTGGATTTTTTTGATGTTGATTAAAGTTGATGTTTGTAGCTTAATTTTCTATCAGTCTAAAATAGGTCTTCCCAGAGTCTGAAGCTATATTTTTGTAGTATCCTTTTCTGGCTGCTTCCTTGTTTTCTTCAAATGATTAACAGTATGTTATGATTCTATGATATTTTAATGTATTGCTACTGTTACTTACATTATTCGGATTTTAAAATTATGAAATAATGTATCTGAGAACACCCAGTTTTTGAAGACTTTTAATAGACTTCTTTTCTACTATAAGTAGAAATAATGGGAGATGGAACTTCTGTAGTATATTCTATTTCCTTTGGCTATTTTAGTGTTCTAGGCACAGATGTGTATAACACACACACACACACACACACACACACACACACACAGTCATTTTTTTCATATATTCTCTACTACTAGCTCTGTCTTTATAGGGTGGTGAGTGCTAACATTCCTTGAAACCTTTCTGTAGAAACTTGAGTGCAGCTTGATTTTCTTGGCTCTGCATATTTCGTAGCTGTGTGGTTTCTGCTTGTTTTATTTTTACCTATCTTCGTTCTGAACATCTCTTTCCTTACAGCCTACAACAGTAGTGTCTTATAGTCTAGGAAACTTTTCTTCCTCGCTAGTGTGATTACAAAATCCCTTGGTGTCCCTGTCTTATTATCTTAGTAGAAGTCCAGATGACCTTATCATCTATTGCGTCCCCTCTTCTATCCGCAGACCTGCAGGAAAGCATATCTAGAATCCATCGAACGATCGAACTGATGTACTCGGACAAATCCATGATCCAGGTAAGTGACGCTGGTCAGTGTCACTCCGCTGCCACCCTCCCGTTCACCTGTGTACTGTTTGTAAGGATGTATTTTTAATTATGTGTATGTTCATGTGTACTGGTGCCTGAGAGGACAAAGGTGTACGATGACTTTAGAGCCGGAGTTACAGGCAGTTGTGGACCACTGGACTTGTGTGCTGAGAATAAATTCTGGTCCTCTGGAACAGCAGCAAGTGCCCCTGACTGTTGAGATATCCTTCCCCGCTCGCCTTCATCCTATTCATCTCACACCAATTCCTGTTCCATGTGTTGTCATACAATGTGGATAAATGTTGTTATAATAAGCAATATATTTGGTATAAACTAATGGGAAAAAATTTCTGACAAAATTTTATAACAGATTTCCTTCATGCCATACCTAGTTTACTCTTTTTTAAAATTCTATAATAAAATTTATAAGCAATTTTCCAGACATATTAAGAAAAATATGTCCATAGGGAGAAAATATATGACAATTTAAAGATAAATAGTTTGGAGAGAAACTCTGAAGCCCAGTTAAACTCAACTTCTTTCTGGGTGTGGTAGCAATGTCTTTAGACCCAGCACTCAGGATGTTGAAGCACAAAGATTTATGTGAGTAGCAGGCCCACGAGGGTTGCATAGTAACAGTTTCCAGAGAGGAACCAAACATGAACGTTTACTCTGGATGTGCATTGATTATGCAGTCTGGTTTTTAGCTCCCAGAATTGTGAAGACTGAGAAACTGTGTGTATAAGTATTCACTGTAACTCCTTTGTTCAGTACAAAGAAGTAGTGGGCCAGCCACCAACATGCACAGTCTATTTTCAGTTTCGAAAATTACTTTCTCTTACACCTTTTGTATATGCGTTTATTTGATTTCCATAGATTTTCTCCCTTAATAATTGTGCATGGTTTGTTTGTTCTGTTGTTTTCCTCAAAGCTTTAACCCCAGCTACTTTTATCCTATTTAGAAAATGTGCCCCCACCTTGCCTCACATAGGTAGCTTTCAGGTGTCCTTTGGAAATGGTTTAGTAGACTATATCATTCAGTTCAACTTCGTTTGTTCTTTCTACAACAGGTCCCTTACCGCCTCCACGCTGTCTTAGTTCATGAGGGCCAGGCTAATGCCGGCCACTACTGGGCGTACATCTTTGACCATCGTGAGAGCAGGTGGATGAAGTACAATGATATTGCTGTGACCAAGTCGTCATGGGAAGAACTAGTGAGGGACTCTTTTGGTGGTTATAGAAATGCCAGTGCATACTGCTTAATGTACATAAATGACAAGGCACAATTCTTAATACAAGGTAAGATGACGTGCCGTCATCATTGGCATTTAGAGATTACTTTTTATCTTGTATGTATGAGTATTTTACCTGAATGTATGCAAGTACACTGTGTGAGAACCTGGTGTCTGTCCCCAGAAGATAGGAGTTGTCCCAGAGTCAGAGATGGCTGTTGTGAGCCACTGTGTGGGTGTTGGAAACTGAACCCAGGTATCAAGAGCAGCAAATGCTGAGCTTTGCTTGTAGTCCTGCAGTGTGACTCTTGAGTAAGACGTTTTGGTGATGATTTGGCTATGTGATGAGTTCATAAAGGGTGAAGAATTGCATTAAGAATTAGTCATGAGGACTGGAGAGATGGCTCAGCAGTTAAGAGCACTGACTGCTCTTCCAGAGGTCCTGAGTTCAATTCCCAGCACCCACATGGTGGCTCACAACCATCTGTAATGGGATCCAGTGCCCTCTTCTGGTGTGTCTGAAGACAGGGACAGTGTACTTGTATAAATAAAAATAAATAATTAAAAAAGAATTATTCATGAGACGCTGAAATGAGGAAATAATACACACCAAGTTGGGACCCACATGGGGGCAGTCACATTGTACTCACAGCTACTAATAAAGATAAATTTTAATGTGTTCCTCCTCCTTTGTTACCGCATCTACACATTGACTGACGTTTGACACCTTACCCTAGCAAAGAACCATTGTTTTCTGGCCTCGCACATTTGCTCCAATCCCACGACCATTGTCCTTTTACTGACATTTGAGCTTCTTGTCATCTCCTCTTGCAAAGTTTCTTGTGAACTTCCAAAAATACCAATTCAGGTGTTCTTAAAACACATTTCAGGCTGGAGGGATGGCTCAGGGGTGAAGAGTGTTTGGTTAGGTTTGCACACTGTAATCTCTGGCTCAAAGCCAAACATTTCTGTGACAATATACTGTAGTCTCTTTGTTTCTGTTGTTCTAATGTAGGCTTTGCATAAAGAAATACCCAGTAAAGATTTGCTAAAGAGACAGTCAACTTTCCTTCTGTATGTAGCCAGGCACCAAGCCTAACTAGGCCGTCCATTTATAACTAAAGTGTAACGTTGTAGGAAATATTTAATCTTAATCAGGGGTTTCCACCCTTGCCTTTGATCAGTCAGTTCCCAGATAAAAGACACAACACTTTTATCTTTGTAAAAGGCCTTTAATGCACTACAGATGGGCAAATATCTACCCTCTAAACTATTAAATTCTATCTCCCCATCAGTGACCCTGAGTTATAACTTGCCATGTTCCATCTGGACAGCCCTCATGGCCATGTTCATGACTAACTTACCCCATGGAGTCTTCTCCTCTCTCCCCCTTCTTCTGCCCCCTCTCCCTCCCTCAACCAGGTAACTGAAAACCCCACCTACCTCTAGTCCCTCCAGTAACTGGCTGGAGACATTTTTATTTAACCAATAGTTTTAAATTAAGGAACAAGGTTGGCAGAACGAAAGCTTGTGAATGTGAGAATTCACTCTTAGGCCTAGTCCTTCAGTACAGCATTACAGTACATAGCAACAGAACAGACCTCAACAGTGTGTGGTGAGTATTTAAGTACTAGTTACATATTGTTTCAGAACATCTTGCTGCATTGATCATCTTCATAGTTTATGTGTTTTTACGTTGCATTTAGCCCCTTAACCTGAAAAAACAGTGTTAGTTCTACTTTGAGCTTAACAAAATTACTGGTTACTTCTTACTTTGGTGAAAGGTTACCTCCTGCATAATCAGGGGTCAGATGTTTTCTTATAACAGCAAAAGCGAGGTTACGTCATGCGAACTTATCAGAATCCCTTAGAGTCATTTCAGTTAATCATGTCTTTGTCTGAGCACTTTTAGACTTTTGAAGAAAATGTAGGTGATATTGTTTGTTATGATAACTCTATATCATAACTAATAGTTTATCATTTATGTTCCACTTGATATGCATTCTATTTTTGAGCTTTGCATTTTCCCCTTAATTCTTAGTTTTATACTAGTTTTTTGCAATCTGATTTTCAGAGGAGTTCAATAAAGAGACTGGGCAGGCCCTTGTTGGAATGGAAACATTACCTCCAGACTTGAGGGATTTTGTGGAGGAAGACAACCAGCGCTTCGAGAAGGAGCTGGAAGACTGGGACACACAGCTCGCCCAACGAGCACTGCAAGAAAAGCTGTTGGCTGCTCAGAAGCTGCGGGAAGCAGAGTCTTCTGCGCCCACAGGTTTGTCCACTTACTAAGCTATATTTTATTGTCGAGGGATAGCAGTTACTTTTATTGTGTTTTGTTATAAACTGTTCACTGTTATGCACAACGGTAGGGCCTGTGTTCTACCCAATTTTTTTTTAAAGCAGAATAATGTTAGTCAAAGTAAATGTTTAAAATTCTTCCAAACTAAAAAATGATATCTAGGCATTAATGTTGGCACATGTAAAAAATCAAAGCATGAAGTTTAACTGCAGTCAAGTATGAGGAAGCAATAGGACTTAGCAAACATCTAACACTTATGATGGCCGCAGGTCAGCTTCCTCGCTCATTGAAGACAGCTAAGATTCCTCTCTGTGCTTCGCGTCATCTGCTGTACTTTGGCAGGAAGCGGCAATCACTGTGTATAGGAAAGAAACAAATTGGCTATTAGGAAAGAGTTCTCAACGGACAACACTAACATACCCATAGTTACTCCATAATTCTGGAAGAGCAATTCGGTTGGGTTTTAAAAACTCTGAGATTACCAAACAGGATTGGGAATACAGTTCATTAGTTTAATGAACACTATATAGCAGAGAGCCTTTGAATCCTTTCTAAATTGTAATTTTCCTGGTGGAAATTTCAATAATGTCATTGCTAGTGTCCATCCTTAATAAAGGCATTTTTGATAATTTTTAAAAATTACCCTTTCATAATTTCTGACTTGAATGTGTATAAATCATATGCAACCCATTCTTCAACTCCTCCTTCTCCCCACACCATGTCTTCTTGTTTTCATAACCCAGCGTCCAATTAGGACTCTTCATAGGTGCCTGAGCATTGAGCTCCATCCTCTAGGGAAGGGGCAGAATGCCATGTGCTGCCAAATACTGAACTCTAACCAAGTAATGTGTCTTAGAGAAGTAAAGAATGCCAGGGGGATGGAGAGATGGCTCACTGTAAGAGCACTGACTGTTCTTCCAGGTCCTGAGTTCAATTCCCAGTAACCACATGGTGGCTCACAACCCTCTGTAATGGGATCTTTTACTGAATCAATTATCTAAGACGAAGCATCTTAGGGAGAAAGGATGATTTCCTGGCTTCCTTCCTTGTGTGTCTATGGCTTGCTAGAACACGATGGTGCAGATCACACAGGGAGAACAAGCTACTCGATTTCTGCTGATGAGGGAAAAGAAGAATCAGTACAAGGGCTCCCCACAGTAGGCCTGTGTGCCCTGGCGACCTACTTGCCGTTAGAGTGCCACTTACTGGACCACCTTCCGAAAGCACCACCATCTTGTGAATACACCTCCAACACATGAGTTGTTGGGAACCTAACCACTAAACAATGATAGAAGTCAAGGAAGATTCCAGGAATAAAGAAAGCAAAAGCAATCACTCCAGGTCCTCCATCTGGATCCTGGGGGATGCGTTATTTTTGCCCATTAGATTCTTTCTCTTTATAAGCAACTGAAATAGTGTGAGGTTTATGTGGTTCATGGTTATGGCATCATCAGTTTGGAGCATAGTATGTGGTAAAGTCAAGCATTTGTCCTCCGGATGCATACCCTGATAGAGAAATTGCCCATATGTGTGGCAACATGGATTTCTTGGACCTTTCATTCTTAACAACTTAGTAAAAGAAAGGTCATTAAAATGCTTTTTATTTAAGTTTAAAAATGTGTATAAAACCATGCTTTTTTATTAAATCAAAATTATTAGATTGGTTATGTCTTCAAGTAGAAAATGCCAAAGGAAAAAAACTTAATAGTGCTTACCTTTGGGTATTAGAAAACAACTCTCTCTCTCTCTCTCTCTCTCTCTCTCTCTCTCTCTCTCTCTCTCTACCTTATGCATTGACTGATTCTCTGGTTTCTAGGACTACAAGGGACTAGCTAGTTCCCTCTTTTACTGCAATCCTATTCCTCACATCTTTCACATGAAGGGGACTCTTCCACAACAGTGACATCGCTAATGAGATAACAGGATTTATTACTTTAAGATCCTTTAAATATCAAAAACTCTTTATGAGTCTTTTCAAGATCAGTTCAATCTATTTCAGAATTATGTTTTTTGTAACTTCTCCTAAGAAGTACTTAATTTTGACTTGCTTATTAATGTCATTTATGTCAGGCTTTTTAAATTCTTCCTTTATTGGTCCTTAAAATTGTTTCTATAAAACTATTTCCTCTGCCTGGATGCTCCTCATTTTAAAACAATCCTGCCTATGAGTCTTTTAAGACACAAATCAGCTGCCATAACTTTCAAAAAATCTTTAATAGTCAACACAATCCCAAGAATGTATATTGAGTCCATAGTTCAATTCTATGAATGAACTATGAATATCACTACATTTAATATATTGTAATAATAGACTCATATAGATTCATCTTAATTCATGAGGAATTAAAATAGTTGAAATATATAAACATTTATCTTATTTTTTTCAAGGTAGAGAAAGTAGTTCTGTGAGATGCTTGGTCAAAATCATTTAATATTACCCATGAAGTTTTTTGGAATCTCATTTCTATGTAGAAAACCATCGTGGCCCTCATGAACTACAGCGGATTTGACTGTGCTCCTACAAACCTTACTCTCCCTCGTAGACAGCTTACTATTGCTAAGCCTTGGACCGCTAGTTAGACAATGTGTGGCCCGATGATTGCCTTTGCTTTACTGTGTTAAGGTCATTATTCTGTCAGCCGTCATTCTTGCCATATGGTGAAAAGAAACTGCCAAACCAGAAAATACTTTCCTAAGCCCCAAGGATAAAGCTTATGGCTCCTGCAAGAAGCCATCCAGAAAGAAATGCCCTTTCCAGTAGGCTCCACTATCTATACCCTCTCCTCAGTAGGGACACTGAACACATCAGCACCAAGGAGGGAATAGTTATACAGGTAGGGAAGTAGCTTCTTTTACCCTATTTCCTTTATATATATACACGTCCTTTAAGCAGTCTCTACTTCTAGTTTTCCTATAGTAAAAACCATCTCTATCTTCACAATTACCCTGACAAAACTTGGAATTACCTTTGTGTTCAAGTTCTGGTTCCTAATATGGCTTCCAAAATACTCTGTATCCCATTGCTTCTGTGTGCCTTTACTGCTGTCTGTTATGGAGGGTGTAACCATTCAGTGCGTTCAGTATTGCTCCAGTAACTTATACTGCTTGACTTTAGTTCCACTTTCTCTAGTTTATCATTCAAATGCAGCACTGTAGTTTTCTGTATGTGCTAGTGATAAAACTGAGAGACTTTTGCATACCAGCCAAGCTTTGCATAGCCCCTACTTCTTTTCTGGCAAACTCCTCAAGCTCCTTTTGTGTTAGAACCTTTTCTACCTCTTGGTCAACTAAAAACATTTATAGCATTCAAGACTGTTAACACTTTGCCCACCACCATCTTCTGTTAGAAGCTTTCTGTTTGCTGTGCTGTGTGTAATCTGACTGGCTCTTTGTGTTTTCTGAGAGAGAGAGAGAGAGAGAGAGAGAGAGAGAGAGAGAGAGAGAGAGAGAGAGAGAGAGAGAATGAGAATATATGAATTGTATGAAACTCACAATCTATTTCCAGTGCCTCTAAATCTTTTCCAAATAGTTTCACAAACTGAGGATCAAACATTCAGATATATGAATCTATATGGTGGTTCTCATCCAAATTACGCTTTGTTACAATTTTTACAAATCCTTCAAATTTTAATTAGTGACTGTCCACAATTTATTTTAAGAGATGACAATACTGTTCATTTGGCTACTCCTGGAGATCTAGAGCCTAGCACACATATGTTTTATTAAAATCTGTTGGCAAGATGAATGCCCATTTGTGTATATTAAAATTACAGTACTACATTTTGAATGAAAAACATTTTAATGATAAAAGTGAAATGTTAAGTGGGGGCTGCCTGTAACTCTGTTTTGTCCCCTGGGGTCATTATTCAATGACTCACTATTTCCAGTAGCAATTTGGAGAGTTTACCTTGTCATTCCTCGTGTTCATTCTTTAATGAAATTGCTCAGTTCTTTGTTGTATTAAATTACATTCCTATTCATGCAGGGCCTTGGAGAATTAGCAATGCAAAAGGGAAATAGCATGCTTGCCAATGAGATTTTTACAGGTGGCAGGGGATACGAGCGTTAAATAAAGTAATTGTTAAGCTATAATTGAAGTAAAGTAGTCTTTAAAGGGCAAGTCTGTGTGACTTTAGAATCAGGATTCTCCTCTGTTAGTGATTTTTATTTTCGAGGAGGAGTCATTTGCCTCTTTGGAGTCTCCACATTGTCATATTTTGGGAGGCGACAAAGAGGTTACATCAAGGAGGGACACAATGGATTCACAACACACACTGTAGACTTACTCAAACCAACATGTAAGTAATGGCGGAGCCTAGGAACTCTTCTCTAGAATTGATACGTGAGTGAATAAGCTCATTTCCAGAAAGTGGTAGAACATTCAGGAAGCGTATGAAAAGCTAGGGCAAGCTTGTCCTTTAGTATATGCAGAAGTGTTAGTGTGTGGGCCATTTTTTGGCAGAGAATGCAGGATGACATAGGAGGAAAAGGCTGAAGCCTGGGGATGTAAAGCTTTGATTGGATATCCAGAATAGTGCTGGAGCTGTGATACAGACCTCGGAAGAGAGGGAGAGTGGGAAGTGTGCTTTGAATTTTTCTCCTCAATGGTATCTGAAGTCACAAATTCATATTGGCATCAGTGTGTGAACTTGGCATCATTTCTGTTCCGAGAGCTTACAAGGGGCAGGGTCAAAATGGAGATGGTAGGATTCCCTCAGGTTAGGATTTATAAATGGAAAAATAGGCAAACAGCCAACTCACCTGTACTCATTGTGGAACCCCGTACCAGAACCGCAGTGACAATCCAGTTCTTCTTTTAGGCAAAAGCTGGATGGCTATTCAAAAGAGATTGGTACTTTTCATGTAGAAAAGTTTCCTTACATAAGACATAATGTGTGTGTGTTCTTTAGTAGTTGAATACTCTTGGTTTTGTTTGTCCTTTTTTGGATACTTTTTGTTGCTAAGTTCTTGGATAAATGCGGTACATTGGAGGGTGCATTTTTATGTCGCCTTGTGATTTATGTTAGATACACAATTGATTCTTTTCTCCTGAAGCACAAGCAGGAGGACCAGACTATCTAGAGCAGCCATCAAGGAGTGACTTGTCAAAACACTGGAAAGAAGAAACTCTCCGAGTGATTGCCAAGGCATCACATGATCACGAAGATAAAGGGCCAGAGACAGTTTTGCAGTCGGTAAGAACTTTTCTCCTGGCTCTCGGAACACAGCCATGTACTGCGTTCTCACAGTGTAATGCAGGAGCGCCCTGCCTGCTGTCAGGGGACACTGTGCCTTTGCCATGAGCATGATCTGGGAGTGTGGGCTGTCAGTTCCTCAGCTTAGGAGTTTAAATAAAATGCCCTCTTCAGTTTCTGTTTTCCTGTCAGAGGTCTAAAAAGACTCAAAAACTACAGACTAAGTTTTTCATTTGACTTGGAATTTAAAGAGATACAAAGTTCAACAGTACTTTTCCCCTTGGTCTGTGATATACTGATACTGCAGTAATTGAGAAATTAAAAGACAGTTGTCAATGTTCTGTGGAAAGTAGTTAACAATAAGTGAGAATATTACGAGAAAATAAATCCGATGTGCAGTTTGTGCCTATCCTGGATAGAAACTCTGCGCACTTTAGTTTGTTGAATGGGAGTAAATTGACCAGAGATGTAGGGTTGAGTCAGTGAGTATGAGTTTAAAAAACACGTCAAGAATTTTGTACTGTGACTCCCACCCCATTTTTAGTAGTTAATATAGACAGCCCCATGCAGGCTTATTGGAGCTCCATTAGGAGAAGATCCTTGTCCTTAAGAACTAGAGACAATAGGATAGTTCAGAAACTTACATGACAAGATGCTGTACTTTACAAGTCTCAGCGTAGCCTGCTACCTTAAGACACCCATTAATCAAAATTTCCAGTAAATAAGTCATTCTACAAGTTATATTATAATGAACTGAATAATAAACAGAAAATATATTACAGTCTTCTTAATATGAAAATTAAAAATATTTTAAGGCTATAAATTCTGCAAGTGTCTTAGATTATGTAAATAATTTAAGAACATCTGCTAACTCTAAGTTGTTTCTTGGTAAATACTTTGCCTCTTGAGTCTGAAAACTCTGCTCTTGGGGGCCTTGGGAACAGGAAAACCTGGGAAACAAGGACAGACAATTGGCACCGGGAGCATACTTTTACCAGTATAAAACTTTAACTTGGGGTCTTCATAAATCGGCGCCTGCAGTCATTAAACCCTAAGGTAGATCATACTTTTAGCTGGGTCAGAAAACCAAAATCATAATTTGTAATATAGAATCATGTTTCATCTTAGTTCAGCTAATTATAAATATTCTAACTCACGTAGCCGTCGCATTAATTCACATGACCTAGATTCACTGGTGTGGGTATCTTCTTAGAAATTAGCTCAGGTATGAGAGAAAGGAGACTGCGGTGGGAAGTCTGGACCTGTGGAAGGGTTGTGAGCTGCTAGCATCTGAGTGGTTTGTGGCTCTTAGTCTCGGGATTATTGCTTAGGACGCTGGCAACCTCTTCCCATTATCTTTTCCCAGTTATACTTAGCATAGACCAGGAATGACAGTGACAGTCCTGAGACTTCAGATACCATTTCTGTGACTTTTGGGATGATCTCCTTTCTTACTAGAAATGCAATCTTGAGTAAACTTTTTACTTGAGTTACAGTTTTCTTTTTTTCTTCAAAATTAAAGGGACTGAGTGAGGTCAATGCTGAGCATTTCGTGTAGTTTTGGGTCATTTTGGTAGTGGGTGTAGGTGTACAGGTTCCGTCCCCTCAGGTACACAGCACCTTAGGTTCCAGCTGCAGAGGAGACTCCTCGGAAGACTTAGAAGCACAGAGGCTATCAGCAGTCCTCAAATGTCTGGGCAGCTGGCTTTCCTAGAGAATTGCTTTGATTTCTAACTGATACTTGGGAGTCTGCAAAGCAGATGGCTCGGTCAGCTTGGCCTACCCACTTTACCTGTTTTCTGTCAGTAGAGTCCTTGTATTTAATTATTAAACGGGGCGCTATATCAGTGCCCCGCTGACATGAGACGGACTCCTGATGTCAAAATACAACAAACCACACTCATGAACTCCACCGTCCCTTCAGTTTGACGGAGGAGAGTTTGCTCTGGGTTGGATTTGCAGTCACACATACGTTCTATAGTCCTGTGACTCGTGTTCTCAGTCCCTTCTATGAGAACGATTTTTATAAAACCATACAACCAGTGAGTTCTGGGCTATTTTAATGGTTTCTGTCTGACCTTCCTCATTTATGGCCTTTGTTTAGTTTGTGTTAATTTGCTCACTATGGGTGAAATAATAGATAATTAAAAATAAACATTTACTTTAGTACACCTTCACCTAGTTTATATGAAAAATATGCTGAATGAGTTTGAATTCTGCTGTGCTTGTAGAACCTCTTTCCTTCCAGGATTATCAGTGTCAACGTTATGCTTTTGAAACTTAACAGTAGCAAAAAGGGCTTATTATTGTTAACTGAACTCCTCCCGCCCCCCAGACAGAGGTCCTGGTAGCTATTTTTTGAAGTATTTTTTATTTCAATTATATTTCACATAATTATACGTACATGAGTCTTTGCATGCAGGTTTGTACACACGTAGGTGCAAGTGTCCTACGGAATCCAGAAAGGGACATTGGGTCCTGTCGAGTTGGAGTTAGAGGTAGGGTGACATACCTGACATTGGTGCTGGAAATTGAACTTAATTTCTCTGCAAGAGCAGGATGTGCTCTTTATCAGGAGCCATTTCTCCAGGTCCCCTTTTCTGCCTTTAAAATCATAAATTGGGTTGCTAGTAAGTCACCACTAAAGTCCCAGCATGGATTGGAATTTACTGGTTTACTTTTCACCTTTGTTAATGGACACCTCACAAAATGTCTCAATGCTAGATGTATTAACTATTTTTAATTACAACACATTCATCTCTATAAAATATGTGATAGTATGAATAGTTTAAAATTATTGCAGTATAAATTATTAAAGGTATTTTACTAAAATAATGTAATGATTTGCCTATATCTACTATTTGTAACAGCTGATAAACACAAGATACTTAAATATAAGCTCGTGATCACAATAGCAGTGCAGGGTGAGTACTTCCTTTGTAGATGATGAAAATTCTGATCAGTAGAGCACCCAAAATGTGTTACAAAATAACACTTTTAAGATAAACCTTTCTTTTAAAAGAACAAATACTATTCTTGACCATTACTTGTGTTTTCATTGTTAAAGTCTATTTAAATATGTATTATGTATATTAAATATATATATGTAAATATATATAATATGTAGAATAGAAGAAGATATGTACAACATTAAAATCCTCTTCTATTTCAAATAGGAATAAAAATTGTAAATGTTCTTATTCATATTTCATATTTGAGCTCCTGCCTATTTTTGATTAAGAAAGCTTTGACGCACAGTGCAATGGCTGAAGCAAGCTGCCCAGATCCTTCCTGTGCTTTTGCCGTCTGCTGACTGAGAAATAGACGTTCACACTCTAAACCTGCTGGTTGAACAAGACTGTGTGAAAGCCTTACCCTTGCAAACTGCTGGAATTAGAGGGTAATTTTCATAGAATTGCAACAAAGACTTTCTGGAGTATCTAGCACTGTTTGTCTGTTCCAAATACTACCCACCATTCAGTGTGACTCTGGTCTTTGCTATTTTTAAATACTTTAAGTCTAAAATGCTTGGTGAGAAGCTACCTGAAGTATCCAAAGTACAAAGAGAAAGGCTAAGTTTTGTGTTACAGTTTGATTACTAAACCTGGTGCTAATGTTTATTTTTAAGTGGTTTCATTTTTTATGTAGTAAATACAGTATGGAAAGAGATTATAAGCCTCTGTACATAAAGAGATTGTGTCCGTCATTTTCTTTGCTAATGTGCTTACCAATGATTTTCTTCTGCAGAAACCTGAAAATACCACCAGCCAACCCCCTTCTAATCAGCAAGCTGTAGAGGTGCAGATTCCTCACATAGGGAAGTTTATGATTGAGTCAAAGGAGGGAGGGTATGATGACGAGGTACCTTGGTTGCAGTGTTCCGCACGGTTTGCACCCACACTTTGCCAGTATGTGCAAGCCCATAGGCATGCCTGTGCCACACACTTAATGTCTGTTGCTGCACAACGTCCAGCTTTGCCTCGTGCTTGAAGCCTCACCGGCTACTAACAGAACCTGGGTACCCAATGTAGGACGAAAGGGTGAAGCCTCGGAAATAGATGGAAAGAATGAATTTTTAACGTCACTTCACTCTCAGGCTGAGAATTAGAGTAAGATTTGCTTAGTTACATGTATAATGCCATTTTGCATTTCAAAATAACTATTTTCCTAGCATACTACTAAACTACTTGTATAATTTACTGTATACTTTGCCCATCATTCCCTACCACCAGAAAGCCCTGCAGATTGATGGCGAGGTGGATAACTGAGAGCTTTGCTGCTATGACTCTCGCTGTAACAACAGCTAGGATGTCTGGTACTGCCTTCTTTTCTATTGTCGTCCCATCGTCCTCCTTCTCTTCTGCTTGTCTCAGTTACCTTTTACTCCACCAGCCTCCTGTGTTTTTCTTTCTCATGATAAAGTTCTTTTCAATACAGTTGAAACTCAGTTGTTTTGTTCCATCAGATTACTATCATCCCTTTTTATGTATTTCCCCTTGAAATTCTTTCATGTGGTCCTTTTCTGCGTTTGAGAGAGGACAGATGAGCAGTTTTGGAATATTGACAGTAGGAGATGGGGAGGCCAGGGTGATTTATGGTCAGAGAGATACCACAGCTTTTTAGTGTTCATATCTTTGGATAAGAGCTGGATGTTAAATATAATTCATTCCTGAAAATTTTCTTCCTGAATTTTAATTATGAATATGTAAAAATTAATCATCAAACTTACAGTTGTTATAAAGATATTAGTATCACTGTGCCAATATGAGAAAGCATGTCTACAGAAAGACTAGATCTGAGAGAGAGGGACTGATCAGAGGACTTGTGTAAGCAGGCAGTGAGTGGAGGTCACAAGCAGCCCTCCATGTATAATCCAAACTACAAGTGTGAGTCATAGTTTTAGGGAATCCGCAGGGGTAGCCGCAGTGAGACGGGGTCGTGGTACTTATTTCAGACATTTAAAAGGCAAATAGCCAAGAATGATCCATTTTGTAAATAGGGCTTACATATCGTATACAGTATGTGAAGTACTATATTACACTGTTCCATGTTTGCGCTCATGCAGACTGATCCAAGCTAATAAAAGTACTCATTTACTCTGAAGCACCAAATTGCTTGTTTTCAGTGTGAGCTGGTTTTGGCCTTTGTGAAAGGATTGTGATTACTCACTCAGTACTACCTTTGGTGGGAAAGCTTCCTTCCGCTACTTAGACCTGCTCGCTTTGCTGTGCTCTGTTGGAGTCCTTGCCTAACAGCGCATGTGCCTCGAGACTCTTGGTTTGCTTACCAATACACTCGATGCACAGTTGTACGAAGCTCCCCAGCCCTGGAGCAGGAGTGGGATCCAACTGGAGTTTTTAGAGACTCCACAGTCCTTGAGCAAATGTACAAGCTCTTCATGGATTTACTAAGTGTTGGTTCCCTCTTTGAAATGGTTCTCTCGGAAAAGTATTCATTTTCTGCTTTGTCCAGAAGGGGGTGTCTTCTTACAATTCTGCACTTTAGAAGGAACGCTTTCTGTACTCTGTACAGATGGGCGTCCTGTAAGCCACTGGACCACTGCTCAGATGACTGAATGGTGCTTTCCCTTGTGCATCAGAAAACATTTGCTCTTTTATAAATGCACCATTTGATTCCTAAGCGCTAAAGAACAAAGGGCCTTTAAGTTGCATGTAAATAGTTTGTTTCTTTTTGTTAAAGGTGTTTTGCTTTTGTTTCTTCATTTTCCTGTTAACCATTCAGAAATGCTTACTTTCAATCTCTGTGGCAGATCATGATGACACCCAGTATGCAAGGCATTATCATGGCGATAGGTAAATCCAGGAGTGTGTATGACAGGTGTGGCCCTGAAGCAGGGTTCTTTAAGGTACTAAACATTTTCATTGAAAATATTGTGATGTCTTACAGCACCTTATCTCTTTAAATACATTTCTTTTTTTTAAGACTTATTTATTTAATGTATATGGATACACTGTAGCTGTCTTCAGACACCTCAGAAGAGGGCATCAGACTTTATTTCAGATGGTTGTGAGCCACCGCGTGGTTGCTGGGAATTGAACTCAGGACCTCTGGAAGAGCAGTCAGTGCTATTAACCACTGAGCCATCTCTCCAGCCCTTTAGATACATTTCTGTTTTCCTCTGTGAATTATGACAATCTGCTGTTCTAGGAGCTGCTGTGTGTAAGAATCCAGAATTTCTTTTCTTTTTAATGCAAATAATTCAAGGAAATGGGAACATTTTACTTGAGTTACTGTAGTAGCGTCTCTCATTCATTGCCAGTAATGTAATCCAAAGATTAAGGGCATTGGAGAGCAGTAGCTGGGCCTGGGTAATTGCCACTGGTCGTAGTTTATTTCTTACGTAGAGGTCAGACTGCGGGTCAGTATTGCACTATGTGTCCTTTAATTTGCCTGTTGACACTAAAGCAGTTCTCTGTTTTTGAAAATTATTTATTCAGTTCTTATGTTTTGCTTCTTCCTTGCTTTTCATCTATTCTGAATTTTAAATATTCTCCTCATCTCAAGGAGTGGGAGACCATCCAGTTGATTCCTTTCACCATCTCACACATTCACTTTTAAGTGTGCCCACTCTCCAGAGCTGTATTGTTTGTCCTTTTATTTGAAAGTCCTATGTGTGAGGCATTACTTTGTGAGATTTACCAAAAGACCTTGTGTGTGTGCGTGTGTGTGTGTGTGTGTGTGTGTGTGTGTGTGCGTGTGCTAGCTTGTGCATGCATGCTCTACACTCTAAAACGTTCCCTTCGTTTTCTGTGAGCTGTCATCACCCATTCTTCCTCAGAAGCCGGACCCTCCGAGCAGTGTATAGAGCAGAAGCAGTGCACTAATTTGCCATCTCAATGATTCCATCTGGATTTGTTGGAATTCATCAATTTTACTTAATTCCATGGACTTTTTGAATATCCAACTTGAAGTGTTAAGTTGCAAACATCTGTAATTATGGTTAAAGAACAAATTGATCAGCCTTGTAAGATACAATGAAAAAAATTTTAAAATAAATTCTCCTCTTTAAAAAAAATAGTTGAGAAGGCCACCAGAAAAAAATAAGCAAAAGGAGATTCGAATAGATTCTGCACGTGTTACTGTGTTCTTTATGAGTGTCTGATTCTATCGATGGTATTATTTCCTTCCCTCATTTTGCCTTTCATTTCCCTTTAATATTCCCCCAATATGCAGTTTTTTGGCATAGTTTTCTGTATTTGACATCAGTTCCTCTCTCTACCAGTTGCTTGAGTCTTCTCTTACTCTCTTTTTACCATTTTGAAATTTGTTTTAATTTTTATTTTCTGTCACTGGATATTTTGCCTACATTTCTACAGCATTGCTTCCATTACCGCACTTTGATTCAGTGCCCTCAGAGACCAGAGGACGACAATAGATTCTCTTGCAACAAGAGTTACATGTGGTTGTGACCCATCATGTGGGTGTCAGGATTTGAACCCAGGTCCTCTGGAAGAACAGCCAGTGCTTTTAACCATGGAGACCTCTCCAGCCTGCTGTTTCAATTTTGCATTTTCAGAGCAGTATAAACGCAGCTTGACTCTTCTTTACCCATGCATAGCTCAAGCTATTGTTACCTGGGACGTTCACGTGATGCATTTTCCGTATTTCATCTATTTATTCCTCACACCCTGGAGTACCAGGTGCTGATGTGCAGTGAAAGGGACAGCTTATAAAGAGAGTGAGAAGGGAGATTGTGAAACAGGGATTGGCTAGACAGATCATTAGTTATGCTCTACCTTTTTAAAGTGAAATAAACGTGCCCTTTTTTTTTTTTTACTATTTTTATAGTAAATACCACCCTTTACAATCTTTGATGATCCCAGATTAGTAAGAATTTCCAAGATTCATTACAGAAAATTGGCATTTTGAAGACTCAGAGTGGCTATTGACATGTGAGCCTGTGGTCTTTATTACATCTAGACCTCCTGGGGTATCCTTCCCGTAAACCGTCCACAGTTCTCTGGTGCTCTTCATCAGCGCTGTGTGCACACATCACTTGTAAGGATGGGCTGGCGCTTACCAGCATGGAAACTCAGTATTGGCCTTTATATGATGGCCTCTTCTCCCTCCCTGTGTTCCCTGAAGTATATACGGTGTGGTCTGTTCTCTTCAGTGCTAAATATGTAACAACTTGATGGAAAGGTGTTTTGCTCTGTGTCTTAACATTATCAGGAAAACCTTAAGTTGACCTTACAGAACTTATTGATTATGAGAGAAAAGTTTTTGACTCTGAGCCTGATAAGCACTATACTTATTAATGAGTTACGATCTGACCAATTCTTATGTTACTTACTGTTAGAATGTATATGTGTGTGTTGGGGGGGGTGCACACACCGTGAATCACATGTAGAGGTCAGAAGTCAACTTTATGGAGTCTGTTCTCCCTTTCTGCCTTCCTGTGGGCTCTGTGGGTGGAGTTTGGAATGCCAGTCATGCGGCGACACACGTGCCTTTATGTGGTGAGACATCTCACCACACACATGAGTTTCCAATGATAGATTTGATTGGCGGTGATTACCTTAAGAATTATCATAGGAAATTATCCTGTGGGAAACGTCATCTTACAAGAAACAGAAGTAAAGGATGCAGGTTAGGCTTGAGTAAGTGAACTGGTATGTTTAACCTTGACCTAGAAAGAGTCACACAGAGGTCTTCCCACAGGAGTCTACTGTATGTGTGTATCACAAAAGAGTTATAGGCAGGCAGAGGGGGCTAAGGTTCTCTACCAGATCCCTTTTCAAGTTGTCTTCTTTTGAGAAGATCGGTTTCCATTTTATGTATAAAATCTTTAAGTGAAATGGTTTAAAGAAAAGATTCCCCAAAAAGGCAAATTAAAATTGCTCCAATGAGAAAAATTAAAATCAAAGAGAGAGCTAAAATCAAAGGACAGTTGTAAAGGGCTGGTAGTAATTAAGTATTTGTACATGCTGTGGGAGCATTAGGTGATTATTACTTTGAGAGTAGCATGTTTATTTTCCTTGAAAGACATAAGCATCTTTAAAAAAATTGAAACTGTTGTCTGTAGCTATTACAGTAATACCCTTGTGAGATAAGCTGACTTCTGCGTTATGGAATAATGTTCTTGATAGGGTATCATTGCCTCCCAGTAATAATCCCAAGTGATACTATTACCTATTACCTATTACCACTATTACCTATTACCACTGCTCACCTTTCTTTACCTCTGATATGGAAAGTGAACTTAATTTATAAAATGACCTAAAAGTACAATAGTAGTAGGTTATAACCCAGTAGATTACCACAGAAGGAGCAGATGCCCATGTAACGACCAATCAGGCCAGGAAGTGGAACTCGTGAGGTGCTCCTGCATCACCTGTCTCCTCCCTTTAGTCTCCTCCCTCCATCAATTGAACAGTGCCCTTCTGTTGTAGTGTGCCTGTTGATGTGACGTTGTACGTATACATTGGAACCCTCGCTCTTCATTCTTTTCAGTGTGTCTGCCTCCAGAGCATGTTTAGTGTTCTGTATCACCGAATGCGCTGCCGTGGGACACACTGGCGTCCCTTCATAAGGTGCTTGATTGATATTAGGGTTCATAAGGCATGGCCCTGAACCCGGTGGGAGCCAGCAATAGAGTTTCAGCTTGGGTTTCTTCCTGGACGAATCTTGATTTCTAGTGTGGAAGCAAACATTTATTAAATGGCAATCTGTATGATGAGGAACAAAGGAAATTAGGAGGGATTACATAAAATAAAGGAGCTGATATTAGAAGTCTTCTTAGAGAAAGTCCTACTTCAACAACTAATACAGGCATGAAAGTATAGACTGAATAGTTCTCTCTGTCTCCTTCTGGGGATAGATATATTTACTTAAACTTATCCACATATTTATAATTTTCTACTCCTAAACTTATTTACTATATTAGTAACTTAAAGTAGGGTTACTCTCTCTGTGTCCTCACCTTATTTTTTTCTGTAGTTATTTTTTTATAATGTGGTGAGCAGTTTTGTAAGCCATAGCTCATACATTAACCACATTGTTTTCCCTTGGGCTTGAAAAATGAATTTAAACATTCTCTTAGAGCACACCACACCTGGAAATGATGTGTCCTTCTGCGACACACTGAGGAGACCATGGGACCAGAATCTCAGCATTCCTACAATTCATAACTGCTCTAGGTTGAGAAGTGGGTATAAGGTCTCTGTGGTGATGTGGCTAGTTTTAAATCCAAGTTTTCTAGCTTAATTCTGCAACCTGCACAATATACTAAATTATCAGACACAGTGCTTTCATTGAGACATCATAAAATTAAATACATAATCTATTTAGGAGGACGTCATTAGATAGTATCTGTCACAAACAATTCAGTTGAATTATTGGTTGGGATATGCAATTGACAGTTTTGTTGCTGGATGTTTGAGTCACTTCCAGTTATTAACATTATTCTGTCACTGAATACTTGGCACAAATATAGGAGACTAGAATTACAAGGCCGAATTACTTGCTAATTTTAAGTGCTGTTAAATGGCTGTCGTACGCCTTCACTGTATCATTGGTTTTCAGCGTATTGACAGTTAGATTTGTGTAAGCATCAGTGTCTTTGCAGAACTATTTTGCCTGCTAGTATTTAACATAACTGTCTTTGTCTATTTTATATTGTGGAAGATTTATTTATCTATATTAAGTATATGATAATTCAGTAGTAGTTTTCCAGTTGCATTTTGTGGTTTATAATTTGTATTTTATACTTCTTTATAGTATGAATTTTAGTAAGTACATTTTAAATAAACATAAAAAGCCTTTATGACTGCTTTTAAAACTACTGAAATCATTTATTCTATGATTTCATGCTTGACTTAGATTATAGGATTTAAAATTTCTTCAAATAGAAAAAGATCTAATACTTCCAAAGATTTTTTGTATAATCTATCTTTTATTTTATACTGATTTAAAATGCCACCTTTATCATACAATAATTCTCCATAGGTAACTGGCATTGTTTATGTCTCTGTATTTTACTGGTATATTTTTCTAAGCAATGAACATATTGCCTCAGGCATCATTAGTATGTTTGACATTTTATTCAAAAAAACCACATGCTCATTTTATAAAAGAAATACTTTGTGAAACTTTTTAGTTTTTATGATTATTTAGAATTGTTACTTTTTTGCTGAACACTTAGAGAATTTGAGTTCAAGTGTTAATTTAAGATGCAGTTGGAAATTATGTTTTAATGATTGGGTTATTTTTAAAAAGGCACCAGATATGGCTTTTCAATCTGGTGTCCTTTGTTATGTCTTTTCTATAAGGTTTCACCATTTTGCTAGATAATTAGCTTATATTTTACATTGTTCTTAGATGCATAATTGTTTTATTACAAGATGGTACTTGCAAGTTAGGATAAACAAATATATTTTTAAACATTTCTCTTATTAAAATTCTATGCTTTTAAACAAATTTTAATGTAGTCTCTTGATTATGTTATTAAACTGTTCTTCCAAAAAATCTCATTACTTTCATAATAGCTGTTTATATGATTAAAAAAAAAAGCTGCTTTTATCAGGTTGACTATAGACTTTAGTATATATTTTTAATGTTAGGATAATGGTAAGAAATTCCTTTGTTAAGTATCACCTTATCAAGTTAATTGTCGAAGGCTTTATTTTATTTCATAATAAAATGTCTACTGGAATATAGACATTGAGCCTTTTAGTGTCAACAAGGTTTATTGATTATAATATTTCATAAGTATGTTATATTATTGCAATATCTACAATAATTATCTTAAAATATTTCTCAATATAGACAGCCAAAGTAATAAAAAGTATAATTAGAAACATGATAGAAACTCATTTGAGGCAGTTCATCATGTTAGCTTTAATCCAGTGGCAGCTGGATACAACTGCTAGTAGAAATGGCCCAGATTGTCTGTCCATTGCTGTTACTAGTTGAGAAAGTACAAATGGGAAGTGTTGTGACTAGATTCACCTTGGAAAATTAAGAGACTTACTGAGTAAATCTAGAAGATCAGCACATAAAATATAGGGGTATATAATTTTTTTCTAATGTTTAGAATACATTGTTTTTTAAAAGTACATGTGGCTCTCCTCACCAAAAATTAAAAAGTAAGATGTTTTAAAAGAAATCATAGTGAAAAGTTTCTATGTGCCTGACAGTATATCTGGAGGGGAAAGTCATTCTTCCCTGAGAAAGGTACTTTTGAAGATTTGTATCACTATAACAAATGAACATCATCTTCTATTTGTAAGGCTTTGTTGTTTAGAATGAACTGACTAACCTTAAGTATTATTTGCCATAAATATTTCAATATATGCTTTTAATTATTTTTCCTCTATAACAATATAGCTTATAGGATTACTTGAAGTTACACACAAAAAGAAAGTGAAGGGAAAAAACTAATACACTTTTAAATTGAATAAAATTTTTGTAATGTGTGTTGTATGTAACCTAAGGTATTTTATGATTAGCAGAGCTAGAATTTAGATATAAAAATAAAGGAAATTTTTGACAGTTATTTTTAATGATGTGGTCTTTATCTGATTAGTTCAGCAGTATTTGATATGTAAGTCTACAAATATTCAGTTATATAATCTAGATTGTGTTCATATGTTGAAAGATATATTAATATTCTGTGTTATGAGTTCTTTTGAAGCATTTTATGGCTAAAGAGCAAGTGATATTATAGCATGTATCATTGCTATTACTATAGTCATAAAATCCAAGTACTCTAGTAGCAGTCATAGTCACTTGAGGTGACTAGGACCCAAGTACCTTACTGTGACTGCTGGTGAAATAGGTGTAGTTTTAGTGTAACTGCCCACAAAAGCCTCGCTTTCATGTACGGGTCTGGGTGTTCAAGGATTGTCCAACTCCTCTGGAACTCTGGTATGTAATCTAGTGCTGCCAGTGCACACAGCACCTCTAGTGATGTCCCAAGACAGACTTTGATGGAGCTCTGGCACAAAAGCCTACATTTCACAAAGCAGTCCACACCATGTGCAGACACACTGTGTCATCACTTCTGTGTGTAGAAACATAAGAACATTTGAAAGATGATGGGATAAGGAAGGTTCTATGTAGTTGGTCATTCAGAGAATTCTTTTAAAGTCTGGAATGTGGAGACATGTAAATGAGCCAGCTTATACATTAAAAGGTAAAAATGAACATTTAATTACCATGAAAATAGTGAAGAACTTCAACTTATAATTAATTAAAATCTTTGCCTTGTTTCATTTTCTAGGCAATAAAATTAGAGTATTCAAGGCTGGTCAAGTTGGCCCAAGAAGATACCCCACCAGAAACAGATTATCGTTTACATCATGTCCTGGTCTACTTTATCCAGAACCAGGCACCAAAGAAAATCATTGAGAAAACATTACTCGAACAATTTGGAGATAGAAATTTGAGTTTTGATGAAAGGTAATATAAAAACACAAAGCATCTACTTGATGTGTTCATACTTTTCTTATTGTTCTGGTTACTTTGGTTTTGCAAATCACAAGTCTGTCTTTTGTGTGTGCAAAAACTATAATAAAATAGAGCACAAACCTTTCCCCCATTAATTTGGTATTTGCATCTCCATTTCACTAAAATTTCTAGCTATGCCCTTTTAAAGTTTTACCTAAAAGTAATTTGGATAATTCAAATTATGAATAAAGAAAGCACTCTTGTATGGAAGAAAATGTGATTTTTCAGCATCTATACTGTGGGGATTTTAGGCCAGGTAATTTTATTGTAGGCTTCCGTGTGATTTATCAGATACAGTAACATCTCTAACCAGTACTGTGAGAAGCCAATTCTGGGATTACAAAGATTCAAGCATCTCCCATATTTTCCCAGTAGCCACTAAAACTGGAAAGTGAGCTTGCCTCTCTGGGCAATCCATGAAGAAAGTCTAGCCATGTATACAGAAAATAGACATTGATAATTCTTTGATATGGAGGATGATATAAAATATTTAATTTTTTCACCTGCAACAATTTTTTTCAGAATGTGCTATAACACTTGTAATGTTAATTATTCTCTCATTAGTCTGAATTTCATTTAAAAGACTCTAGATATTTAGCTCAGTGGTAGAGCGCTTGCCTAGGAAGCGCAAGGCCCTGGGTTCGGTCCCCAGCTCTGGAAAAAAAAAAGAAGAAGAAATACAAAAGATTCTAGATATAGAGGTTCAAGTTACTAAATGTTACTTATTTTTTTCCTGAGACACTTTATAACCTTCATTGACTTTTGGAACTCACTGTATAGACCAGGCTGGCCGTAAACTCACAGAAATCTTAAATCTGATTTCTGAGTGCTGGAATTAAATGTGTGCACCATTGTATCCAGCTATTTTTTAATTCTTTAAAAAAGTTATTCAGGTTTGCGTGCATTGTTGGGGGTTGGGAGTAAGTCTTGCTTGCCATGGTACATGTGCGAAGTTGTCTCTGTGGGGTTGGGGTGGTGAAGGGAAAGAAGCAAGCCGCCGTGGTGTACGTGTGAAGGTCGGAGGCCCGCTCTGGCACTGTGGGCTGTGCGGATTGACTGGTCAGGACGTCAAACCCTTGCTCCATCCCCCGGCACTTGTGGAGGTTTTGTTTTTCTGTGTCTCATAATTTAGTTTTGTGCAACATGCTTTTACAGTTTTTATGGATTTTGTTTTTGATTTAGAAATGTTTTTCTTATATTTGAAGGTGTCACAACATAATGAAAGTTGCCCAAGCCAAACTGGAAATGATCAAACCTGAAGAAGTGAACTTGGAGGAATATGAGGTATATGCTTTGGGGAAATACTGACCTCTAGTTGACACATTCCATATGTCAGAAAGGAGAATAGAACTACATGTTTTAAATGACTGAAACACTTTAAAGAAAACCCTTGGACTTTATGTTTATAAGTGCTCTTGTATTTCATAAACTAGTTTTCAATCACTTCTAGCTTCATAAGTGCAATTCATTGCATTAATGTGGAAATTGCAGGTTTAGGAAGGGCCTACTGAGCATCTTCTGAGCACTGCAGTTGTATTGACTGATTTCATCCAGATATTAGCCTCCAGTTCCATGGGACAATGACCGAGTGGCCCTCTGACCTCCACACAGTTACCCTGGCAACATGTCTCTCTCCCTCTCAGACAACATTCGCACACACACACACACACACACACACACACACACACACACACACACACACAAATACATTTTTGAAAGAATGTTTCAAAACAGCTAGATGTGGTGGTGCATGCTTTTCCTTGTTACTTGTTTTATTATTACTGGTTTGTCCAGGAGGACATGGGGCGCAAGGAGAGGGGATGAATTGACTGAAGGTTTCACAGGAGTTTACAGCTCTCAGACAGCAGAGCAGAGCTGCAGGCTAAACTGCCATTTTATCTACAGCAATTGTTTGCGATGTTTTCTGCCCTCCCGTTGCTCCCTCATATATTTTAGAGAGATGTTAGACAATCATTTTAGGTATCTGTGCCATCTAAAGTTATGATCCTCAGACGGTGGAGTCTATGAGTGCGTACACTTTTATCATGGCTCATGGGATTTGTCTTTGTGTGTGCACAAAACCTTTATTACATTGGTTTGAATACATGTTTTTAACTGACCAGATTCAAAGTGTAGTTTTTAAGTTCAAAAAATTTACTTTTATGTATGTCTTTCATTAATCTTTGGTCTTATTTACAAACTTTTAATTTTGCTGCATAGAGGTTCTAGGCACCTCTAGCATAGGTAACATGATCTTGTATAATTTTACCTTTCTGTGAAGATGAACTAATTGTATCAAAATGATGACTTGAAGTAATTAAAACCTTGTGCAGAGTGAGGGCCATGTAGAGAACACCCTTCTCCTCTCCATTTGCTCATCAGAATGGAGACAGAACCGGTTTCCAGCTTTGGTGAAACCTTGTTTAGATGAACCCTATATATTTTTTATTTTGAACTAATTTTTATTTTTATTTTATTTTTTGATGTGTGATGTTTTATTTATTTGTAGGAGGTTCTTTTTCCTCCTCCTCTTCCTCCTCTTCTTCCTCTTTTTCATTTTGTTAATCATTCCATTCATTTACATCTCAAATGATATCCCACTTCCTGGTCACCCCTCTACAAACCACCCATCTGCCAACCTCCCCCTCCTTGGTCCCCTTTGCCTCTATGAGGGTGCTCCCGCACCCACTGTCTTCCGCCCCACCCTCCAGCATCTCCCTATGCAGATGCATCCAACTTCCACAGGACCAAGAGCCTCTCCTCCCACTGTTGTCAGGCAAGGCCATCCTCTGCTACACATGTATCGGGAGCCATGGATCCCTCCCTGGATACTCCTTGGCTGGTGGTCTAGTCCCTGGGAGCACTGGGCGGTCCGGCCGGCTGACTTTGTTCTTCCTCTGGGGCTGCAATCCCCTCAGCTCCTCCAGTCCTTCCCCAGCTCCCCGACCAGGGTTCTGGAGCTCACTCTGATGGTGGTTTCCAAGCATCCATATCTCTATTGGTCAGGTGCTGGCTAAACCTCCCAGGGAACAGCCACACCAGGTTCCTGTCAGCAAGCGCCTCTTGGCAACAGCAATGGTGTTGGAGTTTGGTGTCTGCAGACAGGATGAAACATTCTTTAAAAAATGGGGTGGTGTTGTTATTGCTGTTTCTAAGTACCCCTGTTTACCTTTGTTTGTGGGGAAAGGGGACTTGCTTTTCACCATGTGCCTAGAGTACTCTGAAGAGCATTTAAAATTCCTCCTATTTAATAATAATGAATAAGTGACCTATGACAGTTTTTTTTTTCTTTTTTTCGGAGCTGGGGACCAAACCCAGGGCCTTGCGCTTGCTAGGCAAGTGCTCTACCACTGAGCTAAATCCCCAACCCTGACAGTTTTTATTTCCTTAAAATTCTGTATCAAGCAACAAGTTCAAGCTCTGGACAGAACTCTATCAATAGAATATTCCTGTCTGTACAATTCTAATATTAGTAAATTTTATACTGAAGAATGTTTTATAGGAAGAGAAAAATAACCATTTGGTCATCCTGCCATTTCATTATGTTGTATCTTCTATTCTTGGCCTTCTGGTAATATTGTTTAATTTCTTATCCATGACTAAATACATGATAATCATCGTCGTCATCATCATCGTCGTCGTCATCATCATACTAAAAAGTACTGTGCCACCTAAATTATTTTAATTTTAAATTCATTTCTCTGTTTGTATACTATCAGAACAGTTTATCATTTTATATTCTTACCATAGTTTTACTCTTTTCTTTTTTAATATTTTAATGTACAGGAGTGGCACGCAGATTATAAGAAATTCAGAGAAACAACTATGTATCTCATAATTGGACTAGAAAACTTTCAGAGAGAAAGGTAAGACAGTGAACAAATGTGGAAAAATGTTTGTTCTGATCATTAATTCTATTCAGTAATTGCTACCTGATGCAGAATATGAAGGTTATATTTTAATGAAAGTTTTAAATTATAGAATATTGCAAATTTAATACAATATTAAATACTCTCACTATAAAATATATTTTGTTTTTACTCTAAATCCAAAAAGTTGTCATTTGTGTTTTTGTTATTCTTGTTCTTCAATAGTTTCACACATGGACACATTGCATATTCATGATCGCATTGACCCCACCCACCCACTCCCATCCTCCTCCCAGACATTTCCAACTGCTCCCCACTCCCAATTTCCTACAAGCATTCATGTCTACTCTTTTCTGTTTTTTTTTTTCCTTGCCCACTGAATTGACCATGACTGAGTTTTACATTGTTTATTATGACCATGAGTTTGGATATGCCTGATAGAGCCTAATGGACTCTAATTGAAAGTTCTGTATAAAACCCTACTATATAATGCGGAGAACAGAAGGGCTCAGCATATGGGACATCAGTGGTTAGTATATTCCTTCTTCTTCTTAGTTAGACGCACATCAGAAACCGTTCTTCTGTCTACATCTGAATCCGCAGGTACCATAGAAAGAGCATTTGTGATAGGAAGGTATTCAGTTATAGTGTTCTTTGCCTAGTATGCACAAGGCCTAAGGTTTAATCCTACTGCACACCCACAAAAAAAGAAGTTTTTCTTTAAAAACTTCTAAATGAGGGGTTGGGGATTTAGCTCAGTGGTAGAGTGCTTGCCTAGCAACCGCAAGGCTCTGGGTTGGTCCCCAGCTCCGAAAAAAAGAAAAAAGAAAAAAAAAAACTTCTAAATGATACATACATTTTAAATTGAAGATAATTTTAAAATTTGAATGTATTTAACTATAAAATTGCTATTTTGTTTTATTTTTAATTGAAAAATTGATTTTTAATATAGTATAATTATCATTTCCCCTCCCCCATGCCTTCCACACTCTGCTACCCATCTAAATCCATACCCTTTCTTTCTTTTATATACAAATAGGCATCTAAAAATAATAAAATAATCAATATTATAACTCTTATGAAAACATTTTATGCACTTTTCATTTCTGTAATTTGCTAGTTTATATTCATTTCTCCATACTTTATTCAATTTATTAGTATCAAAATACTTAACGTAGTGATTTTTTAAAGGACTGCTTTATTTTCAATGCAGTGTCTTACTGAAGCCAAGTAAAGTAACTACTGACCTACTTCTTCACTTGCATTAATAGACTGTAGGAGGTTCCCACTAAGGCGATGCCGTGTTTCTAATGACAAGTGGGCACTTATTTCTAGGATATGACTGTCCAACTGTCCAAGGTACACCTTGGATGACCATTTAAGTGTCTATAATGACGTCAGTTTCTTAGTAGTACAGGCACATCCATTGAACATTTAGTGTCCATTCTGCATACCAGAGCTCTTGCTGAGGGCCTACGCCCTGTCTAGCCCCAGCTTCTTAGCCTACAAGTGCTGCCGTTTATGACTTTCATCCTGTTCCAGGGCACATAAATCCTATGCAATGTTTGTGCCACTGTCGTGTCAGTAGCCTGTCTTGCCAGGCTAGTCCTTGTTGTAGCTGTGCTGTTTTCAGCGACAGGGACTTGCCATCAAGTCGAGAGTGTTGCTAAAGGCAGGGCATCCTGTAATGTTTAGGGGTCTGTGGAAACTTCAGTGGCCAGCAGTTCCAAAGGAAGTCACTCAGTCAAGGCCCTTGGCCTTGATTCTTTATTCTTTTCTTTATTTTCTTCAGGTGTCTAGTAGAGGCATTGATGACCTGTCGTAATATCACTCTGTTTTAGTGTGTGTGTGTGTGTGTGTGTGTGTGTGTGTGTGTGTGTGTGTGTGTGTGTGTGTGTAGGTGTATGTATGTATCTATATATGTATACATGCATGCATGTGTGCATTCAGCTTGTGTAGTAAGCCTCAGTTTATCTTGTTTAAGGGGTCTTTGGTGTTATTTATCCCTTCCCATACCAGCTCCTCTGTCCTAACCTCTCTCTCCCTTCCCAGTTTAACCCTTCTTAATTGGTCCCGTAAGTTTCCAAATTGAAAGTACGGTTTCTGCTTTCTGTCCGTCATCTCCTCTGGGCATTTTTCTTTTATGTTTTCTCAGTGGCCAAAATTTTTTCTCTACATACAAAAACTTGACTTACATAGTCATTGCATGGACCAAATGATATGTGTAAGTATAAAGTTAACAAAAGTAATCTTTTCATAGGAAAATATTGTGTTAAAAACATTGACTGTTGGCCTCACATCAGACTTTTGGTCCTAAGTGGAAAGCATCAAATCGCAGTATACAGAGACAACAGAAGGCCTAGTGACTCCTGCAGCCGAGGCCATTCTCCCATGGTCTTTAGTTCTTTGCTTTACTCTCCTGCCTTCAGGTTTAGCTCTTGTTAAAAAAGGTGTTATTGCTCATTTGATGTATTGAACGTATTCTATTATAGGAAATAGACACTTAGGTATATACAATTGTTTTATAGTTAATAGATTGCTTGGTAATAATTAAATACTAATATTATGTTTATTTTAAGTTATATAGACTCCTTGCTGTTCCTTATCTGTGCTTATCAGAATAACAAAGAGCTCTTGTCCAAGGGTCCATACAGAGGGCATGATGGGGACTTGATATCACATTACAGAAGAGAGTGTTTACTGGTGAGTAGAAATTTCAGGTGTTTACATTTTTCTCGTTAGGCATATTTTAGTTTTGCATAGAGGTAATCAACTTGTAAACACTGTTGGATAAAAATCATAATTTCTGCATAAAGTGTTTTTAATGAAAAACTATTGCTTTGCTTGTATTTCCAGATTTTATCATTCTATTGCCATTCCCTGTTTGCTATAAAGGGATGACTAGACCATGAAGAAAGACATTCTATACAGCAAACAATTAGTTTCCTGAGAGTAGTCAGTCATTCTGGACTTAGCTTGAAAATTTCCTTGAACATATTTCCTTTCATTTACAGTGGGAGACTGATAGTTTTTTTTCAAATATTTTAGTCTCTCTAAATTTATTATTATTATTATTATTATTATTATTATTATTATTATTATTGAAGATTTTTAAAGTTACCTTCAAAAAATTTTCTTCTACGTTACATAACTTTACATATGTAGAGAGTTTAATTAATGCACACTAAATCAACTAGCTCCCCCACATGAAATTCCCCTAAAATGTGATTACATTGGACCCACTGTCTCCTGCTAGCATTACTCTCATCGATAATGCAAACCACTAAGTAATAATTGTGTTTCCGTTTAAGAAAGATGAGAATAAACCTGTCCTGTTTTGTTATATGCATTAAATATAAGAAAATAATGTTTAAATGGATCTTTTGATGAAATATTTTCTCTTAGAAATTAGAACTATTCGTTTATGTTAATTTTAGTGTGAAGTGTTGTTTTTTCAGGTTTCACTGAGTCATTTGAAGATAATTCTTTTCTTTTTCTATTGTCTTTGTTATCTATGTAGCTTTTTCTGAGAGAGGTGTGTGTGTGTGTTTGGTGTATATAATTGGTGGCATTATACCTGATTGTTATTTGTTCTGATACTGTTTGAACATATTGTTCATGTTGTCTTCAGTATTACCATGTTCAGTCCTCCTTTCTTATCTGTAAGAGGAAGCAAAATGTGTCCCTTTTTTTCTCATTCCATCAAGAAATTAAATGAGCAAGCGGCAGAGCTGTTCGAATCTGGAGAGGACCGAGAAGTGAGCAATGGCTTAATTATTATGAATGAGTTTATCGTTCCCTTTTTGCCCTTGTTGCTGGTGGATGAAATGGAAGAGAAAGATATCCTTGCTGTGGAAGATATGAGGAACCGTTGGTGTTCATACCTGGGGCAAGAAATGGAATGTAAGTGAGCGGTGCTGTTCGGCACCCGGGATGGGCACAGGAGCGGAGGAGGCCCTCTGTCATCTCTGGCCTCCTTTGACATCCTGGAGTTCTTCCGCCGCCACACTATAGCCACTTCCCTCCTTCAAAGCTGAGGTGTGCACATTTCTGCTGCCATGTGCCTTACAAATCAAACTACAAAAGCAAAGCTCAGATCCCTAGAATGAAAGCAATTTCATCTTCTATGAGAAGCCTACAAGAGGCGTTCCTTTCACTTCTCTTTGTGTTTAGATAAATCTATTTGTATTTGCAGCCAACCTCCAAGAAAAGCTGACGGATTTTCTGCCAAAACTGCTTGATTGTTCTACAGAGATTAAAGGTTTCCATGAGCCGCCAAAGTTACCTTCCTATTCTGCGCATGAACTCTGCGAGCGATTCGCCCGAATCATGTTGTCCCTCAGTCGCACTCCTGCTGATGGAAGATAAACTGCCCGGACTTCCCATGGTCACCATAGAAACTCTGTTCTCACCCCAGCTTCCTGCCAGGGGGGTTGCTTGCTGCTGCTAGAGTTTTTAACTTTTTATTTTAATAACTGCAAAAGACAAAACGACTATGCCGACCTTAGCCAAGACTACAAACAATAAACCTGAGAATCGCATGGCACTCCCCTTGTTTTATCCGAAACCGATGTATAATTACAAATGAATTGATTTCTTGTGGCAAGGCTATGCTTTTGCTGCCTTCCATTGCAGTATTGCCTCTCAGTTTTCTTTACAAACAGCTTTCCGTTTAGTCTGGAACTTTCAAGACTAAGCCATTAAGTGTTCAGCACTGTGTACGATACATACTATTTGGTAGCTTGTAAATGAAGTCAAAGAATAAAGTTTTATTTATGGCTACCTATGTGTTTGTAAGCAGGCATATTGTATAATGGTGTGTATTTTAGTTCTATAAAGGACTGTAGTTGTGGGGTTGACTTTGGGTGGTGCACACAATAGCCCTTTTGTGTTAGTGTAATGGAACCATGTTGGAAATGTACTAAGTATTTAGCACTTCGATGTGTCCATATCAATTGAGTTCTTGGACCTAAACATGTTATGTCCAGTCAGATTTCATTGAAGTGAGTGACTGGGTTTTAAGTCAAACTGCACTGAAACTTTTAACCTTTCCTTAGATTAAACGTTTGTTCTTTTATGTATGTGTAAATAATACAAGGTGATTATTTCAAGAGAAAACTGAAAAAGTACTTGAATAAGGGCTATTGAGAAATTTAAAAAGAAAAAAATGTGCACATATACACACATACATGCACATACATGTATTCTTCATAATGGAGGGCAATGTTTTTCATTATATAATTATTCTATTTTTGTAAATTATATACTACTTTAATTGAGAAATGTCCTCTACTAATCAATGCTGTGAAATGAAATTGATAGTTCGACTAGTAATTATAAGAATCTTAACTTTTTATTCGCCTCCTTTTTTTTTTCAAAAAAGGTAAAAGACGTAGACTATTTTATGGACGGAGCTACTGTTTTAAGATCAATGAAGTGATGTTGTGAATCAAAATCTCGATTAATGCTTTAAAGGTAATCATGTTACCACCGATCTATTTTTGAATTTATAAAAATTCTTTATAACTGATACTTTGTTAGCATAGTAAACTATATCATTACCCTGTGTGTCTATTGTCTGTTATCGCGTCGCCAAGCATACGCTCTGCAAGCGCCTGTCACCAAAGATCCAACAGCACGGCCAGGGCTCCTCACCCTTCCAAGCTCTGACCCTTTATTTAGCACAGTCCCTCACGTTGTGGTGACCCTCGGTCACAAACTTCCTTTGTTCCTACTTCATAACTAGACTTTTGCTACTGCTACGAATTACAATATCTGATAGGAAGGCTACCTGATGTATGACTCCAAGGGGGTTGATAACCTCTGCACCAGAGGAAGCTGACACAATGACTTCTGCGATATAATTTTGCAAAGGGAATTTTGTGCGGTGAGGCAGCCAGGAGGAATCATTGTGTAAATGAGGCGTGGCATATTATGGGCATTAAAGTGTTTGGGTTTACAGTCCTTGTCCTTTTACAAGTCTAGAAACCTTACATTGTTGTTGCCACTTTGCTAGCTATCACACATGTCACCCTATCAAAGTGGCAAACTGCGCTATATATGTTTGCAATTGCCGGCCAGGGCACAAAGGAGTCAGATGCCAGGTTTTGACATTATTGTGTCAAGAAGTGCATGCAGCGGATTATGTGGTTCTCAGGACTAAGACAGTAGTATTATATTCAGTTCATAAGAAACTAGCTCATGAGCCTGTGACACAGCTCAGTGGGTAAAGGAATTTGCCACCAAGCTCGACGAGCAGTGAGGGACCCCACAGGGTGGCCGGAGAGCACTGCCTTCCACAGGTCGTGCTCTGAACGCACACAGACATGCTTGCACTAAACAGTAGTGAAACAAAATTTCACAAGCAAATTTATTCATGTCTAGGATTGAATTTGAAATAACTTAGGGATATAAATGAACTTTACCCATACCTGGACACCCAACATGCTTTCTTAGGGCCATTTACTCTGTTCAGTTTAGGTCACTGAAATGTTCTTACTTGTTGAGTTTTAAGTATAACTTGTAGCTTGTGATTTAAGAGTCATAGCCTCATAGAACTGTTTGTTCATGGTAGGGTCAATATTCAATTATTATTATTTTGAAATATTTAGGGTAGAAATAGGTTAAGAAAGAACCTATGACTTAAATATATGTGGCTTTAGGGGACCAGAAACCATGACTCAACCTAAGGTATTCTGGCAGCAGCATCTTCTTTAAATTCAAAGTTAGCATATGCTGTATTTAAGGGTACTGGTTCTCAAGAGGTTGGCTCTGTTTAACCTGTCTGAAAATTCTTGAGCCCCATCTCATAACTAGGATTCAAAACCATCCAATGCTGTGTTAGAGGTTTTTGTTTTTGTTTTTTTAATTATTTTTCTTGGATATTTCGTATATTTACTTTTCAAATGTTATCCCCTTTCCCCTCTCTCCCATACCCCTCCCCCAGCTTCTATGAGGATGCTCCCACTCTCACCCACCACTCCAACTTGAACACCCTAACATTACCCTACATTGGGAAAAGTCTTCACAGGACCAAGAACAAGTCTTCCCCTCCCTTGATGCCAGACAATGCCATCCTCTCCTACATATGTGCCTGGAGTCACAGGTCCCTCCATGTGTACTCTTTGGTTGGTGGTTTAGTCCCTGGGAGTTCTGGAGGGGTCTGGTTGGTTGATATTGTTATTCCTATGGGATTGCAAACCCCTTCAGTTCCTCAGTCTTTTCTCTAGCTCCTCCATTGGGGTTCCCTTGTGCATTCCAATGGTTAGCTGCAAGCGTCCTCATCTGTATCAGTAAGGCTCTCACAGAGCCTCTCAGGAGACATCCATATCAGGCTCCTGTCAGCAAGCACTTCTTGGCATCAGCAATAGTGACTGGGTTTGGTGGCTGCATATGTGATGGATGCCCAGGTGGGGCTGTCTCTGGATGACCTTTCCTTCAGTCCCTGCTCCATCTACTCTTTGTCTCTTTATTTTCTCCCATGAATATTTTGTTCTCCCATGTGCCGAAGTTGGTGAACCATCTGACATTGTAAAACACTTAGCAACATTTTGTGTATCTTAATATTCTGTTGATGTCACTCTCTTCTGATTCTGTATTGACATTTTCCTCTCTTCTTCACGAGTAGTTTCAAAGAAGTGATACTTTTTGTGTTTCATTTCTGAGATCACTGAAAATAAGGATTTTCCCTGTTTGCTTCTCCAGGAGTTCGCTATCTTTGCTTTTTTATTCAAATTTATTGACTTGCCCCTAAGTTCGAAACTTATCCCCCAAAATTAACAAAAAAATGCTCTAGGGTGATTTATTATTCTTATATTTTATTTTCCATCTTTCTTCGTATTGTTAGGTAAATTAATGTTCTTTGATATGGCCATGATCCAACTTTCTTCAGCACATGTTTAACAGCTTTCTGGGGCCATGAAACAAAGCAGTGCAAAACTATTTACTCTCAGGTCTAGAAGCTACATGTGCAGATTAAGGATTGGCCTGCTGGTTGTTGTGGGATACTGTCTCCTCTGTTCTCTGCCCCGGCATGGCCTTTTCTTTGTACACACATCTCAGCTTTCCCTAAATTGAGGGCTACAGTCATTCTGGGTGCAGACCCCATCTTCATGACCTCACAATGCTTTATTCAGCTGCATCAGGGCCACATTTCTAAGTCCACACCAAAGGCTGGGGCTTTCATGTGGAGTGTGCAGGCCACATTTCCGTGCAGATAGTATGAAGCGGCTGGTTCTCTCCCTTTCTTGATGTAAGGATAAGGTGTTAGCATTTCCCTTTAGCAGATGTCTTATTTTCTTGCCACACCACTTTTATTTTATCTTAGGAACCACTGTAGCAGCCTAATCCAGAAAGAGCTTGTCTGACACTCGGCTAAGTGTTTCTAGGAGACACTTTTGTTAAATGAATGGAACCAGCATCGCTGATGGGTGGGAGTGCATTAGTTTCATTTCACATTGTACTTTCGATACTTTTGTTATCTTTTTCACATCTCTTCCCAATTCCCTAATCTACCCCCAGATGGTATATTTTTCTATGTTTGCATAATATCAACTCAGATTTTTTTTTGTTTTTGAGCATTGATGAAGGAGGGAGTCATTTGTTTTAAAATTGTAGTAGCCAACTATTTTACACAGTCCTCATACTTTCCAGAAGCCAGTTGGTTTCCTTCTCCTGTTAGCTCTCAAATGATAGGTAATAAAAATACAAAATTAAAAACACTGATAATGATGTAATAGCAAGAAATATCTGGGAAAAGATTACCCTCTCCCCAACTTGGGAGGCAGAGGCACGATGGTCTGATGTTTGATGTTGCCTTGTGTTATATGGTAACAATGGGTTTCAAAAATGAAATAATGAGTCATGACTAAGGGTCTATGTGAAGTAGAACACACATTCGCTGGTGCCAATATTTTAAATATCCTAGTTAGGCTCTTAATGAACACTGCAGACCTCCATTACCATGTTAGATCTCTCATTCTGCCAGCTCTCATAACAGATTAAAACTTTTCCTTACCCTTGCCAACAAAAATGAAGGGACTTTGGCTGCCCATCAACTCATGTGGATCTGTAAATGTGTAGTTTAACAAGACATAGGAGGACATTTTGGGTAACACAGTATTCTAAAAAAAATAATATAAATCAAATCAGAAAAAAATTACTTAGTTGAACTTACACATTTCAAGATACTCATCCGGTTTACTCATAGTCCTGGAAGCTGATAGTTCAAGATTAAGGAATTAGCAAGTTGGTTTTGTGGGATACTGTGTCCTCTGTACCAATGTCCACATTCTCTGTCCCACTGTGACCTTTTCTCTACGTCAAGGACTCATCACTACTTTCATCTACTCTTCCAGACCCCATATTCATCACATCTTATTTCATTCACCTCCATGAAGGCTTCAAAGATGTTTGCTCTTTGGCAGAAACAATTTAAGAGGCCTTTCTTTCAACCCATAGTCATCTCAGATCTTTCGGGTTGTCTCTAAAACAATTGTTTCCCTCTAATTATCTACTGCTTCTCCAGTAGCATTAATTTGTGTATCAAGTATGTAGAAGGCATTGTTGTTTAATTAAGTTCTGCTGGCATTTTTTTTTTGAGACAGGCTCTCTCCTATTTAACGAGCTCTAGCACTGTATGCAGACCAGGATGTCCTTGAATTCATGAACCCTCTTCCATCAGCCCTGTATTTTATTACTAAAATGCTTTTTAGGTGAGAACCAACTCAACACACAAAATTAGAGTTGTTGGACAAATTTTTTAGTGTTTGATTGACTTAGTCCTAACTTGACATACTTGGTAATTTAGGAGCATGGATGAGTTAGGTTTTGTATGGACTGTCTTTCAGTGGGACAGCAGGGCCTGAAAGTGTTTCTTTTCCCTAGATGGAAAGCACGCCTGTTTTGTCATGTGCTCCCCTTGAATCTGACACTGCACGTAGAGGGTTCCCAGCACTTAATTTATTGTCCCCCACAATTCTTTTTCAGTTTTTTTCGTGTTAGTTACTTTTGTCCTGCTCCTCGAGGTCTGTGATTTCCTAAAACATTTCTTCCATTCACTTTTTCCGTACCTGTAGTGTTTCTAATTCATAAGTCAGTAATTTCTGACTGAAAACTCCTCTTGGTGTTAGACTGGTGTATTTCTATTGTCTGTCTTATGAGATGTGGATATTTCAGACAAGATAGGCATGTTCATGGTATATGTATATGTATATGTATATATATATATATATATGTAGATATTTCAAAGATACTTGAACCATACATATCCAAATTAAACTCCTCATCGTTCCATGAATCTGATTCTCTTATACGCCTCAGTGAAAAATATAAATCGAGAAATCCAGAATTTAAAAAAAAATCTTATCAATCCTCACTTATGCCAAGTGTCCTCAAGGGAGCTTTTGAATCTCATGACTGTAGCCCATTGGACCTCCCAGAGCTGCCTTTGGACTACCGGTTTTATTGAAGAGTAGCCTGTCTTGGCTCTTGCCCCAGAGCTGCCTTTGGACTGTTGGTTTTATTGAAGAGTAGCCTGTCTTGGCCCTTGCCCCTGCACACACCTTTCACACTGCTGACTCTGTGACCTCCATATAGAGCGGCTTCATATGTGTGTTTTCTATGGCAGGACCGGACTCCTCTAGAGGGGAACGATGCTTTTTTATAGCTCGAATACCTGCCAAAATATCTAGCAACTTCTCTTATTCACTTTTTGCATCTTTTCTACCCCTCAAGTTATTGAATCTATGTTTTCCTTTAGCTACTTTAAAAGAATATCACTTAGTCACTCTGGCCATATTTCATCCACTCAGGGGTCCCACATAACTCATTGGTTACTATGAGTTTTTACCTCGTTCTCATTGGAATGATGCTCAGTCATTCAATAATCAGTGGACTGACTGTCTCTGACACACCTGTCTCAGTAATAACCCAGAAGACTTACTATTTGCTATAGCTTAGCCCTTAGCTGGCTGACTCCTAGCTAGCTCTAACCTGACTAATTCAAGTCCTTGTCTGTCACATGGCCTGTTGCCTCTCACTCAGTCCAGTATCTGTTCTTTGTGTCCCCATGTCACTAGGGCAAAACCCCCTGTGCCAAATTCTGCTCCAGAGTCCCTATCTCAGCTCAAAGATCTTGCTTTTCCTCTCTTGCCCAGCTATTGTCCATCAGATCATTAGGGAGCCAATCAGACGTTGATGCAGATGTATGCTTACAAAATACTCAGGCAGTATCCATAAAAATCACAACACCAGGGGTTGGGGATTTAGCTCAGTGGTAGAGCGCTTGCCTAGCAAGCGCAAGGCCCTGGGTTCGGTCCCCAGCTCCGAAAAAAAAGAAAAAAAAATCACAACACCAAAGTCCAGCCAGCATTCAGCCCTCTGCCTGCGCAGAAAATCAACATCTGAATAAATGAAGAAAACCTTTACAAGGTGCACAAAAAGATTATCCCAACCCCTCATCCATGTGGACATTTCACTTTTGGAATAATATCCATTTGTCAAGCATATTTAGTAATCCCAATCAGAACACATTAGGTTTTAGTATTGCTTTCTATCTTGGTTCTGCCATAAACCAGTTTACTGTCTGTTGTGTGTGTGTGTTTTTTTTTAAGATTTATTTATTTCATATATGTGAGTACACTAGCTATCTTCAGACACACCAGAAGAGGGCACTGGATCCCATTACAGATGATTGTGAGCCACCATGTGGTTGCTGGGAATTGAACTCAGGACCTCTGGAAGAGCAGTCAGTGCTCTTAACCGCTGAGCCATCTCTCCAGCCCTACTGTCTGTTCTCCAGGTAGCACCTCTCGCCACATGTGTGATGAAGGAATATCAGACTAGCTGTGAGGCAGCTGTAGGTACAGTGACTTAAGATAATAAGAAATATAAATACAGGATGAATCTCACAGTCCTAAGAAGCACAAATGTTGTCAGAACCATGGCACTTCAACAAGGCAGCTTGACACTGGTGTTCAGTTCTGCTAGAAACTGAACCGTTTGGCTATATCATTTGGATAGTTCTGGAAGTCCTGAAAGTTGTTCAAAACCACAATGAACTACATCCTTAGTTTAGCGCGGAGAGAATCAGCAACCGAGGGAAGGAAATAGCCTTGGTTTTCCTGCCTTCCAACTTACCTCTAGCACTAATTGGCAAAAGCTGACATGAAATGAAAGCAGCAATGAAGTAGGTTGAGGACGGAAGCTTAGAGGTCCAGCCTCAGCATCCAGAGCTGAGAGCAGAAGGGCACAGTTTCAGCTCCGGTCAAACAGGTGAGCAGCTATACACTAGTCCCCTCGAAAGATCCTTTTCATACAGATGCTGACTCCAAAAGTGAGAATTCAGGGATGCGTGTATTATATCTGGGTCTAAAGTGTACTTGTGGTTGGCGCCAAGCATCCACACTGCATTGGTCAGGCGCTGGCAGACCATCATGAGGAAGAGCCATGCTAGGTTCCTGTCAGCAAGCGTCTCTTGGCAACAGGAACAGTGTCCAGGTTTGGTGTCTGCAGACAAGATGGATTCCCAGGCTGAGGCAGTCCCTGGATGGCCCTTCCTTCAGCCTCTGCTCTATTTTTTGTCCCTATCTTTCCTTTGGACAGGAACATTTCCAGGATTAAAAACTTTGAGATGGGTGGGTGTCCCCATCCCTCGATTGGGGGCCTGCTTCTCTGCTGGGCTTAAAGGTATCCCCACTGGGTCCTGGGAGCCTATCACTTCCCTGGCATCTGGGGCCCTCCAGTGCCTATCACTACCTGCTCATCCCTCCTGCTAAATACTTTTATTTCCTGACCCTCTATTCCTTTATCCTGTCCTCTGAAGATCCTGATACTGCCCCCTTATTTCTTTCCCCTACTCTCTTCCTCCCAGGTCCCCCCTCCCTCCACACCCCTCAATCACACTCTTCCCCCCTCAATGCAGGACTGAAGCATCCACACCCTGGTCTTCCTTCCTCCTAAGCTCCATATGATCTGTGGATTATATCATGGGCATTGTGAGCTTTTGGGCTAATGTCCACTTATTAGTGAGTACATACCATGTGTGTTCTTCTGTGTCTGGGTTACCTCACTCAGGATGATATTTTCTAATCCCACTCATTTGCCTGAAAAATTCATTATATCCTCTTAATAGCTGAGTAGTATTTCATTGTAATAAAAGAACCACATTTTCTGTATCCATTCCTCTGTTGAGGGACACCTGTGTTCTTTCCAGCTTCTGGCTATTATAAATAAGGCTGCTATGAACATAGTGGAGCACGTGTCCTTGTTATATGTTGGAGCATCTTTTGGGTACATGCCCAGCAGTGGTTCAGCTGAGTCTTCAGGTAGAACTATTTCCAGTTTTCTGAGGAACTGCCAGACTGATTTCCAGAGTGGTTTTACCAGCTTGCAGTCCCACCAACAATGGAAGATTATTCCTCTTTCTCCACATCCTTGCCTGCATCTGCTGTTGAGTTCAGGGACCCCAGTGGGGAAGCTGGAGGAAGGCCCAGAAGAGCAGAGGGGGATTGCAACCCCATAGGAAGAACATCAGTTGGCCGGATTACCCGGTGATCCCAGGGACTAAACCACCAACCCAGCAGTGTACAGGGAGAAATCCATGACTCCAGCCGCTTATGTAGCAGAGGATGGCCTTGTCTCACATTAACTGGAAGGGAGGGCCTTGGTTCTGTGGAGGTTTAATGCTTCAGCATAGGGGGATGCTGGAGTGCTGTGGCTGGAGAGGGTGGGTGGGTAGTGGAACACCCTCACAGATACAAAAGGGACAGGGAGAGGGCAGATGTGAGATAGGGTATTTGTGAAGGGGTAACTAGGAAGTGGGATATCATCTAAGATGTAAACATATGGAATGATTAATAAAAAAAGACAAAATTTGAAAAACGTGTACTTGTGATTGAAACCTTTTGCTGTATAAGTCTATGTGGTTCTGTGTGTGTGTGTATGTGTGTGTGTGTGTGTGTGTGTGTGTGTGTGTGTGTTCTATTGCATTTGTATGTATATAGTTTTTGTCTGGATCCACAGTGGAACATTATATGCATGCTCAGGAATAAGCCCATGCATACTACATACATACATACATTACATACATACATACATACATACATTACATACATAAACACATCGAGCCAACAAGCTCATCACTTAAGATTAGCGATGTCTACAGCACTTTGCCAGGTAACAATGAAGCAGAAACCAGAGTAGAGGTTAGTAAATACGCTATCACTAAAAGAAAGAGAATAAAATAGATCGTGAAGAACAGACTGGAGCCTGATGGCGCGTGGAGCCAGCCGCTGTGTTAGGCTGGTTGTGCCTCTGAGAGACTTTTGCCTGAGAACTGCTTTCTGCCCAGAATGATTTATGCTGTGGGCAACAAAGAGGACTGACTCCATCTTTAAGACCAACCGGAGGAGACTTAACCGCGTTTTATTATTGTTGGCTTTAACGTCGTCATCCTTGAGGCTGCTCTGCAGCTTCGAACTCAGGGAGGTTGCTTTACATGGGAAGAGAACGCATTTGTCTTTGCTGTTTACCTTGTGAGCTTTGGGTCAACTATAATCTGGATGGATTGAGCAGCTTGAGCAGAATTTAAAAAACAAACAAAACAAAACAACAGCCAAAAGCCCAAATCTGCTTTGTTCTTTGATTTTTTTATTGAATGAGAGCAGTATCAAACACTTCAAGGACTCCTTACTGAAAGGTGGCGCTCAAAAAGACGAAGCTCCTCCTGAGAATGTTGCGTCTCCATCAATTTCCAAATGGCTTGCCTACTCCAGCAGGGTACCATGGAAATGTAATAATAGATGTATGTATATTTCCAGGGGATGAATCTGCCTCTTACTGATGTACTGCATCTAATATGCAGAATATGCTGATATATATATATATATATATATATATATATATATATAGCATATGAAAGTGATGAAAGTTGATGTGTGTGTCTGCTTCTGGTCTATTTGTCTTGTTCATTTCTAAATGTGTGACTTGTGTATGAATCACAACGTATAAACTACACCAGTGCTTCTGTTCTATTTTTCACTGTTACCCACAGCATCCTGGGGACCATTTCTTTCACAAGTTAGAATAACACACAATTCTATTGGTATTCAATATTTTCCAATAGTGCACAAAAGTTTTGATGTCTTGTGACAGTACTCGAACACATTAGTACCTCACTGCTCACTGTTTTCTTCTCTCAGTTGTTCATGTTTATTTGCAGAGGAACACTTTAGGAATCATTAATGATTTATTTTACACTGCAAGCAGTCGTTACAACAGTCACTGTAAGCTTCCTCATTGCCCCTTTATATCTGCCTCCCTTTCTGTGTAATTAAATCTGTTGATCTCTTTACACTTCCAGCCTTTGGAAATGACTAATGCTTCTGTTAATTTTATGTATTTTTCTGGAAAGGCAGGGACAGAATAATTTTCAGGACTTACTATAAAGATGGGGGCATAATTGTTGAGAATGAATTTTCCCTGGACAGAACTATAAAAAGTACCAGTGTATCTCCTAATATTTTGTAATTTCATTTTGTGTCTATCTTTAATGCTTTTGGCAATTCAATGCCTTTAAGCATTTCTATGTTAAATTTCATAGTACAATTTCTAAAGTAAATTTCATATTTATAAGCGCACCAGCTCCATTTGTCTTCTTGTCTGAACAACTATCATAGCTGGTAGTATTACTATTATTTAATGTTTTAGCATTGATTTAAAATATTGTGATTACACATTTTCATGTCTAATAGTTTAGACTTCGCTCCCAACACACTCTCCTTTGATACCCATCTTCCACTGGGATTTTCTGGGATACTTTTTAGGTGGCAGAGAACATGAACATGATTTAACCTTCCTTCAAATAAAGGCCATGCTAGCCCTGTGATGGAAGGCGTGGTCTGTGGCATCAGGACCTGAGACACACAGAAGTACTGGGTGCTTCTCTACCGCCAGATCCTAGCCAAAAATTTCACTTTGTTTTCTTTTTGTGTCCTGCGTTTCCTGGCAGAGTTCTCAAGGCTCTTTTACCATCCTTTAGGTAAGTCTTGTGTTGGAACGCTTTTCTGACTTTTCCAGAGAAGAATGGAGAAAGGGAAGTAGAAAGGGAGCGAGGCAGAAAAGGAGGGAGGGAGAGGAAAGGAAAAAAAAGAACAGATGCCTAACTGTAAATTTCCAAGTGTTCTGGCGTAGATAAGTATTTACCTTTGTGACCTCACATTTTTTTCATACTCAAAAGTCATCACCTTTAGTTTTGTTGATATTCATCATCTTAGAAATAAAATGAAAATATTTATTATTATATTAATTATCTTTAGTTAAGTAATTATTATATTAATTTAAAACGTACCAGCATTTATGCTAGCACAGATAACCTATTTTAAGTGAGCTGTAGCTCTTTGCCTGACTATTCTTGGAGAGGCTGGTGTAGTTAAATCAAAGCCTGAGACACCGTGAAAACAGGTTAATGACAATTGTCCCCCGTCCTTATAGTAAGTCCTGAAAATTATTCTGTCCCTGCCTTGCTGGAAAAAAATACATAAAATTAACTGAAACATTAGACCAGCAAGGACTAACAGGTTGTTTATTTTAAAAAATTGATGGAAATTATTTTTCATGGTAGTCATATAATTCTCTGACCTGAAATTTTAGGTAATTTTTCTTATATCCTGGTCCTCTCTACTCTCAAGTATTGCAACTTTGAACCATCCTCCGTGTCGGGGAGAAAAGAGCTGTCTGTGTATTTGCATCCAGCTCTGAGTTTATACCTGTGACAGGAACTCTTCTCGGTCCCATGACGGCTAAATCATAGACATCTTTTAGACGGTAGTGTAATAGTAGGACCTTAGAGCATAATCAATTTCTCCACGTGCAAAATCGATCCAGAAAGATATTTTGAAAAGATGCTGTTTTTGATTTGTGTATGTGTGCATGCACACACATATTCCAGAAGGGGGTGTCAGATCCCCTGGAGCTGAAGTTGCAGGCAGTTGTGAGGCAAATGTGTTGCTTCTGCAAGAACACCGTGCAGCGTTAACTGCTGAAGCATCTGTGCAGCTGCAGGTAAGATGAAAAGTCCCTAGAGCTGGGGCTGTGACTCAGTAGAAATGTGTGTGTCTGTGAACGAAGCACTGAGCACAGTCCGCAGCATGGCAGAGCAGCAACAGAAAGAGCTGCTGCAGAGCAGGAACTTAGAGAAGTATGTGCTCAGTGAAGACATCTGCAAGATACACGAGGGCTGAGTCCAGCTAACAAAACTGTGAAAGGTAGGGTTGGGTAAGATCCTTAGGCTGTGTTCCTTGAGATGTTCTCAGGTTGTGACTTAGACAGCAGAGAATGTTATTTCTAAGATTTTTTTGTACATATAAACTGAGTCATACATGTGTGTCAATTATATTGACTATATGGATAATAGAAGAATACATAGGAACTCCTGAATGATGTACTAGCAACTGTGGCAGGACTTTCCCCTGATGAATAAAGATTTCAAGGAGCCAATCACTGGGCGAGTCGTCGGGACTTCCGGGTGGGAGTTTTCAAATCTGGACACAACCTACATCTGTCAGCAGTAAACTGACAAATTACACTATATGCGTGCAGTGGATTGTTACCCAGAACTAAAAGCATGCCAACTGAAGCCACTTATATCAATGGGAATAAATCATGAATGAATGAAGCCAGACAGTTTTGTACCCAGAATGGTTTCATGTATTAAATGTTCCAAAATCCAAGTCAAAGCCAAATTACAAGAAGGCACTCACAGATGGTTAAACTAAATTAAAAATAGAAGGTGGATAAAGATGACCAACTATTTCAGGAAATGGTTCCATTTAAGTGTGATGTGTGATTTGAAAGGGATATCCAGAGTCCTTTGGGATTGCTTCCAGTATGTGATTTCATTTTAAAAGTTTGGTTTACATGCTTTCAATGGGCACTGCCAATTTGGGGAGTAGATGAGAGGCCTTAGTTCTGTGAAGCACTGAGCGCATTCGCTGTAACTTAATATGATGATACAGAGAAGCAGAGGGCCAGAACTGAGTTGGAGGGCATTAAAGGCCTCAGTCCTACACAAAGAACTACAGACAAACAGGAATGCTTAGAGTGGATGAAGCAGTCTTCCCCAGAAAAGAACACATCAATCGATTATCCAAAAGCAAATTGTAAGCCCTGAAAGCATATACAAGTAACATACAGACTGACAGGTTATATTTAGGAATACATATTATGTATATACATACATGCATGTAATATCCATTAATGATAAAAAGGAGCCAGGATTTGAAAGAGAGCAAGAAGGGGAGGGATTTATGGGTAGGAAAGGGAGAAATGGTGTGGTTATACTAACCCAAAAAGAAAAGGTCTGTGTTGGTAGGAGACCCACAAAAATACCGAGTGGCAAATGAAAGAGGTAAGATCTGATATGTTACTTTAAGGGACAATTTTTTCTCAAATGGAGGAACAGTCACCTTTGAGACACCCTTAAGTAAGAACACTGAGGTGAGAGATACTGCTAAACCTAGGTGGGGACCACAGAGGCATGATGGAGTGGGTTCAGCAGTTCAGAGAGTATCAAAGAGGAGGTTATAACAGGATTGCTGACCACACAGCAAGAAAGCAAGATGCCTCACACACTAGAGAAAATGTTCAAACAGGGCCAGTCCATCACTGTACTGGGGGGAAAGGAAACTGTTTTCAATGTCAGAGGAAAAAGGAGAACTAAAATGCTCTCTTCTCCCCATCAAACAACAGGAGAGAAAACCAAAAGGAGGGGGCAGCAAAAAGAATGAGGGGTATATTTCGTGATGGCAATCTGTTGCTACTTGTCGTCTTCGGCCATTGTCATCATGAATGTTGTCATTCTTTAAATTTCTCTATAACAACTGTTAAAATGCTTCTAGTTCAAGGAAGAGAATAGCTATGTTTAGATGGCTGAGCTGTTTTCTTCTCAATTCCCAGTAGGTGGTGTCATAACCCTGCTTTTGAGAACTTATGCACAGTAAAATAAGATTACAAGACAGAATTCCTATCCTGCTCAAATGTGTGTGTTTTAGTCTCAAAAGTAGTTTTGTTTTCATGTTGTGAGACCATGAACATTTAAATTCCGTGTATATTTATTTAATTTACATTTTTATCAAAGTTATAGAATATATATGTATATATTCTCTCTCTCCTTTATTCTCAAGAGTTATAAAAAACGAATTGCTTAGTCAACAGAACAAGATGACCAAAAGAGTTAACAGTGTTAGACAATTTTCCACCCTGTCTTTGTGTCCATGTCTCTTAGCTGTAGTTAAGAAGACACTGTACCTATCCTGGATACAAATCAGCTGTGGCAAACCCGCTGCTCTTACTAGTGTAACAGCTCTTTTAATTGCAGATTTTTTTCCATTTGGGGTTTTGATTTTCAACTGTCTTCACTGGCAATGATTGACCGCGCTGCAATTCTACTCTATCTAGCTCAGCGGAGTGTAGCTGTAAAAGACAAAACCTAATACTGCCGAAGCCCTTTGGATTGCATTTGGCAATCCACTGTGTGTGCTCACATAGTTGTTCTCAAAACCTCTGTCCAAGGATGACTTCCAATATTCCACGAGACATTTCAGTGTTTTGGTATCTCCAAGACTTGATTATATAACCTTTCATGGTAAGATCAGTGCATGAATGTAGGTTTTGTGGCCAGCAATATGCTTGTTTTCAAATCAACAAAAGCGTATAGTAAATGTTGAATAAATATGATATAATTTAAACCATTACCTTCTAATACTACAGCCAGGAAGTAGTTGCAGTGGGAAAGCTATTGTTAGGTAATTTGGTGCTTGTGAGCCGTCAGGAGTCCGGAGCCAGAAAGGGCGCGCTCTCTGTCTACGCCCTGCTCTTTAGCAGGGTGCTGTACGTTCTTATGGCAAAATTGTACTTCCCTCCTGGATAAGGCTCAGTAGAGAAGTAAAAACCCCGTTCCCTTTGCATTTTTCTCTGATAACTAGAAATTAAACTGAGGTAACACTAAATCAAAGTTGTTTATTTTAAACTTGCACGGACATCTTACCCAACTTGAGCAGATGTTGAACATCACTGTCCTTGAGAAGATCAAGGAGTGTGGCACAGCCTGGCAGAACACAGGAAGTTTGCTGTTACCCAAGAACGTTGTCCCTTTACCGCATCTGCACATACAGTAACTTGAAGAACCATTTCTCAAGAAACTGCATTTTATTCTAAATTCTGGTAGTCTCTGGTATATAAAAATATCAACCTTCCTTTTGAAAATTCTTTTTCATTTATTGAGATTTTAAAATTATATCATTTCTTCCATACAAACCCACCTATCCTTACATCTTCTCTTTCAAATACATGGCCTCTTTTCATTAGTTGTTGATACATGCATGCATGCATACATATATACCACATACATACACATACACATATGTGTTCCTACATACATAAACACAGCATCCCAGTCTGTGCAATACTACTTTATGTATGTTCTTGGTGTCCCCCATTTGATATTTGAATTTGATAAAATTGATGTGCCCTTCCCTTGGCTATTTCTCCTGCTCTCAACATTCATTATTGGTTGCTAGTGTTGGTAGTGCTGTAAGATTCTGGACTTTCTCTGCGCTTGTTAGCTTGGTTTTTGTTCCTCCTTTTACTACACCTCAAAGCTAAAACCCAGTATCCATGGTTAGTTGATTAGTTGCACTAAATCTAACTGATATTGAAGACTTACCCTGAAGTACCTCAATCAATGGAATACAAGCACTGACTAAGAAAAACAATTCAGTTGTTGGAAGGCACCAGGATTGTGATTATTTGCACAAAGCCACAGAAAACCAATGACTCAGACAGTGAGTTATGAAGATAATCCAAACGAGTTTTTGAGTGTGTAAAGTAGTTAAAGGATAGAAGCAGACCGCAGGACCTCCTCTCCTCTTATGCTGGAAGTGGGGTGCATTTTAGTAGTTGGCATATTACTGTGCCTGATAGTTTTGGTATGATGGTGTACTGGCTGGTTGTGTGAGTCAACTTGACACAAGCTGGAGCTATCACAGAGAAAGAAGCCTCCCTTGAGGAAATGCCTCCATGAGATCCAACTGTCAGGCATTTTCTCAATTAGTGATCTAGAGTGGGAGGGTCCATGTGGGTGGTACCATCCCTGGGCTGGTGGTCCTGGGTTCCATAAGAAAGCAAACTGAGCAAGCCAGGGGTAGCGAGCCAGTAAGCAGCATTCCTCCATGGCCTCTGCAATAGCTCCCACTTCCAAGTTTCTACCCTATGTGAGCTTCTGTCCTGACTTTGGTGATGAACAATGTGGAAAAGTAAGCTGAATAAAACCTTTTCCTCCCCAAGTTGATTCTTGATCATGATGTTTTATGCAGGAATACAAACCCTAACTAAGACAGATGGGACACTGTTCATAGTAATCTTCCATAAAAAACTCAGAGGAGTATTACTCAAAATGTGTCTTTTTAGTCTTTGGGCAAGTCATACATTCCTTTTTTTTAACATACATACCCAAAATATATTGTCTATGTGTATACTATAGTCTACTTAGACACTTCATCATATGTACAGAATGATAGTTTGATGTAAATGGTTTATGTATTGGAAAAGCTTTTGATGTTGGGGGAACTTTTAGTTCTGCTTTAACAATGTCTTGATACCCATTATATAAGGTGGCTATTTCTTTGTAGGTTAGTCAGTGAGACAGGGAATCCATGAATCTTTGCTCTCTGCTAAACGATTGGTCATATGATCTGAGCTAAAGAAACTGGGCTAACCCTCTGAGGATAATGTATTTTGAGTGGAAGGAGGAAAGGATGAAGGAATGTTTCCAGCAGCCCCTTACTTCCTGCAGTTCCTTAGGAGAGGAATCCAACAGTGCCTGCATCCTAGAGCTCCAGAGAAGACCTTCTTGGGGCTCTTCTGGGGCTAGTTCTCCACGTCTCCTGCCAAGTGCGTAAGATCTGCATACATTTTCATTTGCACCTAGGATGGACATCCTATATGTCCCTCTGAAAATCTGAATAAGTAAGCTCTGAAAATCTGAATGAATTCTGTACCAAACAAGGGAAAGAACATACATTTGTATGGAGAGGGTATGAAAGAGTTAATTTTAAATATGTGATATGATCCTTAATAGCTTTAAATATGATCAGGATTCTGTCGACCTCAATAGTTGAGATGATAGGGAATGGCTTTCCACTCTAGTAACTTCAAAGGTGCTTTGATATACACACTCTAATTAGAGGAACTTACTTCTTAAAGATACGCAGTTATCTGACAGGTTAGGAAGTCGACCAGTGGCAGAGAACCAGCTGGCATGTGCAAGACCCCGGGTCTAATTTCCAAACTGAAGAAGTTGATGTCATTTAAGTTAGTATTTTAATATTTATGTCTGTGTGAGTATTTTGGCAATTTTTTCACTAAGTGAAATTGCTTTCAAACAGAAACAAATGTCTTCATTTGGTAAAATATGTACATATTTATTATATATTATATAATAATATATAATATGTAATATATTATATATATTGAGTGGCACCTTTGTGCTATTAAGTAAGCCTAAAAGTTGTAGGACAACATTTTTGTTTAAATTTGTTTTTATCAGATACTAAATTTTTGAGATATTGTTATATGTATTCACATACACACATACAGCATTACATGTAACACTATGACACATGTATCCATTGTATGTTTTCACTTTTAAATCAGCGTAAATGTGCATTATCTCAAATCTCCATGGTAAGAACTTTTTCTGGAAGATTGGGAGGAAAGATTGGAGGAGCCAGAGGGATCAAGGACACCGGGAGAATTGATCAGGTCTCAGAGGTTCACAGAGATTGGGGAACCTATAGGGGCGGGATCTAGGTCCTGTGCATATACAATATGGTTATATAGCTCATCGTTCTTGTGGGACACCTAGTAGTGAGAGCAGTGCTGGCTCTGACTCTTTTTGCTTGCCTTTTGGACCATTTATTCTCCCTGCTGGGTCATTTCATGCAGCCTTGATGTAAGAATATGTGCTGGGTCTTTTTTTTTTTTTTTTTTCCGGAGCTGAGGACCGAACCCAGGACCTTGCGCTTGCTCTACCACTGAGCTAAATCCCCAACCCCACTGGGTCTTATTGTAGTTTGTTATGGAGTGTTTGGTTGACGTCCCTAGAAGGCCTGCTGGTTTCTTAGATCCAGAGTAAAGGAGAGGTGCGGGGAGAGATTCGGGTAAACTGCAGTAGTCTTGTAATATATGAGAGAAGAATAAATAAAAAGATAAAATATCAAAATAGTTTAAAAACCACCTTCTCTCTTCTCTGTCCAGCTTTCTGCAGTGTACTACTGTGGCTCTGAAGTGCTGCCTATTGGTCAACCTTTGTCCATCCCTCCTTCCTCCCTATTTTACCCAGTCTGGTTACCACAACTCTAATCTCAACTTCTATGAGATGAGACCACAAGTTTTGAAAGGAATGTTCTAAAATTCCGGGCATTATTATGGTTTATGAGTGATGTTTTAAATGATAAGATTTGTACCTGCTGAATTTATAGTGGTTTGAAAGTGTGTATTATTCAAGAACCAATCAACAGAAGGGGACCATTAACATAATTTAAAGGAGAAAGTTAAATATATGGTGCTAAGTATAGTCTGTGCACATTAACCACTAATGGAGAAAGAGTTCTAACTGATAACGAATCAGTGAGGTAGTGAATAGCCATTATCTCTAGGCCTAAGGAAGATCAGCTGAGGATAGAATAATTGGATACTCCTCCCTGCTGCTGGAGTACCAAGGCCATGGCCTGTTAGGACCATAGTCTTCTGGGTGGGGGAGAACTTCACCTAGACACATTGCCAGGAGAAATGGCTCGGAGGCTACTTTCGATGGTGTTTGGGAACTGTTAAGGGGAAAGGTTACCCTGTTAATTCTCAGGGAAGGTGGCTAAGGGGATGAAGTGCTGGAAAGATGGCTTCTAAAATGTTGGTGATGTTGCCCTTGAGAAATCCTGTCATGGGTTCCTCCTGTAGTCCAGTACGCTGCATGCTGAAGCTGCAAAGAGAGCAAACGACAGGGGGAGAAAACCTCTTCTCCCCCAGTTGACCTCTAAAGAGACTTGTTCACAATTCTTCACAGCTCACCCTTTGTCAATGGAAAGCTATTTGCAAGGTTCATCTCCAGTGTCAAAAGCAGGCCAGTGGAGGGTGGGGTGAGATCTGTTAGGCAGTCAATTTACAATTGGCAAAGGCAAGTGAAATTCCTCTTTCCTGTGAAGGGAAGGGTTTAGCAAGACATGGGATCTACAAATTCATAAATCAAGCAATACCAGTTGGTGGGCAGCCAATTTTACATATAGCTAGCTAAGTTCTTTAACTGCGGAAAGAAGAAATAGTTCATGTCTCACTTTGTAACATGCATTTCAAATATTTAGGTTCCAATCAGGGACAGTGCCGTAATTTTCACATTCAGCCTGTGAAAATGTTCTGCTGAAGCATGATTTTCTTACAAAATAAACCACCTAGCCACAAACAGTCCCTTCCCTGAAGGAAAAATCTGTGGTTTCTTAAAAATTGACTTCAGATTGCATATGCAGAGCCAGGGCCAAGATGACTTTCGTGTGCTGCTGAATCATCTAAGACAGAGAATTGTACTCACCCAGTCTGATCGCATAAGGAGAAGGCCACCACTTACGTCTGCGTGTATAACACACTGTAAAGTAACATATGAAAGTTATTCAGGAACAATTTCTGTTTTACTCTACTTTTCCTAATGCCATTTTAATTCCCATAAAATTCTCCCTTCTGTTTGAGAAGAGAATTCTCAAAAGCCCTTGGAAGGATTCTAGATGTCGGCCGGATGGAAAAGAACCGCTTCCTAAGTCAATCTTGATATGAGTCGAAGTTCACACAGCTGTTAACTCTTAGGCATTTTGTAGAAACCCTGTACTCTGGATAGGGCCCCGTAATGTTCTCGATTCCTCCTGTCATGGGTGTGTTTTGGTAGCTACACAAGCAACAAAGGCAGAATTCACTGGAAGCAATGCTTGCTCCTCCACCAAGGAATTACTCAAAAACCTAACAACCATGAAAATAAAATGAATATATTATGCAGGTAAGTGTGCTGTTATGCTAAGATTTCTGGAGCTTACCTAAGATTTCAGCCACATTGCATATTTTACTTTAGAAGGTTTAGCAGTGTCTATATGTTTTGGAATCATGCAGAACAAATATGTAATTTAAGTAGAAGAGGAAAGGTAGTATCATCAAAGAAGAGGTATTAGGGTGCCTCATTTTACCTCAAACTTCACAGCTAAGCTTGTACGTGATTTCTGACCCTAACCCTACATTTAACCAGCATACCAAGCAGTGACTATTTCTCTACGTATTTGTCATAGAGTTGCTATGTGAATAGTGTAGATATTTATTTTAAAATACAGTATCTGGTAAGGAAAATAAATGCTGCCTTCATGTTGCATCTAAGTAACTTTCTGTTCCCTATATTTTTGTGATTTACTAATTTTGAAATAATTATGATTTATGTTCTTTCTCTTAATTCTATGGAGACTAACAAAAATGAAGTTTAATGTTCTGTGATTGGGGTAAGCTTTTTTATTTCCATGGTAGATGATATTATTTGTTTTCTCAGATAAAGTTCCTAATGAATACAGTAGCACATTAGAACTGATGATTACAGAAAAGGAATTTCCTTCCTTTGTTTATATTAATAATAAAGCTGAAGCCTCCCTTACTAATAAGGCCTGTCTCCAAGGTCAACACACCTTAAAACAGAATCTACAGGAAGGGAAATTGGTAACTTTCTATATTTGCATTTAAGTCTGAAAATCATTCAGATTTCTTTTTCCACTTTAGAAAATGCAGCAGATGAAACACATCCAGAGGGGAGCACAGTCGTGTCCTGAAAGATGGCAGCTGGCTCAAGCCTGATTTTTAGAGTGGAAAGGTTTACAAGGACCTTTATAGTCTCTTCAGGGGAAGAAAAGTCCCTGTGTCATGCCATTGTCCTATCAAGAAAGACCCAATAAAAATGACTTAAAAGGGTAGAGAAGAAAGAGTGTTTGCAATGAACGAGTATCTCAGTACTGTCAAACTCAGTTAAATAATTTGGGTTTGCTTTTAAAGGAACTAGATGTTGAAGGAACCCAAGAACCTTCGAATAAGCAGAGTAGTTCAGGCTGAACAGAGAACTACTTCATTTTCCACTTTGAATGACTGCTTTGGCTCACCAGTAGGCTCCATAGATAATGGGCACAGTTGTACTTGATAGCATTTGAGTAATATTAATTTGTGCACATTTAGAGATGAACTTATAATAATTGTACTTATGATGATTATGGGATACATGCTTACAAGTTAGAGGGATGGTAAAGGAAAATATGTTTTTGTGAGCAATGAACCCTATCTATAATTTAGTTGAAAATAAGGTCCACAGATGAAGTGAAATGTGTATTAATACCTGCCTGCTTTTGTTTCGTCTTAGGCTCCTCTTAACTGCTTCTGTTAAATTTTTTATGATTGCTGATGTTGTGACTATTATATAAACATGTTCTTTAGAATATTAGTTTTAATTTATTAGGTCTCCTTTAATTGAGCAACCTCCTTACACTGAGAAACCAACCACTAAATATGCTAAATAAGAATTATTAATTTCCTTAGCTATCATTTAACATTTGACTAGGTTAGTATTTGTCTATTGTTTCAGATTTTCCAAGTTCCTGTTAATGTGAGTTGTTATATCTTGGTCATTTCTATATACTTTATTACAAGAATGTATACTACATACTTAGATATATCCACCTGGCTAGCAGGCAACCTCTGAAGTAGCAGAGGACCTTGGAATCACCTCTACCTTTGTGTGAGGTGAGAGTTGTAATCTGGGCTCTCTTCCAAAGACGTGAAGTTAGTGTTTGGGAAGGGGACATTTCATTACCAAAGGGTGTAGGTGGGAACTTAGATTATCTTGCCCCATCATTTCTAAAGCCTTGTGGCTTGAAGGCTTTCCTGTTACTTCCTCATAGCGAGCAGTAACATTGACTGGAAGAGAGGCAGTGTAGAAATTTCCAACCCTCTAGTAGGCCCTCTTTAGGTGAATTAGGGAGAACCGATGGTATTTCTTCTCTCTCTCTCCCTCCACCCCTCTCTCTCTTACTTCTTCATGTTGCTTCCTGTTATCTTCAGGCAATCATTGTATAAAATGATGAATTTCTCTGTAACATTGTTATGCCTATATATTATAACGTTTTTTCATATTTGTTCCTTATCATCCTCTCTTGCTTCCCTCTCATGATGGTCTTCTTCTTCATCCAGAGTAGTTTCTTGTTCCACTTTGCTGTCTTATTGATCGGTTTTATTACAACAGAATTGAAATGAAAAGTCAGGATACAGTCTACATGGATACAACAGATTTGTGCAGTGTTCAGTACAGCTTGACAGACATAGACCTTCTAGTTCCCATTGACATTTGTTGACTGGACAGCAGGAGTCACTTATAAAGGACTGCCTCTTGCCATTGACCATGGGAGAATTCCTACTGACTGTTGTCCTGGGAGGAAGTTGGGATTTGAGCTACTGTGAATTAGGACATTTATCTCCAGATCATTTGGACAGGATAAAGTGGGCTTTGCTGAAGTGTTATTATATTCATGTTTGTAAGCATTTCCAAACTGCAACTTCAATTTGAGTCTGGAAAACATGCAAAAATCATAAGTAATAACCTCACTACAATGACATCGCTTAAGCTCTTGGATTCACTGTCTTTTTAAATCTCTTTCTACCCTGATTTTTATTACCATATTTTGTATGTAATTTGTCTAGAGTAATGGCTGAACATAATGGGAGAAAGGGTCGATGCCTCTCCTTCATTTCTCCAAACTAAGAATGATGTTTTGGTAGATAAGGAGGAAACCACGGCATTTGAAGGAAAATCCAATAAGTGAAGATCATTGTGTTACCAGAAGCCAGACTCAGAAAAATGCTTCATGTTTCCTCTTGTAGAGAATCTGGATTTATATGCATATGTACACATGTATATAATTTATGAAACTAAAAGCGGGATCTCAGGGACAGCAAGGCATTTTACTGTGGGTGGGCATGGAGAACTGGAATATATGTGGTGTGTTGAGATGGAGGCTATTAAGTGTGAAGAGGGGGACCAGAGGAGGGGTGAGGACATAGGGAAGGGAAATGGGAGAGGAGGATGAATCAGAACAAAGTGCAATGGCGAAAATGTAAGAGACTGTCAAAAATGACATGTGTGGGATGTGTGGGAACTCTGAACGCTAGTAATAATCAAAGGAAGAAAGAACAATAAAGTCTCAACTATGTGTTAGTGGGCCAGATAGAAGTAACAAAAAGAGATCAGCATGAAGAAGAAATTGGAGGAAGAAAAGAAGAAATTGCAGGAAGAAAAGAAGGAAGAAATAAAACTGATCGAAATGTAAATCCCTGAGGCCTTGTAGGTAGAGGTGAGATGGATGTGGCTTGGTGAAACTGCTGTGGGCACTTATACCTATTATGTATCCCCAGAAACGTTTCCCAGTCTTGGTGACACTGTCCCTACGTGTGCATTCTTCCATTGTCCTAAAGGTGAAGGCACAGGACTGCTCACCTTTTTGGGGAGTAGCAGTGGAAACAATAGAATGGCTTATTGAACTTTTCTACAGAATTTCTACGCAGAACCAGCTCCAAAGTGTGTCCCTGTGTGCACTGTGGTTATGTGCTAAGCACTGCTAACTGGTTTACTTTCTCTTTACTCATGTTGCCAAGTTGACATTTTTTTATTACAGTATTGAGTGTAAGAAACTCAAAGTTTTGCGTCTCAAGATATTCCACTTATGACAGAAGTTTGTGATTTTGCCGGGACTGTGAGCACTGAGATTTCATTTTACTTGACTACTTGTAACCTCAAGATATCCTGATCTGCATAAATCAAGTTGCTTTAGAAAGAAGAAATTCTAGAGGAACATTAAAATTCTTGATGTTTCAATTCTCCCAAGACCTAGCATTGAAATCGTAATTCCCATCTTTATGGTGTATGGATGTGGCTTTAGGGATACATAAAGTAGTAAGGATATTTACAGCCAGGGTAAAGTTATGACCAGGAAAGGGTTATCTCAGAAAACTTTTGCTTCCCATATACAACCTGGGATCAGTGTTGAAATGTACTCGGCATGTCTAATCAGAAAACTTTCTTCAATCAAGTTCTGAGTCTACTATTTGACTATGGGCACATTTGCTTCAGTTTAAGGAGGGAGGCGTGGCCTGGAAAATATCCAAGCTGTCAGCATTTTCCTGAAAGTTCTGTATTATGAAAGCTCATAAATACTCTCCCCAGAGGGTATTTAAAGTCATGACCAGACTTGAAAGGCTCGGCGTACCAATAACTTTCCAGCAGTTTTGTAGGGAAACTATACTCATCTTTGCACACATCAGCCATCAATTCATGGGAACATCTGTGGAGAGTGATGGAAAGTTGCACTGTGACTATCTTCCTTGAGCATCTTACTATGGGCCATGTTTGAAAAGCCATGTTTCCACAAAGCATTTATATTTAGAAAACTATAGGTATTATTTGACTTTCATTACAGCTTGGCGTATCTGGTAGTAGGCATTCATTAACATTTGTGTACTGACTAAATTCTTTGATATCCCAAGGAAATAATTTCTATTACGGGGCACAGTCTCCACACTGTGGGCAGAATTTGAGCAGACCACAGAACCCTGGCAGGTAAAGCAGTTCTTGGAACTGTGTTCCATTTGCCAGTGATCTGCAAACGTCATGGGATACTGCAGCAGGGGGAGCTGGGTCACCTCTGTGTATATGCTGGGGGTCTTGAGCCACAAAAGCGTCTCCAACAAGAGGACCTCATTGAGGACTGCCTGAGAGACCAAAGATTGCTGGCACAGACAATACCAGCCAATCAGAAACTACCGTTTAGAAGAGATGCATTTTTGGACCAATGGGGCACAGGGGGAGGGTGTTAAAGGAGCTTGCAGCAGTGCTCAGAGAGCTTGTTAGGCATTTCTCACTGTGCCCACTGCTCTCACAGTCCCACCTCACCTCCAACCCCCAAGGGCAGGTAGAGTTAGACAGCCAGCAGTCCAAGGCACAGGCAATAGTGTAATAAATTCTAACGTGAATTTCTACAATGAAATTCCTCCATTTTTGTTTTTTGGTGTCAGTATTCTTTTCTACCTCCCCAGTTAATCATTATTAATTTATTTATCCAAAATATCCCATCAATAGTGTTTTAGTCTCTTCAACATCGATTTGTTTAAAAGGTGTATTTCATGGGGAACTCATAACTTTTTGCTCATTTAATATGGATGTTTCTGAATCTGCAGAGTCTGATGATAAAACAACAAGAAAACATGTAATGGGAATCCTTGGGGAACAGAAGACAGCCTTCCCCTGAATAATGTCTAAGGGGCATTACAGGGCAAGGGTTGTTTGCCTGCTTTTTTCCATGCAGCTGCCAGCTTTTCAGAATAGAAGCCATTATTTAATACATAAAATCATATAACTCTGGGTATGTGTCAGGATACATAAGTCTCTGGTAATAAACATAATTAATATTTGCTAGACATATGTTTTTTTTCTTGATTCATACCATCCATGTTTTATTGGAGACTTTCCACTCTATCATTCAGGGAGGAAGGTACTTCCCAGCTTTTATCGCCATCACTATGACGTGTAGGGTTTTGTTTGTCTCCTGGCATAATGGCAGAAGGGTGACAAATAGTACAGAAGAGTATAAGCAGAGGATTGGGAGACAAACCTACAAATAGAGTATGAATCAGATCACTGTCTAAAACTCAGATACATATTTTTACATTACAATTATGGTAGAAGGAATATTAATTTAATCAAACGACAATGTGGGTTTAAGTAAATAAGCATCTTTGCTCATCCTATGATAGCATATTTTATTCAGCTGCTAGGGTTAACATCTGATGAGTAAAATTACAACACACACACACACACACACACACACATCAAGAAGAGAGTTAAGTTGAAAGTGTCTATGTTGTATTTCCAAGATACTTATCAGATATGTTCTTAAATATTACTGGCCTTAAATATTCTATGTTGGAATTGACAGCACATGCAAAAATGTACATTTTCATTTGGTTTAGAAATTTTCTGAATAAATATTAGATATATAGACTTGGGTTTGAAAATGATTGGGGAAATTACTCAATACTATCTGATAGATATTTCAGTATTAAGGTCTTTCAACATTCACTAAGAGAGTTAGTACATATGTCAGAAATAGAGTATGACAAAATTCTCTGTGTGTGTTTCTTGACCCTCCTGCTATCTGTGTAAACCACTGACAGAATCTAAGCATCTGGCTTCTGATTTCTCCTCTGATATCATGATTTTGCTCTTAAAGTTCATTTGATCTCCTTATGGAGTTTATACTAATATCATATAAGTAGGTCTTTTATTTGTAGATTGATACCAATTTGGTTCTTATTAAAATTTAGAAAAATTAAGTCCTTATTTTATTATCTGGTAATTACAGTAATACATCAAGTTATTCAACCCTTATTTTTATTTTAATTTTGGAAGCATTTGAAAAACAAAATTGGCATATTTCTTTTCTTTGGTCACTATAAGACTTTTTGATTAAAAAAAGATTGTGGAAAAGCACAATAAAAGATTAATGTTGAAGAATAAAAGTAACTATCAAATGAAAAGGCAAAGAAAAACTTTGATGAGGAAATGAGAATGTAGTTTAGCCTTGTTTGGGGTCAAACAATCTTTGTTTTGTCTCTCTTATGGAAACCAGGGCCATGTGTTGTTGCTGTTGTTGTTTGTTTGTTTGTTTGTTTGTCTTCTTTCTCAGCTAATGTCGCTCCACAAAACTACACTGCCAACTCTAGCCCACTAAAAGAGTGGAGAGAAGGAATCATGATGGTTTCCATGACAGTGACCTCCTGGTGCCTTCCTCACCTGCCTGTTACGTGTCCTCGTCACCTGTGGCCTTTCAAGTAGCTCTTCCCAACTCTAGTGCTTAACATTGGCAAGGTTTGAGTTTGGTGAACTTTGAGGGTCAGCAGCTTCACAGCAACAAGTTTTGATGAGCGGCAGCAGAAGAGTACATGCAAGTCGGTGTCTCACAACATCCCTACATGGAGCAGACGATGAAAACAATCACAGGGAAATAACAAGGTTGGTGCAGATGAGTACAGGAGGGTGCTATTGAGGGATTAGTCATTTAACTTCTGATGTCTCTAGTGTTGAGTGGTGTCTTCATGATACAGTAGGAGAACTCACATTTCTTCTTCCAGTAGAAAAATATAGCCTTAATAAAATACTAATGGAACTTATGGACAGAGTTTACTGATCTGCAAACCCTGAAAGACAATACACATTTTCCTGAAATAAAAGCTCAGACAAAATATAAATTGCAAATCTCACTTTTCACAACCTTGTATGCCGAGTCTTTGGGCTGAAAGGTGCAATTTAGACAGCAGTTTACTGTTCTCAAGAGAGTTCTTTTCTAGAAAAACCAGTAAAACACAATATACATAGTAAAACCCTCAATGAAACTCTAACATGTCAGATAATTATATTGCTTCATAAAATTATGTTTTACATACATACTGAAAAATTTCTATAACTAGACTCCTATGTAATCCCTTGCAACTAGAATCATTGCTTTGAATTTATTAACACACAATCACAAAAAATAAATATTCCTTCAGATGAAGGTTAAAGATTAAATAAGCTATCAGCAGTTACCTCTTTTTTATTTGTAGTGATATTAATTTTTAATAAAAATGACTTTTGATTGTTTAAGAATTTCACACATGCACACAGCTATTTTGATAAACTCCACTCATGGTCCCTTCCCTTCATTCCTTCCTCATCTCTCCCATTACTATCTCTCCCAAATTCATAGATTATTTTATTAAACCCACTGAATTCAGTGTATGTTCACAGGTGTAGGAGATCTACTAGGACATACATGAACTCTTAGGAGCCATATTCCTGAAAAGAATAGACTCTCTGTCTCTCAGCAACCATCTTGCCAAAGCTCTTCCTCTAATGAGGGACTTTGTGACCCTCTCTCTTATCCATGCTGGGATTTTGAAATCTTGTACAGGTTTTTATCTTCTCAAATAACACCAAAGTATGTAAGAAAATACTGTGTTTATTCCATGTCTGGCTTGGGTTTTAAATGTCTTTTCAACCTGATTTGTTAAAGACTTGACTTCTAGCTGATAGTGTTTTGATGAAGTGACGAAAGCTTTAGGAGGTGTGGCAAACTGTGGTAAGTCATTGGCACAGTCCCTGGACAGTCCTATTGGGACCCTGGACTCTTTCTTCCACTAAGTCTTTGCTTTCTGATGGCTGAAAGGTGAGCAGCTGTGCTTTACTACACAATTCTCACCATGCTTTTGTGCCCTTCTACAGGCCCAAAGCTAAAAATACAAACAATCATGGGTTGATGTCTTTCAAACAAGTATATAAAATTGAACTTTCTCTTGGTAAGTTGTTTCAGATAAATTACTGCAGTAATACAAAGTTATATAACATAAAAATTGCTACCTATAATTGGACAGATATTAGTACTCTGGGTGGTTCAGAAGTTTTAGTATTAGTTTGTGGAAGGGAACTTGAAAAAAAGTTAGAGAATCAGGGAAGAAAAATATTAGAATTTTATGAGTAGTAATTAATGATGAATTCTGATGGGGGAATATAGAGGACCAGAATACTTGTAGTAAAGACTGTTCTAATTGTGAAATTAGATTGCTAGTTACTTGTTATGCAGTTTGACAAAAACATTTGTTGGAAAATTTTCACTGCTCTCAGATTTTGAGGGAGGCTCAATTTAGATGTGATAGACTAGTTTGATAACTTTAAAGGCACTGGTACAAGAGACAAGTTCCAGAACAGAACACCAATGGCTATGCTTTAAGACTAACAATTCATAAATGGGACCTCAGGAAACTGCAAAGCTTCTGTAAGGCAAAGGGCACTGTCAATAGGGCAAATTGACAGTCCACAGAGTGCAAAAGTATGTTCACTAACCCTATATCTGACAGAGGGCTAATATCTAAAATTTACAAAGAACTCAAGAAGTTAGACACCAAGAACCCTTATAATCCAGTTTTTAAAAAAAAAATGGAGTATAGAACTACGTAGAGAATTCACAGCAGAGATTCATAGAGATCTCAAATGGCCAAGAAGCACTTAAAGAAATGTTCAAAGTCTTTAGTCATCAGAGAAATGCAAATCAAAACAACACTGAGATTCCATTTGCACCTACCAGAATGGCTATGATCAAAAACTTAAGAGATAGCACATGCAAAGGATGTGGAACAAGGGGAACACTTCTTCACTGTAGGCAGAAGTGCAAACTTGTACAACCACTTTGGAAATCAGTTTGGCATTTTCTCAGAAAACCTGGAATAGTTCTACCTCAAGACCCAGCTATACCACTCCCGGGAATAAACACAAAAGATGCTCCACCATCCCACAAAGACACTTGCTCAACTACGTTCACAGCAGTTTTTTTCAAAACAGCCAGAAACTAGAAACAACCTCGATGTCCCTCAACTAAAGAATGATTCAAGAAAATATGGTACAGCTACACAACGGAATACTATCCAGCCAATAAAAACAAGATTATGAATAGGCAAATGGATAGAACTAGAAAATATCTTCCTGAGTGAGGAAAAACAGACTCAAAAGGACATGCATGGTTATGTACTCATTTATAAGTGGATATTAGTCATAGAATACAGGTACCATGCTATACTTCACAGAAACTTCAAAATAAGCTAAACAAGAACGAAGGCTCGAGTGAGGAAGCTTGAGTGACACTTCAAAGGGGAATAACATAGTCTTAAGAGGTAGATGGAGGGAGGGAACTGATAGGGAAGGGGAATATGAAGGGGGAATGGGGCTTTCAGGATCAGTTGTGAGGAAGGACAGGAGAGATGGCCATGAAAATGAACGGAAGTCTGTAACTGACAGGGCTGAGGAGGTGAAGGGCATCTCAGGGTGAGAAAGAGACTTTGGTTAAGGGAGGCATCCAAGAATCAATGAGGGTAACCTCATTGATTACCCTATAACTATATTGGGAATATGGAATCAGAAGAGGCCATCTCCTGTAGCCAGACAGGAACCCCTGTCTGGAATGACAGAGATAGAGAACATCCACACAATTTTCAATCCAAAATGTATCCTGTCTTCAAGAAAACAGTCATGGGTGATGGATGGAGCAGAGACTGAGGGAAAGGCTAACCAATAATCAGTCCAACTTGAAATCCATCCTGAAGGCAAGCACTATTAATGATACTCTGCTATGCTTGCAGACAGGAGCATATGGTCCTCTGAGAGGCTCCAGCCAGCAGCTGTCTCAGACACAGATACCTACAGGCAAACAGTGGATCAAGCTTGGGGACTCTTGAGGAAGAATTGTGGGACCAAAGGGAATAGGAACTTCACAGGAAAGTTCAACAATCCTGAACCCTTGGGGCTCTCAGGGTCTGAACTACCAATTTAAAAAAATACATGGGACCGCCCTAGACTTCTGTTCCAGGAAACCAGCTATCCATTGGCAGCATATACATTTGTGTTTCTGAGCACATGGTCCCTGGTACCACCCTGGCTTACTGGAGCTACCATTTCCCTGCAGATATCTGTAGAATATTAGTCACTTACCAGGATGCTTGTTGCCACTAATGTCGTGAAGTCTTCCAAGGAAAAATGCGAACGGTTCACCTTTGCCGTCTTTGAGTTGAAGTCAGTTATAGGAGTGCTACAGGAGCAGTGCAGTGTTCCAAGAAGGGAGTGGTGAACAGTTGTCTTCGTTGAGGTTGCTATTGTTGTGATGGAACACTGTGACCAAAGTAAATTGTGTACAAAAGGGTGTATTTGGCTTATACTTCCACATCACTGTTCAACCTCTGAGGTCAGGACAGGAACTAAACCAAGTAGTTAAGTAGAGGCAGGGTGATACAGAGACCATGTGCTGCTAATCAGCTTGTCCTACATGTCTAGCTGAACGTGGTTTCTTACAGATACCTGAACTACCACCCTAGGTATGAGCCAATCACAATGGACCAGGCCCTTCTACATTAATCACTACTTAAGAAAATGCTACATCTGATTTTATAGGGCCATATTTCAACTGAGGTCCCCTCCTGTCTGATGGCTCTAGTTTGTGTCAAGTACACATAAAACTAGCCAGCATAGCAATGTAGTCTCAAGTCATTGATTGCAATGTAGCTATCTAAATAGATGTTTATAAGCGATTATTTTTATATGGTATTGCATAGCCAGTTTGTATGAGCATCTGAGCTTGTGAAGCTAGAGACTTTACTAGAAAGATGCTCTGGAATCCAGTTCAACACAATGACATAAATAAACAGAGGTCACCCCATATGATATGAAAAGTGACTTTAAGAGAAGATTATGGCACAAGAACATTTAATTTATGCCAATCCAATTCTCCCTATAAAATCTCCATCCTTTGCCCCCTGAACTGTGGTCTAGGCATCCATTCTGTTTTAAACCTTTCATGGAGCTCCTGTTTTCCTTTGAGTTAATTTGAAATAGGGAAAATTGAGTTTCTTTTAAACCATGCCTTGATTCATGTCAACTTTCTTACTCGAGCAAGACTTCTATTGTAATTTAGAGCTCAGATTGAATAATATTTTGTTGTCCCCATGGATCCTGGTAAAAAATTTTTATGTTTTTACTCAAATCTTACACTAGGTTCCTAAAGACAAAGAGTATTGAGATAGTATTAATTCACACATTTCCAGATATTTCTCTTGTGGATTTGTATACAATAGGTTTAGGTGTATATTAGGTATCATAGGAGATAGTACTTTTCAGGCAATTTGGAGAACATTCCTCACAACCTTTTAACCTTCTCTTTGTTGGCAGGCTTCAGTTTACAAGGCTGGACTTGAGAGTCTCTTGGGGCTTCCTCCTAGAACTCCTAGTTTACTTAGTCTGAAGTAGGCATTTGTTATCACAGATGATCCTCATGCTCCAGTCCCAAACAACTCCCTGAGGAGACACACATGTTTCTGTGGCTGAAGCAATTGTTGTACTCTAAACACCCTTGGCTTTTGCAGACCACCAAAGTAGAAATTTACTGGATAACAATGTGCTTTTCTTTAAAGACTCTCTTCTCTTTTCTTTTTCATGGTGTTGAAGTAAACCTTATCCTTCCTGTGTCTAAGCATGTTCCCTTTTAAGCTGTCTTTGTGTATTTGTTGTGAGCCCAGATTTAAGGGAAAATTGATTGTTTCCTTTTTTTAATTCTTAATGTGAAACTATGTGATTAGATCTATTTTCAGATTTCGGGGGAGAAAACAGGTCTGAAATGTTATTTAGGTTGCAATAGCAGACAGGGCTTACAACATCTGAAGCCTCGCTGAGGGGATTTGAGGACTGATTTCTTTTCCACTTGCTGTGGTTGTGTTTGAGGCAAAATTTGCCAGTCATTGACTGAGCCCTATGGACGTATTTGCTCTGGCAATGCTGGCTAGACTAAGTCTACCGCATCGGGCAGGATGCTCCCTGCGTTTATTCTTACTGCTTGACAGTTTTATTTGTGACTCCTATTTAAAGTAGAGCAATTGAGCCCAACCCTTAAATGTTTGGCTTTGGCCTCAGTCTGTTTTGGACAAGATACAGAAGGCTAAAGGAGGAGAGGGTGAATTTTTTCCTTCACAAACCTTTCCTTTGTGAGCTTGGCAAATGGTAACCTCCTAAATGGTAGGCAGGTTTAAGCAAATTGTGCAATGCCAGCATGACCAAAAAAATTCTTTACCAGAAAGCACACTAGCTTCTTGTCGCAGACTGTTTGGGTACTTTTCAGCCAGACATCCCAGAAAAACCTCATTAAACTTTTGAAGTGTTTTAAATATCGATCTGTGGCCTTGCTGTATGTAAGGAATTGTGTCCAGCTTCACAGGACCTTTAAAAATGCTTGCAATGTTTTTTCTCTGCTAGGAACTTAAAATAATAAATCAGCAATTAGAACATATTAAAACATCACTGAAGCAAACCACTCATATTTGGAGCAATGAAAAGGAACGTTTTCTCTAATTTTCATGATTTGTTTTTATCCCTATGCTCCTTGAACATCAAAGGTCACTTGGTTTTAAGAGGAGCTGAGAGCTGGAGAGGTGTTCAGCTCATAAGAGCACATTATGCACAGGCATCATAGAAGGAGGCAGAGAGAGGGTGACTGTTGGATTGGCTGGCCCATCTGGCATTGATAGGGGACTATCTGCTGGAGCATGGACAGCCCGTGAGAGGCTGTGCCCCTGTAGAAAAATGACCCTCCCTTTCCAATAGCCATCAACTACAGATCATTGGTTAAGGGTAGAGTCTCCTGATGTCCTTCTCTCTCTGTGCTGGAATGTTGACCAGCTTTATCTACTGCAGACAGTCACCGCTATTGTGAGTTCGTGACTTCAATAGCCTTGGCATGCCTGAAAGTTAATCTTGTCATCTCTGACTTCTGACTCTTACAATCTTTCTGACTCATCTTTTGTGATTTTCCCGAGCCTGGAGAGGTGGAATAAATAAATGTCCCATCTGGGGCTGAGTACTCCAAAGTCACTCATTCTCTGAACTTTGATTAGTTGTGAGTAAAGGACTGTAGGGAGAAATCAGATGACTGAACCTGTTAAACCACATACACCTTGTTCAATCACCTGAGTTCTACTCACTCTTTCCCTCCCAGCTCCCTCCCCACTTGACGCCCCTACCCCCATTATTTTTCTTTTCCCTTCTATGCTATTTGTAGATATATTTTTTGAAAGAACACATTGTGCCAAGGATTTCCAGAATGTGAGTGGGAAAGCCATCTGGATATGCAAGTGAAACCTGTCCCACATAGAGGAAAAGCCACCCTTGTGGTGTGCAATGTTAAGTTCCTCTGCACAGAGGGGGGTGTATCAGCATCTCTTGAGAGCTCTTGGACCTAATAAACTTTCAGTACATTCCTAAGAAACAAAGATGCATAGAAGACAAATTAACAGCATCAACAGCAGCAGCAGCAACAACAACAGCAACAAAATTTCTCATAATCTGGTCCTGCTAGGGTTTATAAACTCTTGAGTGCTAAAAAAGTGCTAGCAATATAATATTGTTAATCTTAAACACAGGTGCATTTTTCCCAAGAGAAATTTTCTTCTGTATGCACGCACACACACACACACACATGACACACAAATAATAATGTATGATCAAATGTTTCTGCAGGTGTCTTCTATTGTTTAAAATAAAGGTCCATGTTTATTGCCTTGCAGCAGAAAGACACAGAATGACCAAGTGACTGTTGCAAGGTTGAAACTTTCAGTCCTACCCTAACATCCAGTGTCTCTGAGGTAAGTGGAACTGAAGTTTGAGTTCATAAACAATCATGTTTATGTGATGAAATTTCCATAAAACCAGAAAGAACTGAGTTGGAAGGAATTCTGAGCACAGCAAGGTTCCTCCAGGTTGACTTAACCATAGAGGGCATGAACTTACCACGCTTCTTCCCACTTACCTTGCCTTTCTTGAATTTTCCATGCAGTTGCTTTTGGTAACATCATTTAAAGGAAGCTAATTAAGGACAATATTTCCATAAGTTCTGTGAGCTACTGTAGAAAATTAATTGAAGGCTGTCATGGAAAGTCCAATTTATAATAGGTCAAACACGCAGCACAGAGAAACTTGTGTAGGTTGTAGGACTGATTCTGATGTTCTCTCTAAGTCTACAGCATTATTACTGAGTTGTACAGCACCTAGCAGGAATCTGGTAGAGATCCATCTGTTCAATTTCTCCTTCTCTTGCTCACTACTCTTCCCCTCTTTATAAAATCCATACACATTTAGAGTTAGAAATCAGAGAATTTTGGTATGGACTTAAAACAGTCTTCATTACATACACTACTAGGGTCTGGTGCTCTAACAATAAATAGAGGGATATCTTTGGTAGGCATCTTTTAAATTCTGTCTACCTACCAAAATGCCATGCCTCAGAAGGAGTCATGTGCCAATACAGATCATTTTTCTGGAGGAGAAATAGATGTAGAATGGAAGAAAGCTTGATCATTCAATTCTTAGATTTAGAGAAGAGCAGATACAGAAGTGACTATTAATGTTTGCTGATGGTGAAGTATGTACAGTAGGGGATTAAACATGAGGATTGTTTCAGTCTAGTCTTACATAATTCAGGTCAATGATGAGTAAATTAGAAAGCCTAGAGCCAGAAGAACAGATGGTCATTATTGGCAAAATTGACCTGTCAGAAGGCACAGGTCTTCCATGCTGGACAATGCTCACAACTCAGGTTTGCTCTTCTGGTGAGCCTGGAGAAATAGGGGAGTAGAGGGTCAAATTAATTATAAGACTAAAAATACGAAAGAAGCATAGATATATTGATGGAAATTTATGGAAAGGGAGCCAACTATGTGAAAACTTTATTAACACAATTTTGACTGTTATTTGAAATAAACAATTTTTAAAAGAAACTTACCAATTTTCCTTAAAGTAAAATATGAAAATAAATATCCAAATCAGAATTCTGGTGATGTAGCTGGTGTAAGATGTTAGCCTCTTTTTGTATTCAGAGACAAAAAAAGCAGCACGCCCTTCCTTTGGCTTGTGAGGAGGTGTCTTGGTGTTTCATGTTGGCTGATTTACCTTGAGAGATTTTATGGGAGTTTAGAAGTGAAAGACAAAAGTAGAATTCAGATACTTAGATTAATGAAGGGAGGGCACTTAGTAGGGGCTGAAGGGAGTTTCTCTTTTTAGTTTCTAAGAATGTTAAACATTATTCTTGGTCTGAAAGGGGGAATAGGAGTATATTTGGATGACTTAGAAGAATTCTTGAAAGAGAGATCTGAAGGGAGAATTATAATTGTTCCTCTGTGGGAAACATCATCTAATAAACCTACAGGAGCAAAGTGAAGATTTTTAGGGTCTTTTTGAAAGCTCTTTTTGGGTGTGTTCCCTCTTTTCTTGCTTTGTGTCCAAAGAATTCTATGAAAGACATTGCTCTTAGATATGGAGGGATTTGCTCATGGAGGGATTCTTAGGGAGAAGGTGATAATTATTGAGCAATTTACTCTCTTTTTAGTCAACTTACACCTGTGTAATGAGCAAGTTTCTGCTTTATTTTTCCAGCTAGCTCCCCTGGCCAAAACTTAATGTAGCAGATGATTGAGCATGGTATTAGCCAATGCCGAACTGCCTCCAGCTTTCTGTCCTGGGCCTCCTCTCCTGGGATTATTATATTTCAAATCTGGTTCTTCTCCAGCTGGCTCATTACCCCAAAGATTGCCTTAACTGTGTCATGGACAGGTCATACTGAGAGTTAAATTTCATCAATATAACAACCTCCTCTATATCTCGTCATTGATGATCTATTGTAAGCTACATAATCATCTTCCATATAGTTATATCAGGAAAAATAAATGCTTTAAAATGGGCTTCTAATTAAAGTGGAATTACATTATTTTCTTTCTTTTTACTTCCTTCAGCTCCTAACAAATATCCTCCCCAAAAATCTCTCCCCTGTACCCCACTCTCAAAGCGATGCTTCTTTTTCTTTGATTATTATTGGCACATATATTTGTATACATAAATAAATAAAAGACTGGAATCAAGGAAACAATTAACCCAATTATAAATTGATGTAAAAATTTAATGAGAGAATTCTCAAAAGAGGAAACTTAACTGGCTACAAACACTTGAAGACATGTTCATCATCTTTAGCTATCAGGAAAATACAAATCAAAACTACTTAGAGATTGCAACTTATACCAACCAGAAGGCTCAAGGTCAATAAAGTAGACGACAGCCTATGCTAGGGAGGATGTGGAGTAAGGGAAACACTCATCCAGTGCTGGTAGAAGTGCATGCTTGTACATTCACTATGGAAATCAATATAGTGGTTGTTCAGAAAGGTGGGGTTCAGTCTACCGTGAGAGCTAGCTAAAACACACTCTTACACATACATCCAAAGGTCTCTTCATTCTACTCCAGAAACAATTACATAACCATGTTCATTCCTTTTATATTAATAGTAGCCCCAAATTGAAAAAAAAAACTTAGCTGTGTATCAAAGGATGAATGGATGAAGAAAATATGGTATGGTATCTTTACACCATGGATTATTTCTCCATTGATATTCTTTGTTTTCTAAGTATATCTAGAATTCTTGAATATGGTTGGTCCAGAATCCAAAGTATATGGATTACAAAATTTTTATAACTATATAGTATTTTATAGAGAAAATAAAGTGCTTGAGAGAAAGCAAAAATACATTATGGCTTTTGGTCTGGGGGGGGCATTATTTGATTTCTGTGTGTGTGAATGTGTGTGTTACTGCCCACAGGTTCACAGGTAAAAATGGGCTGCATAAAGCCGCCTCCCATACTTACTAGAAGGCTGAGGGGCCCAGTCTTGTTCAAGTGACAGCTGAAGCTGAGAGTTTATAATTGCAACATTCATGTCACTTCCTGATGACAGCCTTTTCACAGCTGAGTCAGCACCACCTATCAGTTTCCCAATTAGGTTTCAGTTCATTCAACAAAGCAGTGTGTCATGTGGATAGTCTTTGATAAGGCCCCAAGAAAATCTCCCTCTAACTCTGACCTCTAAGTTTCGTCTCTTCTCTATGAAAACACTCCTTCTGTGCTTGTACCACTTTGGAATATATATACCCATTTAGGTGACTTCTAACAGTGGGCTATGAAAGTTACCTAGCAATGTGTTCAAAATCTCATTTACGATTGCTGGTCAACAGAGGCTGGTATCAGAAATAGTCATTTTATTTCTGTTGTTTGAAGAGAAATTTGATGACCATATCCTATCTCCTAGAGATTTCAGTCACTCGTACTATTTGTACAAATATATCAATGCCTTTCTTTGATGACCTTTTTTTTTTACTTTTTAATGTAGAAACATTTATTTGTTTCAAAATTACCATTAATAATTAATATTCATAAAAGTATAATAATGTATATAATTAATACACAAACACTAAGTTTTATTAGTAATTAAATGTCATTTAGCATATGGCAAATGTCTTGGTGTACTTTACCAATACATAATTACACTTATAATTAAACTTATAATACATATCTACCTGTGCACCAAAATCTTTTACCATCTAGCATTTAAAATTTTTAGATTAACAGACTTTTTCTGAGACATTCTGATTCTCTGGGGAGAAAGTATTGTAATAAATGAACTTTTCTGATGGAAGCAAACTGATAAAGCACCAAGTTTTCATAAATAGGTAACATTTGCTTCCTTAACTAACAAAATCATTACCAGGAAACGAAATTTTGAAATGAAGTACAACTGAATGCACACAATACTTTCAAGGAGGTAAATTTCTATAATGACTGAAATACAAAATGATTTTATTTAGTTTAATTTAGCCAAGGCTCAAAAGAATTGCTAATTAAGTAATGGTCCCTAAATATTTCCTGCAGCATTTGGTCGTATCCCCAGCCTGCTATGTTGGAAGTATCTTCAGAGAAGTAGACTTTATTTTCTAAAGAGGAGGCAGAACACATGGGTTATTTATTTTAAACATTTTATTCTTTAACAATTTTATATCTTTATTTATTGAATTTTAGTCATTCTTTGCAATTACTCTCTCTTACCACCCCTCCTGTTGTAATGACTCTCCTACTTTGATTCTTTTATTTCCACCCCCATTAGATCCTCAGTAAGGAATAGGGCCCAGTGAGCTGCTCCGTCATGTGTGATGACGTGGTCATGGGGCCATTCTTGCAGAGATCAGGTGCAGGAAATCATAGCTTCCAAGAACTCATGTGTACCATTGGTTGTCATGTGTAGAAGATTCTGTTCTCAGCAGTCCTTCCTATTTTTCTCTCCTCTTCAGCAATGTGTCCCAAGCGTTAGATGGTGGTAGCTTGATATAAAAGGCCCATTTCGGACTGAATATTCCAGTTACTTATTTTCATATATGGCTCAGTTGTGGGAGTCTCTCATTCATTGCTGCCTACCGCAAATAGATGTCGAGGAAGGCTGAGGTCAGCATTAGTGAATGAAGAACCAGCTAGAGCACTCCTGGTAAAAGATGCTCCACCATACCACAAGGACATGTGCTCTACTATGTTCATAGCAGTCTTCTTTGTAATAGCCAGAAGCAAAATACAACCCATATGTCCCTCAACCAAAGAATGGATACCGAAATGTGGTTCATTCACAATATGGAATACCAGTCAGCTCTTTTTTCCCCATCTTTATTAAATTGGGTATTTCTTATTTACATTTCAAATGTTATTCCCTTTCCCAGTTTCCAGGACAATATCCCCCTTACCCCTCCCCCTCCCCTTCTATGTGAGTGTTCCCCTCCCCATACTCCCCCCATTACCTCTCTCCCCCAACAATCCCATTCACTGGGGGTCCAGCCTTGGTAGGGCTAAGGGCTTCCCCTTCCACTGGTGTCCCTACTAGGCTATTCATTGCTACCTATGAATTTGGAGGCCAGGGTCAGTCCATGTATAGTCTTTTGGTAGTGGCTTAGTCCCTGGAAGCTCTGGTTGTTTGGCATTGTTGTTCATATAAGGTCTCAAGCCCCTTCAGCTCTTTAAGTCCTTTCTCTGATTCCTTCCCATTCTCAGTTCAGTGGTTTGTTGCTGGCATTCGCCTATGTATTTGCCATATTCCCTCTGTGTCTCTCAGGAGAGATCTACATCCAGTTCCTGTCAGCCTGCACCTCTTTGCTTCATCCATCTTATCTAGTTTGGTAAAAATGAGGACATCATGGAGTTTGAAGGCAACTGGATGTAACTAGAAAATATCACCCAGAGTGAGGAAACCTAGGCCCAAAATCATACATGGCATGTACTCATTGGTAAATAGATATTAGCCAAAAAGTTTAGAATCCCCATAGTACAACTCACTGAACTTAGGAAACATAACAAGGAGGAAGGCCCAAGTGTGGATACCAGAAACCACTTAGAAGGGAAACAAAATAATTGTAGTAGGCAGATGGAGAGAGGAAACTGAGTGGGAGGTGGGGAGAGAAAAGGAGGGGAAGGATCAGGTATGGGGAGAGACAGAAAGAACTCTCAGAGGGTCAGAATCAATTGAAATATGCAACAGTGCAAATTGGGGGTAGAGGGAACCTCTAGAAAGTCTAGAGACCTGGGATATGAGAAGCTACCGGGACTCAATATAGATGACATTACTTGAAATGCCCAACAGTGGGGAGATGGGACCGCAAAAGACTACTTCTAGTGGATAGATATGGCCCCCAGTTGATGCAGGGCGCTACCCACCAATATTCAAAAATTTTAACCCACAATTGTTCCTGTCTAAAGGAAATTCAAGGACAAAAATGGAACAGAGAGTGAGAGAAAGGCCACCCAGTTACTGGCTCAACTTGGGATCCATCCTGTGTGCACACCAAATCCTGAAACTATTACTGATGCCATAGAGTAGATGACAGGAGCGTGGCATGGTTGTCCTCTGAGAGACTCTACCAGCAACTGACTAAGACAGATGCAGATACTCATAAACTACCACTGGTTGAGGTTATCAAAGAGTTAGAGGAAGGACTGAATTAACTGAAGAGGATGGCAACCCCATAGGAAGACCAACAGTGACAACTAACCCAGACCCCTCAGAGATCCCAGAGACTAAGCCAAAAGCCAGGGAGCATACATGGGCTGGTTTGTGGCCTTGAGCACATATGTAGTAGGGGTCTGCCATGTATGGCCTCAGTGGAAAAGGATATGATTAATCCTGTGGAAACTTGATGCCCCAGGGAAGAGGGATGCTGGTGGGTGATGTGGTGGAGGGTGTACGGGTGGAGGACCACCCTCTCAAAGGTCGGGGGAGGGGGAGGAGGTGAAGAAGTTGGGGAGGGGAGACCAGGAAGGGGAGCAACTTTTGGAAAGTAAATAAACAATTTAACAGAGATTTTTAAAAAGGTAAGTATTAAATAGTCTGACACAATGCCCATTTATCAAAACAGTAGTAGTTCTTTCCTAGGGTCCCGAGCTTCTCAGGCACTGTTCTTGGTGATATTTTCAGTGTCTTCATGAATTCTCCTCTGTGAAGCAGACTTCAAATCTAATAGTAGCAGCCTGTTATTTCAAATACAGTCATGCCAATATTTCACCAGTGAGCACACAGTAGCTCCTGAGATTCACAGCAGTGGTAGGACTCTCCCAGCAGCTTGAGTAGCATCTTTGAGTCCTGTGAAAGCTAGATATCATAGAGGAAACTTTTAGCTCAGACCCAGATTGAGTTCCCAGCGTCTTGCAACCTAACTATGAAGTATCCTCCCCAATAGGGCCTTAAACGTTTGTTCTGGTGTGCAATCAAAAACAGTGGCAATAACCTGTAATATAGTGGGAGACTCAAAGGCCTCTCTTACCAACAGCTTAGAGGGGTATATGCCACACCTTTGGTTTCTTGGAGCAGCACAGTCTATGCATGCAGCGTTCCTCCATTCAAAACTTTAAGCATTTAGTGTGTGTGTGTGTGTGTGTGTGTGTGTGTGTGTGTGTGCACATGCTCAAGAGTGCATGCACGTGTGCCTGTGCCTGTGCCTGTGTGTGAATTGTGTGTAGTTAGGAATTACTGAATTACTCATAATGGCTTGGAGCTTGCTAAGGTCAGACCAGCTTTGATTTGGCAATCCCACTTTCCCTGAAATGATCCTGGGATTGAACAGGGCACCAGCCCTCCCTGCGTGATACTTAACAGTCTAAAAATTTTTTTACACGTACTTGCACATCAAAGTACTTTACCTAGATTTTAACTTCTTTTGAAGGCTGTGATTGTGTCTCATCGACTTTATGTCTCTAGTAGGGACGTTCAACAGGGTCTGTCATGCTACCATTCCTCACGAAGGTATGAAGAATACACATAGGGAACTGTTGGAGGATTTCCTTAGGTGAGCTGTAAGTAACAAGAATTGATTTGATACTGCTACAAGGTTTTCAAAACACTGTCCCATACTTGTACTTTTCTCTAAGGAAGGTTTCCAATCCTCTTCAGCCTTCAGACTCAACACTCATTTCCTGAGCACAGTGATGATGGTTTGTGATGATCTCTCCTAGGGGATCTGCTAGCTTGTGTGAGGAAATGTGTGTGGACTGAGCTGTACGTTGGGTGTATTGAATGGAGCTGACAGTTTTCCTTATTGGTGTCTGTATTAAGTACATATAAATGTATTGAATCTTCATTAAACCTTCTCTTACCATCTGATAATACTCTCATTTCAACCACTATTGTATTTGTCCCTAGATATCTTATTGGATTCTGTTTTAAAGTTTTAAGTTATCATATTATATTTTACCATTGGTGGTAAAATACAGGCATAGTATTTGCCACATTAACTATTTTAAAGTATTTGGTGGTATTAAATACCTTCATAACATGCAAATTTTAACACCATTCATCCTCACAACTCATTTTGTCCATAGTATGTAAATTTGAACTATTTGACCATAACTGTACATCCTGTCCTCTTCTCCGACTTCATTCAAAAATTGTTTAATTTTTGATAATTTTATAAAAACATTTCCTCCTCCCACTCTTCCTTCTTCCCTCCTTATAAGTCTTTCTCTCAAATTCAGGTTTCTTTTTTTCTTTCCTTGTTTCTCTGATGCGATTCCTCTCTTCCTCATGCCGTGCCCATTATTTGGTAAGTTCCCGCACATGTTTGTAATAGGCGTCTTGCAGTTCTTGTCTGTGAGTTCCAGGTTCTTGAGGTGAGGGAGGCCTTGGCCTACTGCTTACTCTTTCTTCTGAGGAACTTTGACTTCTGGAACTTTCCAATTAAGGGCTTTGATGTTTTTCCTAGGAGGCAGTTGACTTGACCAGGTTTTAACTCCAAACTCTGCCTCTGCTTGTCATTGCCATCTGCTGGAAACGTTCAGCTTCCTCAGCCCCTCCTCACTTTGAATTAACCACGGAGTCCTCTCTTGCGCCCTAACCAGAACTTCTTTAGAGATAAAGAGAAACTCAACAAAGGATTGGGTTTCACAAAAAAACTAAAGCTGTCTCCTAATATTTCAAAATGAAATCTATTAAATAAATTATAATAAAAATTAAGGATACATATATGGACAGATAATATAAACCCAAAGGATGAAATTACCGGAATATACAACAATTTACCTTAAAGAAGAAAAAACCTGTCAACGGGATTTGCTTTCCTATGTAAACACACAAACCTATAAATGCGAAATGGTCAACTGTTGGAAGCTGATTTCAGGCTTACGATAAGGTAAGAATTAAAAACACAATCTATTTGCTTGTCTCGTAGGTCAGCTCTCTAGAATCCACACAGATGTCTTACTTCTCTGTCATATTTCTTTTTATACCATGTATAAAATTTCCCTGTTCATCTTTAAGCTATGAAATTATTATAGTTTGTAGTACAAGGATTAGGGTTTATTTTGTAAGGTGCTTTCTTGAGCCAATAGATTAAATGATAACAGAAATTTATACTTTCACGAGTAAACTGACACTGGTTCTGGTAAACAAATTATGTGGGTAGAATAGATTTCTTTTTCTCGTATCCATTTCTTATTCTATTGTTTTGATAAAATCTCAAGGGATGATTAAATCTACTGAAATTCATCAAATTTATCATTTATCTGAAAGATGACCTTTTCTAAACTATTCAGTGCACTAAATCCATTATATGAATGTGGACCATTCTGGGAGGAAAGGGTTTCTATTTTTCTAATATTACCTTCTTGCAATCAATGCTATTCTCAAGAGGATTTCTGTTTTGTACACTAGATGTTCTTTGTAAATTCTCAACATGACCTAATATAAAAATCAATGCATCTTTAGGTAAGTTCATTTCTATTATTAGATCTGCCTGTAGCTTCACGCTAACGTGTTTTGAAATATAAGCAGTACCCAACTACAGGGCACGGCTTTTTTTCCCCCCTCTGGTAATGCTTTAAATTTCATTATGGTAAAAACCATTACAACAACAATAAAATTCAACGTAGGCTTTAAGTCTTCCGTCTCCAGCCAACTGCAGGCAATGCTTGTCCCTTAGCAAAGACAAAAGGAAACATTTTACTGTGACGCTTGAACTAGGAGGGCTAAACAGCTGAGTGCAAGCCCCGAGAAAGATGCTCAGCGGCACAGTGACGATCGCAGGACGGGTTAGCGGGAGGAATGCATTCCATGGTAAAGAGATGACGAGCCGTTCTCCACTTGGCATCTTCATGGAGGACCTTGTCCAAACAGAAAGAAAGGCACCCAGGACAACAACAACAACAACAACAACAACAACAACAACAACAAACACCAACACCAACACCAACACCACACCACCACCAGCAGCAACACAGCAGCAGCAGCAGCAGCAGCAGCAGCAGCAGCAGCAGCAGCAGCAGCAGCAGCAGCAGCAGCAAGGGGCTAGGGCATTTGATGGTTGCCATGTTTCGTTCACATTCGCACCAAAGAGGTGCGAATTACCCTACCATTTGGATTTTCTAGCCACCATAATTAGAATATTCTAGCATGAGGAAAGGATTTAGATTCTTGTTGGACCGAGATTTTCATTGAATATGTTTTTCGTTCCTAGAGTACAGAGTACGTGGGGGCATTTTGAAATTGACCACACTCTTCCACTGGATCACAACTTACCATAGGCTCACATGCATTTGCGTTTTGGCCCCTCACTCTTTGTCACCTGTGTTTTCATTGTCCCCAGATTCATTCTTCTAGCTAAGATTGTCAATTGTGCATTTGATTGAAAATATTAAAATTTGCATTTTACATTTACTCTTGTGAGAAAAGGCACACCTTTGAAACAAACCGAAAGGAAACAGGTTGAGGGCATTTCCAGAGCCAGATACTTATAAGGATTCTGTAATAGGAACTCAGTGCCAGTCAGCCAGGAACTCTCAAGGTCAGTAGGCAAGTGACCTGAAGACCGATATAAATACAGTGAATAAATCAGTTTTTGAGCCTTTGTGGTAAAATTTAAATGTTTAAAGTTTTGATTCTTTTTCCCTAGGAAAGTAGGCATGCTCAAAATGATCACATATGAAATTAGAGTTTAAATGCTTCTCGGACTGTGCTCTTTGTTTATGAATTACAAAAGTTTAAGGACACACACACACACACACACACACACACACACACACGTATATAGTTATGTGTATTGCTTCTGGAGTCTCCTAGACAACTGTAACCAATAACTCAAAAGGAGCTTTCTCCTACTGGCTACAGGACTTTTGCTACTTCACAGTTCTTGTAGGTGCACTGTGAGATCATGTGGCATAAATTTCCTTCCAGGTATGTGTAGATACTTAAATGTATTCGGTATAGTTTTGGGTATACATAAAAAAAATATTAATCCTCAAAGCTTTATCAAACAACATTTGTAACCTTCATACTTTCCTGGTTTCTGTGGCTATTCCATGGTATATGTTCATTACTGAAGATTTAGAGCTAAGAATTGCAGATGAGAAAGAACATGTGACACACGTCTTTTTGGGTCTGGACTCATCTCACTTGATATAATTTTTTCATGATATCAATTTTCTTTACAGTTGAATGGTATCTATTGTGTCTGAGGACCACATTTTTATTATCTGTTCATCTTGTCAAGGCTATTTAAGTTGTTTCCACTCTCTAGTTATTGTGAATATGGTGACAAAGAACATTGCTGAGTAAGTGTCTCTGGAGCAGGGTGAGGACTCTTTGGGTACATACCAAGGAGCTATATGGTTGGGCCTTATGGTAATTTATATTTTAAATTGTTTAGTATTCTTCATACTGATTTCCAGAGTGACTGCAACAATTCTCATCTACACCAACAGTGAAGGTCTGTCATCTTCCACAATTGTGCTAGCATTTTTTTGTAATCCCCCAAAATACAAGTACAGCACAACTCTTACCTCTATGACTCAGGGAGTGTCACAGAAGAAGGGTCTGAAAGATCGCAAGAGTCAGAGTAGCAGGAAGTCTGCTGTGGAACTTGCCTAGAAGTGTCTTGACAAACAAGATCCGGACAGTGGCAATATCAAAAGACATGCTAACATTGAAGAAGGAAACTTACAGAGTTTCACACTTAGACAACAAACTACAGGCAACTAATGTCTGTTGGTAGAGTTAGCCTATCAAAGGAAGTAGTGCCTAGTTTTCCCAAAGCAAAGTGGTCATTCCTATAGCTATGTACACACAGAGCAATAGAAATGTACCCATCAGGTTATATTTATATAGCTTTAACATATGCACATGTATATGTAACAGTAATAATTGGGAAAGGTGAGGCTATCACTTTGAGAGTGAAGGAATAGGAAAAGAATTGGAGGGAGCGAGTCTTGGAGAAAGGATGCTGGAAGGAGGAAAGGGAAGAGACTAAGTGATATAATTATATTTCGATTAAAATGTATAAACATAAAAACACTAAAAATTAATGTGAAATGTGTTAAAGTTTGATTGTTATATTTTATGTGCAGTTTTAAAGCTACTTTACACCCTATTTTGTTTAAGAGAAAATCATTACCATAAATTTTGTCACTCGTAGAGAAATGTGCATTATTTTTTACCCTTTTGTAGGACTGTTCCAAAGGAAGAGATCTCCATGGCTGTCTTAGGATCATGACGTCCTGGTAAGAGAATAGAACTAAAGCAGGGTGTTCTCTTGCCTCTCTTCGAGTTCTTTGGTATAAGATCTCTCTGTCTGAAGAGAAATGGAAACTGAAACGACTACTTCCCTCCTATATTCTAACCCAGTTTTGTACCACGATGCTAACAAAGTGTCGAGTGATGCGAATGGACTTCATGAACAAGTGAATGTCAAGCAAAAGCAGACCCTGAAACCTACACAGACATCTACAGCAATCGAGCCTGGGGAAGAATAATTGTCTCCAGGGAAAAACTCCCATCTAAGGCTAACAGTAATTATGTGTTTAAGAAAAACACCTCCTGGGCAAAAGATTGAAGTAGGCATCAGGGGTTTAATATCGTACCATCCAAAGCCTAGTTTCCCTGTTACTAGTCATACGGTGTGGTTACGGTGTTTCATGATCTTCCCTGTGTAAGAAGCAAATGGGAATTTCTTAGATGATTTCATTCTGACATCCTACAAGGTCTTTAACAGATATAATCTTGGAGATGTCATTTATTTTATTTCATAAGTGCTGGGCATATTAATTTTATTTAACTCACCACAGGAGGTTTTATGTAGGGCAAAGAAGCAGCCTAAAGAGCTCTAGAAGCTATTCAGTGTCTCCTGAACTCTTTATAACTGTTTATAGGAGGTTACAAAAAAGAACACCAAGAAAATAAACAGGTTATCCAGTTACTTGTCTTTCAGTGTCAAGGAATCGTTTAGCAATTTGAAGATATTTTCCACCAGGAATCTTGTCATGTCAGGATTTTTTCCCCACTGGAAAAAGGATGTCTTTTGTGCTAATCAATGTTCTTTGTTCAACTCCTGGACAGAAATCTTGGCTCTTTAATAACAGCCTTTTCTAATTCTGTTTTGTAATTGCAACAAGCCATCTCGGAGGATTTATCTGCACTGAGGCACGCCAGCAGAATGTGGCCTTTTCTTGAACCCATCAGCGCTGTGCCTTCTCTTTGAACCCTTGGCTCCTTGGTGCTACTGACCCTGTTGCTCATTTATAACGTGGGCTCCATTTATCACTCCCAGACTTACAGATATTGTTGTGGAAAGAGACCGAATGCAATCATTCATGCCACGGTTGCTTTCTTGTGGGGCCTTGCAACTTCCTTCCTCACAGGATACCTGATAGGGAGAGATTAGAGAGCAGGCCGTAACTCTATTGAGGGATTGTGATGTAACTGGATTGTAAACCAAAAGTGACACTCTAGAGATTTGAGATGGCCAGAATGTGGAGATTAAGTTACACCCACGACAGTCCATCTCTGTCCATGTGTGTGAGGTGATGGTTTGTAATCTGTAAAATATTAGCTACCTGTAGAAAAATCCTTCTTTTTAAAGTAGAGACCTTACCGTGGCTTCTGCAATTTCAGAGCTTAAAAGAAGCTCTGACGTTTCACTTCTTTATCGATGCTGACAGATACTTTCGAGTCCATCAAGGAAGAAGGCTTCCTTCTTGATAATTCAGTTTTAATTTTAAGAAACTTTTTGCTGGTTTCCCATATACAGATTGAGATACTTTTTAATGGGACAGAATAATGTTTTGTGGATATATAATTAAGACATGTAACTCACTAAGGAAAAACTACCAAAGGATTAAAATTACAAATTCAAGGTGTTCATTGCAGTAACAATGGTGGATAGCTAGTACCAGTACCTTACTCTTCAGTCCTTATTTTTGGTACTTAAATAGTACTAAGTTCTGTATTCATTTAGCTTTTCCTGCAACTTACATAGCCTGAATGTGAATCGTGCAAATTAAAAGTAAGCCACTTGTCTGGACACTTAACATTTACAAGCGGCCAATCCATCATCTCCAAGTTATCCATTCCATTAACCCCTGCCTCTGTGCCTTTTGCAATGCCTTCATATGCAGTTCTTAGGGAAGAAGTTATCTGGGCAACGTTTAATTGTTTAGTTATGAATAGCCATCACTTATTAAGTGTGGCAAAGAATGTTTGGATAAACAGATTTTCTTACTACAGACCTGGCTAGAAGTCTTTTTCTATATCCATAAACTCTGACTCTCAAGTCCAAAGCCCTAGAATATAGCATTTCCTGAATTTTTCGCTGTGGGTTGCTTGTAGCATCTCAAATTCAATGTTGAGGCCCACTCTATGGCTTAAACATCTAGGTAGGCGTCATAAGGACATTATTGAAGAGCAATGGCAGGAAGCAGGGTTTGGGTTTTTTTGTTTTTTGTTTTTGTTTATTTTTTTAACTAAAGGCATGTAAGACCATGAATAGCTCACTTGGACATCATATCTTGTAAGAAAGAAAAAGATTGAGGATTTTAAAAAAAAAAACCAAAACTCTGCTAGTAAGTTGAAATAGCAATGAAACTATTTTTAAAGCATTTTAATACATAATCCTTGTGTCTTCCAGTTAACTGGAAAGTTTTTCGCTATGATCTCCATTTTTTTCCAGATGAATAAACTTAATTTCACAAACAGATCAGTGAACTTTAAATATGTCACAATCGCCTGTTGAGGGCTCAATAATTTCTTCATATTTCACACTTATAAGCTGTGGGTTGATTTCAACACTGATGTCCTTGCTTCCCGATTTTGCAATCTCCCTTCTGATTCTGTAACACATCTCAGTAAGCATAGCTTGTCCTCAGCTCCCTGGGTCGTAGTTTCTATATATAAAATTGAAGATGCTGGGTGATCTCTAATATCTCTTTAGGCTTTGAAATCCTATTACAGATGTCCAGAATTTTTTTTTGCCTGTTTAAAACTTTTAGTAAAAGGAAAAATAATGTATACCAGCAGTACCGCGTGCTCAATAAAATATGTTAAACTACATCATCAAATGTATGAAAATTATGACTGATGACCTTGATATAAGTCCCATAGAACTGAGAATAAGTTATGGGAGCAAAGACCAATATTGCACTGCTTTTATAAATATGAAGACCAATATGTAACTTACCCGAAACGCTAAGGTTTCTAACACAGATGGAAACAGACAAGAGGGCATATGTGTGTGGCCTGGTCTTCCTTTCGGACAGATAAAATGTTTAGTTGTGGAGCCTTGGCGTGTCTCCAGGAGGAAGGGAGGACATGTTTAACTAGCACAATTGTTATTTTATTTGCAGGGGACGTTAAAGTGCATCGATCTGGTTAAATGTCAAAAGGCCCAGTGAAGACACTATTCCTCCACTCTCATCCTTGGTTTTAGCTCGTTTCCCATGCATGGCTTTCTCCTCTTTTTCTAATGCATGTGTGGTGAAACCACCCTCTTTAATCATGGCAAATCATTTCAAAATCCCTGTAGTATGTTATCAACATGGTCTTAAGGAATGGTCTTATTTGATTTTCGGGGCTGGCATTATGTACTTCTGTGCCATAAAAAATAAAAAAAACCTTAGATTTTCTAAAGTTTCAGTAGATATCAAGTTATGTAGTTTTCAAATTATGAGTTTTTACTTCACTTACCATTCATCAGTATATTCTTGTGTCTTCCCTGATGTATTTTAAGTGAATTTCTCACTTTTTCTTTCTTTGAAATATTTTATATACTATATTTTGTTTTTGAATTTTTTTCTCCACCAACTTTCTTTCTCAGCAAAAAAACCACACAAAACAAAAATCAAAACAAAAAACCTTAAATCAAAACAACAAAACAACAACAACAACAACAGCAAAAAACAAACAACAATCATAAAGGGTTTTGTTTGTTTCTTCTTCTTCTTCTTCTTCTTCTTCTTCTTCTTCTTCTTCTTCTTCTTCTTCTTCTTCTTCTTCTTCTTCTTCTTCTTCTTCTTTTTCTTCTTCTTCTTCTTTTTTTTGACAACTATTCCTGGGCATGGGGTGTGTCATGGAATATGGTTCAAATACCCAGTGACATTCATTGAAGAAAATGTTTTTTTTTCCTTTTGGAAGTAAATATTCATTGTAAATTGCTTTGCGGTTAGTGATGAGTCCCCATGCCTACTTTCTGCTCAGTACTGGAAGCATTGTCTGGGTTTAAACCAGTGAAGGTTTGTGCATGCTGCTGCAGTCTGTGAATTCATGTGGACATCAATCCTGTTTGATTGATCTGGGGTGTACCCCACGAAATAGAATCCACTTATGACTCTGTTAACATGGCCAAGAACCTGAAACTCGGTATGTTAAATATCATTATTTTTGCTAAAAGAACATAATAACAGAATAACTTTGTGTGTGTGTGTGTGTGTGTGTGTGTGCATATTACTAGAAATAAAATTTTTGAGCTAATATTTGAGCTATTTCCAGAGACATTTTTATCAATGCTGTATTTTTCAATCTATACTTTTTAGCAAGCAGACATGTTTTAAAAATTCTTCCTTTCCCCCAAAGAAGTATATCAGTATATAGTCCAGGACAAACACTGGTCTTACTCAGTTATGCATACGGGGCGTAATGAACTGACTGCTGAACAGAGTATGAGTCAGCATCAGAGATTCTTCTATGATTAAGCTACTGAATCATAGGCAGACTCTAAAGCGAATTTAGATGCATGGTATGAAAGATGAAACATTAGAGAAGAATTCAACAAATAGATAATATTTACATTTCTGCTACTTAATGTGGTCAACATGAATATCCATGAATGTTGATGGATAATTTTTTTTGTCATATCTGAACTGGCAAGAAACACTTGGGTAGCACATGGCAGTTGGCAGTTGCTAGAGGAAAAAAAGTCACTTTTCTTTGGAAATGTGGTCAATGGTAGGTTGCCAATCTCCATTGGATGACCCCTATCTCCTTGCCTATTAGGTCTTTTTGAAACTAAATTAAGAGGACATGAAATTAGAAGGGAGATGTGTTGTGGGAATACTGGGGAGTAGGGCAGGGGAAATAAATATATGTGATCAAGATACATTTTACATATGTATGAAAATTTCAAAGAATAAATACATTTTTGGTTGCCTTTATGGCAGGGTTTGCGTCTAAGGTCTGTCAGAGATACTTACATTCTTCAGATGGATATACGCCTTCTTTTGGCAGTAGTGAAGCTCTCCTCCACAAGACAGACTATTGCCACAAGTCATGATAGGGTGAATTTAGCCCCACCCCTTTATCTCGTCCTTGGGCACACATATGTCCTACATTTCTTAGGATATAGTGTGAAGCTGTGACCAAAATTTAAGTGATAGATAACTTTTGGAAGGTTTTAGTTACCCAGATAGACATAAATATATTCCTGCCTTTTATTTATTTATTTTTTTTTATTTTTTTTATTAACTTGAGTATTTCTTATGTACATTTCGAGTGTTATTCCCTTTCCCGGTTTCCGGGCAAACATCCCCTTCCCCCCCCCCCTTCCTTATGGGTGTTCCCCTCCCCACCCCTCCCCATTGCCCCTCCCCGGCAGTCTAGTTCACTGGGGGGTTCATAGCAGGACCCAGGGTCCTTACTAGGGATATTCATTTACCTTAGGTCAGAGTCCAGGGTCAGTCCATGTATAGTCTTTAAGGCTTAGTCCCTGGAAGCTCTGGTTGACATTGTTGTACATATGGGGTCTCGGCCCTTCAAGCTCTTCCAAATTTCCAACGGGGTCCCGTTCTCAGTTCAGTGGTTTGCTGCTGGCATTAGCCTCTGTATTTGCTGTATTCTGCTGTGTCTCTCAGGATCGATCTACATCCGCTCCTGTCGGTTTTCTTGCTTCATCCATCTTGTCTAATTGGGTCTCTATGATGGGCCACATGTAAGGGGCAGGCTCTGAATGGGTGTTCCTTCAGTCTCTGTTTTAATCTTTTGCCTCTCTCTTCCCTGCCAAGGGTATTCTTGTTCCCTTTTAAAGATATTCCTGCCTTTTAAAATATGACTTTCAATTTCCTAACAGTCCAGTAGAGGACACAGTTACTTTATCACAGCTCCAAGGAAAACACAGGAAAAAATCCATTGTTTGGATTTCAAGCTCTAAGCTTGAAGAATAAAGTAGAGAGAATAAAAGGGCTCCTCAGTGATCCACTATGAAGACAGTCACAGAGAGATAAAACAACATCCCAGAGTCATTCCCTATTCACCAATGCAAAGGTTTGATTCCATACAAAACTGTCAGGCATGAATGACATATGTTATGAGGAAGACAGGAAGGCCTTATTCTTAACCTTAGTTAAGCAGCCCTTAGTCCATGTTTCTTCATATCAGAGTTTGCATTCTAGACTGAAGATTTGGACATGCCGGATGAATCCAGAGATTGGGTACGTGTTTAAAATATAAAGAGTAAAGACAAAGATGAAACTTTCGCTTTATCCAGCAAACATCAATGTAATATCAGTAATGTAAGCAATACTGCTTTGGGCTCCACATGAATACTGCTCAAAACCATAACAAAAACCCTTGCCCTCATGGAAGTTACATTCTGTCACCAGTGAGGGTCATACAGTTCAAGATAACCCAGAATGAATCTTGAGAACCAAAGGAATGTAGCAGCTAGAACATAGAGAATAATTAAAATAATAAAACCACGGGAGAGTATAGACATGTTTTCAGTCTTGCCCCAAATGAAGACATCCTTCAATCTCTGCATCACTTAATTTTTGAAGATCTCATTAAACATCGTCCTCATATTGTAGATGTCCAGAAGACTTGTGCAGAATCTTCGCTGATCACCATAGGGCTTTCTGAAAGTACAGTGCAAGGCAGAAAGCAAATGAACTGTTTCGCAATGGGGTGACTAAGAGGACAAATCTATATTTAAATGACTGGTTTAGAAAAATATAGAGGAACAGTTCTGTGTTATAAATGGACTCTTCCATGGAAAAGTTTTTGAAATTCTATGGGATTGTGAAAATGTGATTGTCTGAGGTTAACTGCAGTGCCCTGGGACATTCTGATTTACAGAGTGTTTCTACTACATTTTGTCATTTATCCCTTTTACAGAAGTGATCCAACCTAGACTCATACATAAAATAATCCCTCCAACTTTGAAATCTGGGCTCTTTGCACAGTTGTTAGGTGATCTTAAGAACTGAATGCAAGTTGAGAGCACAAGGGAATTTGAAAATTATAGGGAAAGCGTTTGACTTTCCAGAGCTATTAAATGGAATGGGTACTCATCCTTAATTCATCAAGACTCAAAAATAATAAAAATAGCCATTGAATATAAAATGCAATATGCTATAATTTTTAAAAACTCACAAATATTCTTTGACTTTGGTTTGTAGTTTAGACTTATTTTATACATTAACTGAATATCATTGTTCTAGTGATATCTGTGAGGTTATCAGCTTTCAGAAATCCTGGGGAGATTTCATTTTCTGAGGCTGCCCCTAGCTAAAGATTAACCCTCACTGTTTTTTTAATCTTCTTGTCTGGCAATGTTTATTTAAGCTTTGCTAATTTCTTCTCTCTGTGTTTATCCATTATTTTCATTTTCCCAACACCATTTTACTTTTCTGTTTCCTCTCTTTTGTATTTTCTTAAAGACTTCCCTGCCTCTACTTTCTACTACAATTTGAGGTTCAGGATATTGCATTAAGTCTGGAAAAGTATTAACTCGAACTTAAACAGTGGTTTAAAAAGGTAATAAAATGTAACATAAAATGCAAGTGTATAACATGTAGTAAGGTTAGGTATGGTTTTGTCAAACATTTCCCACATATATGATATGTGATATACTTTTTCTGGGAGTCATCATAAAAAATTAAAAGCCGTTCAAATGATGAGTGTTAAGGACTTGAGAAAGTTATACTTTGTTATTTTTTGAGTAGCATATTGTAAAAGTTCATCTAGGCATTGGTTATAAGACACAGTTAGTAATTGTTTTCCTTATGATTATTTGTTTTTAAATTTTTATATTAGTAGAATTTGGCCTTGTTAACATTTGCTATAATGTTTATCCATATTAAGTACGTTCGGACTGGAATGAATTCAGTTCATGGAACAATCTGGCATTCAGTAAGGAGGTGAAATGAGGGTAGATTTAAAAAAAATATTCATACCTAAGAGCCCAGTTAGCTTGCTCCCCTGGGAGCTGTCCTTCAACTTCCAATGCGTATAACATTACATACAAGATTTATTTTAAAGGCAATTTTCCTCATGAAAAATATTCTCACCAGTATTTCATGAACCAACTCACTACTAATAAATATTTAACATGAACATGACAGATGTGCTTTTGTATTAATGAAGTGAGAGTATTGCTGGCTCTTGTATGAGATGGGAAGGTTCATTCTTCTCTTGTTTACTTTTCTTTCCACTAATTGCTATGCAAGTTCACATGAGAATAAAATTTTTTATATATATTTGAGAAATCTAATTCAGGGTATCATTTGAAGTAAAGAAATTCTCTGTTTCCCAAATAATTACTTGATTATTTATGATATCAGTTTAGAAGACAATCAAGAACTAACAGAATTTACTATCTGACTAAAGACAATGTATTTTAATATTTATTTAAGTATTATTAAGGGAATATTTAATATAATATAATGTTTACATAGAAAATTATATACCTCTATTTATGACGATATAAAATCCATATCTATACATCTTTCATTTTCAATTATTTATCCCTATTGCCAAAAATGTTTCAAAGTTGTAGAGCATATAGAAACAATGAATAATCTTATGCTGGGGACAAAAAATTTGGTTGAGAACACAAATTTCCCATTTCCTTGATATATGTTGCCAGCAGATTTTTTTCCAGAAATTCAGACTGTAAAAGTCTGAAAGGTCTCAAACATCACCATTTATGGATTGGGGAAACTGAGACCAGTAGCTGAGATGTTTCAGGAAGTGCCTGCTGCTGTAGAATAAAGGGAATAGTGTTTTTCCACGCCAGGACTTCTGAGCCTGGTTAAAGTTAGCTTTTGTAACTGTGATCCTACAGTCATTCTCCCAAATGCCCTGTAATCATATACACTAAAGTCATCACCACAGCCGTAAGCTTCTAAGGACCAACAGAAGCCAACTAAGCTGTCACATATGATGACAAAAAGTTAATCAAATATGTGCATATTTATATACTTAAACTGTAGCACCTAAAGGTTTCTAATTATATTCAATTAAGAAATTTTACATGCCTGAAATAAGCACTATTTTCATTTTGAATTCAATGAACACTTAGACAAATATACATATATTAGGATGTAGGTATGCATAATTAGGATGTAGATAGACAAAAGAAAAGAAAAAGAGCTTGTATTAGATTTTAAAAAAGTAATTGTGTAAAGTGCTTCCCGCACAAGCATGGGGCCGAGTTTGATGCCTAGAGGTCACGGAAAGCCAACTATAGGCTCATGTGCTCGCAATCCTAGGGCAGGGAAAGGTGGTACAGGTGGATCCTTGGGGCTCAGAGACCAGAAAGCCTACACTACCCAGGAAGCTCCAGGGCAGTCAGAGACCCATCTCTAACATATGAAATTGTACGCACTCCTACACACGCACGCGCTCTAGAAAGAAACAGCTTAATTTCATTTAATTGTAGAAACATGAGTATTAGGTTTTACATTTAAGATAAAATATTTTATTTATTTTGAGTCTCTAATCACGAAAACCTTGAACTATGACACTGGTTAAATGTGTGCTCTATGACGTTACGATTTAGTACACTGTAATTTTAAAGTGCATTTGATTCATGTCTCATCTCCTCATGGGTCTTCAGTAACTTTCATCTCTCCTTCACTTGATAGAAGAAAAACAAGATATATGTGTATGGCTTACAAGATTTCCAAGAATCTGTATTTGGAATAAACACAGATCCATCCCGGGAGATGCCTTTTCAAGATTGTATGGATTTGCAAGGTCTGTACTAATCATGCCCAGTAAACCTTCACTAGTGTGTTTAATAAATTAACATTTTTTATGAACTCGTTTTAGTGTGCATCCGGGAATTCAGACAATATGGAGAGAAGTAATGAGTTATGATTTGACTCTCAGGATTGAGAGGATGCTGGGGCTGGAGAGATGGTTCAGCAGTGAAGAGTCCTTGCTGCTCGTCCACAGGACCTGAGCTCACTTCCAGAACCTTCACCTTACAACTGCCTGTAGCACCTCTTCTGGCTTCAGTGGATGCCAGCATTCACATGTCCACATGTCCACACACACATACACACAAGCACATACAGTTTAAAATATATCTCAATAAGGAAGAGAATATTATATGTATATTATATAATATAATATATATATAGAGAATAATATATATATCTTTAAGGAAGAGGAATACAATGTATACAAAGATTCTGCCTAAGGTATAATCTCAAGTCAAATAGCAAGGGCCTGCATCTTTTCAAAGTTTTCCGGAATTAAGTACTCACAGAACATTGTAAGGAACAGAGGCCCTATGAGCCAGTTTATGTTTGGACAGTATGTATTGATATGCATATTTTGGGTGGGCATAGATGCTTTCTGCTGGACTTTTAGAACACCACGAGTCACCAAAATATAGCCGATATCATAAATCTGGGACATCTAAATGAAAACCCTGATCTAATGTGCTGTACAACTACTTCCGGCAAAAGTGCTACTTTTGTGTGGGTTTTAGATAAATATGGTTTTGAGATCAGAGGTCTTCCTTCACCATTTGCCTTCATCAGCTATACTGTGGACCCGTGTGTTACTGCGTGTGGTCTGCGTGTCACCTGCCTGTATGCTTGTATCTGCCGGTGAATGACCAGTACATATCACTGTTTGCATGGGTGTTGCCCAGCTCCTGTCTGCCTAACACCATACGTGTTGGTGTCTTATCTCTCTGTAACTCCTGCATCAGTCCTACGATAACCCTCTCCTTTCCATGGATTGCAGTTTGGACCCCACACGTACATGTACACTGTGCATTTCCCTATACTTTTCTTCATTGGCTTAAGATTTAGAACTGTTTGTGACCCAAGGAAGCCATGTCACCACTCTATCACTAATAACTAATATAGCCCTGAAGTTGCAGCAAATATAAAAATTATATTGATGAGTTGACGGGAAGAGAATTGGTGAGCTTTCATTGATTCTGTATCTGTGTAATGGCTGGGACAGAATGATAGAAAGGCACTGTACTCTGTCACTGTGTGTGTGTGTGAGTTATTTACTTTTTACTCTTATTTACTTTGAATTATGTAGGATACTGAGATATCTGTACATTGTCAAGTTGATAAAGCTAGGTCTAAAGGGAATGGTTAGCACATCCAGAACTCTCACTTAGGAACAATTTCTAAGATTCAGTTTGCTATTGATGGAATATGAACTTTATAATGTATGTGCTATTAGATGAATATATGTCATTCAAATTTATTTGAGAATAAAAATGTTTTACTTCTACTCAACATTAAAGTTCTTGTTGGATTTTGAGTATATTTGAAAGTGTGATATCATGGGTATTTTTTTAGCCACAGAAAGTACGCACTATAAAATTTTTATATCTCTGCAAAAATGACTACCAGACGATCTTCATAATGCTATGGGTGTGTGAAATATTACATGGTGGTCATGACCTTGGTTCTTCATTTAATATAACTGTGGAAGATCTAAACTGTGTTACAAATTTGTATATAATTTAAAGTAGCTTTTAGAAATCAACAAAGGGTGATTTGACAGCAACTAGTCCAATAATTAACAATATATTATAATTGAATACATAATTGATATTAACGATAAATTAATACAACAGTTGATTCTAGAGGTTATAAGTTAATTGTAGAAACAGAGGAAACAAATAAAACGTAGGAATTTTCACCAGATTATTAAAAATAGTATAATGACAGACAAAGATAAGTACAAGGCTGAGTCTAGCTGCTGATAAACACACAATAAAATATAGAACCTAGAAAATGACATGTGCTTATGACATGTGCTCACTTATGAAATTGGAAAAAAATTTAAGTAAGAAAATTAATCTTCTGTTATGTTTTCATTCCAAGGATCTGGATTCTTGTTCTCTCTCTCTCTCTCTCTCTCTCTCTCTCTCTCTCTCTCTCTCTCTCTCTCTCTCTCTCTCTCTCTCTCTCCCTCAGGCCCATGTAAGACTCCATGGCCCTGGCACTTCTTACTTCTTAAGCCCACTCCTCTCAGATGAGCTTTGGCAGAAGCTCTGCTTGTGCATCTGGAATTGCTCAAGGGTCACTGTAAGTATGGTGTCTTTATTACTAGTTTATTCCTCTGGTCCAAGACTCTTTCCAGCATGCCTGGAGCCAGGGACTCCTAGCCGGAGAATAGTACTGCGTGTTTGCAGAGACCTTACGGCTTTGCTCACTGTTTGCTTTCTTACTGAAGAAGAGAGCTTTTATTCTGCTAGCTGTTAGGCAGGAAGACATTTCAGGGCTTAAAAAACAAGTTCTTTGTTTCTGCCTCGTATGTTTAAACGTTGCTGGGTAAAGCAAATGTCGAGAACTCTGTTTTACAGTAGTGTCTACTGAGGCAGGGTAAGTGTAATAATGTCTCCAACTTCATGGCTTCTGATTTATTTTTGCAGTAGTTTTCAAATTACCGGTAAAGTATACACAAATAGTAGGTATTATTTTATATATTATATAATATTATCATACACACAATATTTGTATAGTATACAAATTTTATAGGTATTATATACCAGGGGATTTAAATTTTTTTCATGGTCTTAATATGCCACATTCTCTTTGTCCATTTATCTGTTGAGAAACATCTAGGTTGTTTCCAATTTCTGGCTTTTATAAATAAAGCAACAATGATCATGGTTGTATAAATGTTTCTATAAAAGGGTGAAGCCTTCTTTGGTGACATATCCAAAAATGGTCTAGCTGGATCTTGAGATAAATCTAGTCCCAGCTCCTGGAGGAATAGCCAAAATGGTTTCCAAAGTGGCCATACATGCTGTACTTCCACAACTGTGATGGAGGAGTGTTTCTCTTTATTCTGCATCCTTGCCAGCATAAGCTGTAACTTGTATTACTGATTGTTGCCATTCTGAAGGGTATAAAATGAAATCTCAGAGTATTTTGATTTACATTTTCCAAATGACAAAGGATGTTGTCCAATTCGTTAAGTGTTTGTCAGACATTTGAGTTCTCTGAGAATTCTCTGTTTAGATCTGTATTCCATTTTTAACTGGGCTATTTGTTTTCATGATATCCATGATTTTGGGGTTCTCTATATATTTTAGATATGAACACTGTATCAGGTGTATAGTATAATTGGCTGTCACCTATAATCTCTTACACAGAAGTTACTTTTAGAAACAGGACTCGAGTACAATGCACTTGTCTGCCTTTGGAAGGTAATGCATAGGCATTGAGAAAGTCCATTCTGGCAGAGACAAAGTACATGCATTTGGTTCTAATCAAATATTTGGTGAGAGTATTCCGATCAGAACCTGAAAGGCAGAGCAGAGCTTAGGTGACTGTTAGCTCCTGGATAAGAGTTATAAATAGAACTATTGTTTAAGAAAGTGATGCTTACCACTTCTGTCCATTTTACAAGTTATTATAAAACAAAGGTAAACCTGAGAAATAGTCTTCTGGTTCACAAACTGATTGGAAGAAGTAAGTGGATCTAGAAATATGCATAAGTCCACTGTTGAAAATCCAGTGTTTTAGAGCCTAAATAGGAAGGGAAATGATTTTTTTCCCAATGCTATGTGTAATAATCATTAAATTAAAAACTTTCATTTGATTATAGTCCTTAAATTGATTAAAATTCTCATCTTAGAAAAAATTTAAGGTGAGATCTCCCCACTTGTTATGACAGATAGACTTTAAAGTAGTCAAATTGAGAGCAAACAGAAGGACGGAGTTTAGACGTTAATGAACTCTAGGAGTTTTGCAGACCTGGTATTTGCTAGTGTGGGTGTGGTGACTAACCTAGGAATGCCTGCAAACAAACAGAAAAGATGCCTCTTAAGTATCTGAGGGAGACGTACTGCTGAAGAAACCACAGCCTTGACTGGAGAGACCTTTGACTGGGCAAGCCTGAAAATGGCCTTGATTCACATCCACACCGAGGTGAGCAAGAGCTGAAAAGGTGCGCAGTCTTGAAGACCCGCATTTCAGAATAGAGCCAAAGTAACAAACTAGACAAAGGTTTCTTTCATCCAGTAGGAACAGCAGCTACCCACTGTGCGCTCCCTGAGTTCTGCAAATGTCAGCGCTCTGATTGACTGGGCTGTATATGCTGCCCATTCCTTTCCTTTCTAAAACGGGGTGAACCATTTTAGAACCAGAGAGTTCACGTTTTGCAGAGCATTTGTAAATACATTTACATGGGAAGGAAAGTTAGCTTTTCCACTTACAGGTCTCTGGACCATGAAAAGCCCCGGGTTTACTTGGCGTCAATGGATTTTACTCATGTATGCTGGGCCTCCAGGTTGCTTCCATGTGGAGATACCGTCACAGGTGGGAAAATGTAAACTAAATATTTGGTGAAAATGATAAAATAATAATAATAATAATAATAATAATAATAATAATAATAATAATAAAAATAGGAGTAGTAGAGTCTTCATCACAATGTACATTTTTGCCTTTGTTTAAAATGTTTCAGAGCATGTCAGGGACACAGATTACTGATGAACTGTGACGTGAAGTGCTTCCACGAAAGGGAACTTTTAGGTTCGTGAGCTCGCTCCTGCTCTTCTGTGGCAAATACTGAGGCCTGTGTGAGATGTAAGGTGTCAATCACCCAGTGGAAGTCTCTCTCAGACCAGGTCCTAAAACACCATGCAGGGAAGAATAACCAAAAACCAAAAAATTTCATTTATTCAAATCAGATGTGTGTTATGTACAAGACAAAATCTTTTTTTTCCTACAAAATATGCTATTTGGATTTCTCGCTAGATGTTTTTAAAGTTGAGTTCACAATAATTTTTTAATACTATTTCTTAGAGTGGACCAGGCCAAGACTGATGTAAACTGTACAAAAGTAAAGGAAGTATTGCTCTTTTTATGTTTAATATAGGGAGGGGAGACACGCGTGTGTGCGTGTGTGTGTGTGTGTGTGTGTGTGTGTGAGAGAGAGAGAGAGAGAGAGAGAGAGTGTGTGTGAGAGAGAGAGTGTGTGTGTGTGTGTGTGTGTGTGTGTGTGAGAGAGAGAGAGAGAGAGAGAGAGAGAGAGAGAGAGAGAGAGAGAGAGTGTGTGTGAGGAGAGAGAGAGAGTGTGTGAGAGAGAGAGAGAGTGTGCGTGTGGTATGAGAGAGAGAGAGAGAGAGATGTGAAAAGGAGAGAGAGAGAGAGGTGTGGAGAGAGAGAGAGAGAGAGTGTGTGTGTGTGAGAGAGTGTGTGTGTGTGTATGAGAGAGAGAGAGAGAGAGAGAGAGAGAGAGTGTGTGTGTGTGTGTGTGTGTGTGTGTGTGTGTGTGTGTAGGCCAGAGGATATGTTATAGGTGTTGATTTCCACAAGATGGGTCCTAGGGACAAAGTTTAGGACATAAGGCTTGGCAGCTAGTACCTTACCCCATGAGTCACCTCACTGACCCAGAAACCTTTCCTGTTTAACAAATTTTGATTTTCTCAAAACATGCCCCCAAGTGCTCCCGAACCATGGGGGAATTATTTGGTTCTCAACATATCTTGTCTTTTATATTACCCCCCCCATCTATATGCATTGATTTTAGCAGAGGGTATTGTTCTCCTTCTGTAATTACAGACTTGTAGAACTAACTATATGGCATCCCATTTTATTTGAGTGGATCCATTTTCCAAATTTATTTTTACCTATGGACACTATAGGGCGAGTGATTACATGTTTTGTAAGAATTTGAACAAGCAACAGGTTTTACATCAGGGATACAAAGCATTCAGTAGGTCAAAGTTTCTAAGAACACTAATACATAGTGTCAATTAGACACTGGTTTACATGGGAAGAAGAGTCAAGATGTTTGTCTAAAGTGGGACTGCCCTGGAATATTTATTTTTCCAGTTAGCTATTAATGCAGCATTTAATAAAGAGCAAAGTTTTATAGAAAAGGTAATAGTGACTGTTAAAGCTAGTGGGAATTAGAAAAATAAAACTTTGTTCTATAGGAAACCAAACTGGATAGAGAAATGTAATATAGATTTATTTCTTAGGTAATAAGCACACATATAATTTTGGTTTTATAAGTTGCTTTTTCTAATCATGTTGTTCATAAAAATGTATTCATTGTTCAAGTCGGCATATAAAAGATTTAAACACAACACTGGATGAACTGTGAATGGAGAGCTATAGACCGTGCTCTGGTCAGTTCAGTTTGTTAACCTCATAGTTTAAACATAGCTCTCTTTTTGTTGGAGCTCTTTTTTCTCTCTCTTCTCTCTCTCTCTCATCAAAACAACGCCTTTCCTTAAACTGTCCGTGAATATAAGTAACTCCTCCAGAACTTCCCTTAACATTAGTGTTGCATTTGTGTCTCCCAGCATTGGAAATGGATCTGACTTTGAAGCTATTGTTGGATTTTATGACCTGAAAATAAATAGTGAATTCTATAGAATAGTAAGTTCACTGATACTTTATTTGCAAGAATCATGTTTTACATCTAAGACAGAATGTTTACTATGATTCGGTAAACTAGTTCTCTTCCAGTTGAAGAGATTTTCTAAGGTGCACTTGGGAAAAAGAGAAGTCAATATCATTCAATTTTAGGAGTGATTTTGTATTGCTGTTTTAAAATATGAATTTTTAAATAGCTTTAAAAACCCAGTGTAAATGGAAACAGTGATTGTAATAACACATTAAAAGTGTATTGCTTTTTATTCATTAAATCACATGAACTGTAAGCCCTTTGTGAATATTTTCTAGCGAGATAGAATATTTCTCTCTTTTCCATGGCACTCCACAAATCCTCTGTATGATAAAGGTTCACTTAGATAGACTTGGTTTTAGATAAATTAAATGACTTCTATGCTACAGTATTAATTAAATGAACCACTAGAGAAATATGTCTGGGAACAGAATCTGTACTGGTGGTTGAGTGATTAAGAGGGAAGCATGTGTTGCCCAGAAAGAGCCACATTGGTCCACCTTGTATCACTGCTGCTCCATAGGTCAGAGCAGATCCTCTCTCTGCGTCATGTTTCTAGCGACGACCCTCTTTATGTTTTCCAAATGGTTGAGATGGTTTCGCATTGAGAGCTCTTTTATGTGAGCTCTAAACTCTAAAGAGCCTTTCAGCTGATTATTCTCTTGAAGGCACGAATACTAATCAACACTTACTTCATGTTTCTCCATTCGACGTCTTTCTTTTTAACAAAAACAGGCAAACATGGCATACTTTGCTCTTTAGAAACACTATCACAGTTAAATAAAAAAATACCAAGTGCCATCTGTGATGGGACTATAAACCAGCTCCGGAACAATTAATGGGAAAAGTGATTAGTTTTAATGAATTGCCTGAGAGGATCGGAATACGTCACTTGTGACTTTTTATATATTTACATGAGTGAAAAGTACTAAAGTTAAAGTCATTAAATCTGTTTATTTACCTCAACAGTCTGAAGCAGGAGTTTACTTCACAACATTAAACACACTCTGTCCTTTGTGCCCTTAAATATTGGTGTGTGTGTTGATTGTCCACTGTTGTTGGAAGATTTTTAGTAACGTGCCTTACATTATTTTAGGAACTCAGTTTACAGTAACTTCTTCAGTTATTCAAAGTCAAGTGCCAGAATATAATATATCATTAGAATAAAATAGAGTTTCTATAAAAAATTACTAAAAGAATCCCTTAGAATGAATATATAAAGTTTAAACAGGAAGAAAATATTAAAGACATCTCAATTTCTTCTGCTGAGGGAGAAAGATGTCCCCATTACCAGATGTCCCTGAAGGACACTGAGGTATTTGAGAGTAGAACACTAAAGAAAATGTGTCTGGTTAGGAAATGCTTTGGAAGCAGGCTAACTTAACACAGATCTTTGCTACAATCTGAAAATCCCCTTTATCCTCATTTCTACATATTGAGAAATTGACTCAACATTTACTTGTCATGGTCACAGGGCTAAAGGTCTCTGAACTGTGATCATAGAAATCACACCTATAAAAGCTACTTCAGTTTTCCAAAGCCGAGATTTGTTTTTCTGTGCAGAGCAAATGCAGTAAAACCCAGCCAATATGAAGCCTGGGGCCAGACAGTGAGAAAACACATATAAAAGTTGACGCTTTAATATATGTTTGGAAGCATAGTTTCCCTTAATTAGCCCTGAGCATGACATTAGAACTCAGTGCTTATAATGTTGCATTTACAGTATCTGTTTATCCTGTTTCTCAACTGTGTATTCTGGAAAGAGCTGGCTATAATGGTGCCATTCTTCTGCATCTCATTAGGACCCATTGCCCAGGACACAGCAAGCACATGGCCAGTGTTAACTGACTCTATGAGAAATAAATGGGAGAGAGGGCAAATGAAGCATCCGACTGTTGTTTGACGACAGCTGAATAAAACTCTTCACATGTAACCATGTGCCATCAGCTCAGCAACTTCACTGCTGAATATTTCTTAAAAATGGATGATGAAGTGTGCACCCAAGATGTGGGTGCATCTTGCCCATATGGTGACTTAGAGCCATTTTAATACTGTTTCCAATAGGCAGAAATTAGAAACCTTATAGTTTTCTAATTTTAAAATATATGCAGTAGGTCAGCAGTGGAACAGTGTGAAATTAAAAATGATGCACTTATGCATTTATTAGTTGTAAGAATCTCATGATGTAAAACCATGTAATTAATATATGTATTATATGTAATAACAAATTTAACACCATTTAGGCTTTATATTTATTTTTGTATGTGTGTATGTTTGTATGTGTGTGCGTGTGTGTGTGTGTGTGTGTGTGAGAGAGAGAGAGAGAGACAGAGAGACAGAGACAGAGAGAGAGAGACAGAGAGAGAGAGAGAGAGACAGAGAGAGAGAGAGAGAGAGAGAGAGAGAGAGAAAGAGAGAGAGAGAGAGAGAGAAAAGAGAGAGAGAGAGAGAGAGAGAGAGAGAGAGAGAGAGAGAGAGAGAGAGAGAGAGAGAGAGAGAAAGAGGAGATATTGTGTTTACATGCACACACATGAGTTCAGTACTCATGGAGGCCAGAAGAAAGTGTTGAGCCTTCTGCAGTTGGAGTTATAGGTTGTTGGGAACTGCCTGGCATGGGTACTAGGACAAAACTTGTGCCTTTTAGAAAAGTAGCAAGCACTATCAATCATTATTCTACATTTAGCCTCAAAAATCCAATCTTATTGCCATCATCCACTGGTCATATGTGAAGTTGGGGTGGAGAGGACATAAATATTCAGATAAAAGCAGTATGTTGGAAAACTTCTTTGTGAAGAAAATTAAGAAATGGCAAGGACTGCAGTCACTTTATCACTTTAAAAGATGTGTCCAGTAACACAGTTGATATTAAATATCAGTCCACTATCAGAAAGAGAATACTTGGTTCTAATCAGGTTGGCTCAAAGCTCATTGGAAGAAGGAGGTTTATAAGAAATAAAACCACAACCAAAACCTTTCCATGAGAACGGTTTATTGCAAGCTGTCAGTCATCTTAGTAGAGAATGAGATGTACCTGAAAGTACTTAGGTAGACCCCAGAACTGATCTTAGGTAGACCCCAGAACTGATCTTAGGTAGACCCCAGCACTGATCTTAGGTAGACCCCAGCACCGATCTTAGGTAGACCCCAGCACTGATCTTAGGTAGACCCCAGAACTGATCTTAGGTAGACCCCAGCACTGGTCTTAGGTAGACCCCAGCACTGGTCTTAGGTAGGCCCCAGCACTGGCTAGCACTGATCTTAGGTAGACCCTAGCACTGATCTTAGGTAGACACCAGAACTGATCTTAGGTAGACCCCAGCACTGGTCTTAGGTAGACCCCAGCACTGGTCTTAGGTAGACCCCAGCACTGGTCTTAGGTAGACCCCAGCACCGATCTTAGGTAGACCCCAGCACCGATCTTAGGTAGACACGAGCACTGATCTTAGGTAGACCCCAGCACTGATCTTAGGTAGACCCCAGCACCGATTTTAGGTAGACCCCAGCACTGATCTTGGTAGGCCCAGCACTGAATTGAACACATAGAAACTGCCCTTTACATTTTGAATGAGTTTGATTCTAGAGGTAAAGATAAGGTTAGGCATCAGCCAGGTGATTCTGTTGGTAAAGCGACATTCTGCTGTGCAGTTTACCTCGAGTTTAACCTCCTGCATCCACAAGGTAGAAGAAAACAGAGTCCTGCAAGTCGTCCTTTGACCCCTGCATGTGTGCTCTAGAGCATGCACACTCACAACCCCTCATGCACACAATAAATAAGTATATTAAGCTTAAAAATTTAAAACGTGAGGTCAGAACATGGCATTTCAGGAAACTAGACCACTGAAGCAGTTGTGGAATAAGCTTTCAACATTCACTTCAAGCTTTTAAGGCTTTTAAACCTTCATCCGTAGGTCTTCAGTTTTAGAGAGCTGGGAAGGGCACTGCCTGGGTCCATGAGGGTGCTGTTTCTAGGTTTGTTATTATTCACTATGATCTTTGGAGTTGAGCATTCCAAAATGTCATAAAGTGGTAGAGTTCTAAGCACATCTACCGTGGAGAAATTCTGCACCGCTGACAGTCATCTTCTTCTATAATATTCTGGTTTCCCTGGCAACGAGTCTGCCATGTTAATGCATCGCATCTCATTTTCTCAAGGAGGAGCTTTCTGCATACTACTTCAAAGTTAGTTTGGGGAATTAGGCTAAGAAGACTAAATACCTGAGACTACCAGGTCCCCTTCCTCATGTGAAATAAATGCAGTTTTACTTAAGGAGATGCTCTGATTACTCAGCCCAGCCAGAAGTATTCCCTTTGACTTTTGCAGAAGATATTAATATTAATTTTGTTTCTTGAACATTTGCCTTTCATAGGACAGACTCCTCAGGGGTGGCTGAGGCTCACATATGCTGTTTGTTATGTTGCTGTATCAGTTCCTGATGATACAGCATGTAACTAAAATCTAAATTAAACCAGTTCCATGTGTCCCCGATGCCATGGTATGTGGGTACACACTGTGGTTAAGGAGATAAGAGGAAGACTAAAATACTTCTGTTCTCTGAATATGACATAGCTTCATTAAAATCCTTTTGGAATATTCTTATTGCCCTCCCTAACAACAGCATTCCAGAGAAAAGAACTTTTAATATTTTCATCATAATTCCCACCATTTATATGGTTACTTATCCTTAGCTTTTAAAACATTTTCGTAGTGATATATAGCAACATGGATTTAATGTATCAAAATTGGTTTAGAAAAATGAAGGATAGTTTGCTTATTTGGTTGGATTAAAGTCCATACTATATTTTTCCTGTTTTGTCAGAAGTGAAATAAAATATTTAGTTACAATGGCAGTCATACAGATGATATTTGGTTGCTTATATGGAAATGTTACACTAATTGTAGCATTTATAACATCTAGAGAGACATTTTTATTAGTAGGTTTTAATGTTTAATTGAATTTCTATTACTGATGCATAAAATGCTTAAAGATGATCTTTATTACTGAACTATTTTATTTTAGACCATACAGAAGGGGGTTTTGTGGTTATTTCTCATGCTTCCTGTATTCATTGTGAAATATTTATCAATACCAAATGTAGCATACCTTAAATGGAACTACTTGTTTCATCTGGAGGCTCTCAAATTCCCCATCTTCGAGATGGATACTTATCTCAAATTATCATCTCCAGATGTGTTTCCAAGGTGGATTCTGTTGTTATTCATATTTTTGTTCCTTTACTGGAAGATAGCTTCTTTGCTTGATAGTGTCCATGAAAGGTCTTTATCTCTAGAGTTTGGTTGTCACAAACAGACTCCTTTCAGGTACTTCAATGTCTGAACAAGATGAATGTTACCTTCTGGATATGATGTTGCTACACACATGAACATATACAGCTATAGTTACATGCACAAGTCTTGTGTGAGATAAAGTGGGTTGAAATCCCAGCCCGAATCAGCAATATTGAGGCCTCAGAGCTAGAGGAGATGTTCTTGGTAGTTGGTGGCTGCTGAGGGAGAAGGAATCACTTTTCTTCGGGGCTACAAGCAATGGTATGTTGTCCATGGCCCAGCGGGTGGTTGTATACCAATGTATATCTGAGGAATTCTAACTGGGCTCACGAGAATAGTACTTGTTCCAAAAAGTGGACATGAAATTGAGAGGGGGTTTTGTCATGGGGCCCTGCGGGGAAATGGAAGAGTGGGAAGATGATACAATCAAGATGTATGGGACTTATGTTCGAAAAATTTCAAAGAATAATTGAAAAATACTATTGAAAATGAACCTTTAGGGACTGGAAATGATTTTTTTCCCCAGAGTAAACAGGGTAGTTCTTTAGTCCTTGGATGTTTCTGTTTCTATTTCTAGCTAGCACGACATTCTGTCAGCCTGTTGTTCAAATTCTTAACATACTGTCTTATTTTGTCAATTCCTCTGCGGCTGACTTTCTTTGAATCACCTTTGGCGCAATTTTCCCCTGGAAGCATGGCAAGCCTATGGGACTGTTCACGTCCTCCCATGGTTCTCAGTCATCCCTGACAACTGTATAGACAACCTGATGCCAAGATGCTCTTGCAGACAGGAGCCAGGTATGGCTGTCCTCTGAGATGCTCTGCCAGCATCCGACTAAGACAGATGCAAATACTCACAACCCACCACCGGATTGAGCCCAGAATCCCAGTGGAATAGTTAGGGGGAGGGCTCAAGGGGATGAAGGCGATTGCAACCCATAGAATGAACCACAGTATCAATTAACCTGACCCCTCAGAGCTCCGAGGGACTAAACCCCCAGAGAGTATACACGGGCTGGTTCATGGCTCCTGCTACGTAAGTAGCAGAGGAGTGCTTCATTTAGCATCAGTTGGAGGGGAGATGCTTGGTCCTGTGGAGGTATGATGTCCCAGAGAAAGGGGATGCTAGAGGAGTGAGGTGGGAGTGGGAGAGTGGGTGGTAGAGCACCCTCTTAGAGGAGAGAGGGATGGTGTGGGGGTTCATGGAAGGGAGACCTGGAAGGGGGATATCATTTGAACTGTAAACAAAATGATGAATGAAAAAGGAAAAGAGGGGTTGGGGATTTAGCTCAGTGGTAGAGCGCTTGCCTAGGAAGCGCAAGGCCCTGGGTTCCGTCCCCAGCTCCGAAAAATAAAAAGAACCAAAAAAAAAAAAAAACAAAAAGAAAAAGAAAAAATACCAGAATGACAATTTGCTGTTCTGTAAATGCTTGTGCTTACACAGAGGCTGGAGGGTTAACTTTTGGGAAATGATTACTTTGCATTGAGACTGAGGAAAGTGGTATTTTTCAAAGTCTTGTATTTTTTCAAAACAAATAAAAGTACATATGATTAAATAATTATTAAGGTAAACTCTATGTCAGAAGCCTCATTATGCCATCAAAATATGTAAATTGCTTTAGTGAACTCCATGTAGTTGCCATCATGGTTGCCTTCTCTGTATTTCATAGGACCCTTTCCCAGACTCCTCCTTCACTTGCACATCATTCTAGCCTGTGCTTTTACTATTCGATCTGAGTCATCCCCAACTGAAAATAAAGTTGAGTACAACTGAGGAAGATAATCAACATCGACATTAGGTCTCTGCAAGCATAGCTCTTGGGCACACATGTATAAGTACCTGAACATGTACATATGCATTCATTCGTGTCATGGACACATAGAAATACACAACTGCAAAAAAAAAATAGCAACAATAATGCAAACTCTCAGATCAGTTCTTAGTATTTTTTTCTCATAAGCATTCAGACTACTATTAATTATACAGCTATAAAACCAGTTTTTGTCCTTTTGTTTGATATTACAAATAAACCATAGCCACAAGATCTAGCTTATATACCTAAATTTTTCTCTATTAAATTCAAGTGTCCAAGATACTGTAATATCCGGCTTTTTGAACTTAGCTGCTGCAAAGCATTTACAATCTTCTTTTGACAAATTAAACTCTTTATTTATGTCTTTCATTCCTGTTTGTTTTTGTGCTTTATTTTTTATGTTAGAAAACAAGCCACTCAAAGTCAGAAAGGGTAAACAAAAGCTAGTCACGGTTAACTCCCAGATTGTGGTAGCTTGAATGAAAACACCTCTGATACACTCATGTATTTGAATGCTTCGTCATCAGTTAGTGGAACTGTTTGGGAAGGATTAGAAGGTAGATCCTTATTAGAGAGGGTATGCCATTGGGAGTGGGCTTTCACATGACAGGCCCAGTGTCTTTCTTCCTGATGCCCAAGAATATAGGATGTAAAGTTCTTAGCTGCTGCTGTAGAACCATGCCTGATTGCTTCCCACAATGATGATCATGGACTAATCCTCTGAAAATTTAATTCAGCCCCAAATTAAATTATTTCTCTATAAGAGTGGCCTTGGCCATTGTGTTTCTTCACAGCCATAGAACAATGACCAAGATACAGGGCAAATAATTATTTTGTTCATTGAGTCTTTGTCTTATCCCCATTATTTCTGCTGCTAGTTTGAAGCCTTCTGATTTCTCACAGGGCTTTTTACCTATTTGAGGTGGATTTTCTTCTGTTCCTATGCCTGACACAAACATTGGCCCAGAAGTACTGTGCAATTTGCTGAACAGAATGACTATCAAAATTAACCAAACTTCATTATTTAATATCTTACTCTTTGAACAATTTATTAACAATGTATGGTTGGTATTTTTGTCGACTCAAAATTTAATAGTAACAAAATTTCTTCTTGGTAGTTCTTATATGAGTGATGTGAGATTGTCCTAAGACATGACGTATATAGTGTGGTTCAGTAGGCATGAAAGTAAATTGGCCAAAATTATTTTGGCATTATTTATAAATTCTATGTGAAAACTTCAAATATGAAACAACCTAAGATGTTTTATATAATAGTATGGATCTTATATAAAGGCTTACCTAATAACAAAGGAAATTGTTTTAAGGCAAAATAATCAATACATAAAGAAGAAATGGAAGCAATTGTTCTTTTTTATTTGTTTCCATTTCATGTATCTCCATCGTGGTTTATATTTTATGCCTGGTTGCTCTTGGCTATTTTCATTTCCTGGAATGTTTTCATTAGTTTTGTGTATCTCTGAACTCTGAGGAGCTTTATTATTCACTCTGTCACTCTTCCTTAAGTTCTTCTTTTCTCCATAAAAATACCCATTCAGGGAAATAAAATATAAACAGATCTTTTTAATACTTTGCTGTGGAAGGAAATGTTACTCTATGTGATTTTAAAACTTAGAACGGTCATTCCAAAGTCCTATTCAGGAAATTTAAGTAGACAAGTAGGTGTTGTGTTATATAGCCACTTCATTCATTACATAAAATATGTCTGTTTCCTCTTGTTACTGTAGCAAATTATCATAGGCCCCTGAGGGACTATAAGGTTCTTAACTAATTATGTCCAATTATTGAAAAGTTAGAGTTACATGGATTAGTTTTTCATAATAACCTAAGTTATCTGGAATTACAGATCAAGCTCAATGCTATACAATAAAAAAATATACTTAACCGCGAGAGAATAGCTTTCATTTTCTAGTCTAGGATTTAAGAGGATTTTTAATTAGGGAGGACTGAATACAAAGATAATGTAATACAATAATAATTAATATTAATTTAGCCTAGAGCTTAGTGCCTATGTATAACCATCACTAGACTTGTTTGAAAACATTTAGCAACTCTTTTCAGAATGAGACAGAATCCCTTAGGAGGATACTTGGTTTTTTATATCCCAGACGTGTTTTACACCCATGTTCTGCTTTGTAGGTTCATTGTTCAAGTGAAAAGCTTCAAATCCTACTTGACAAAGAAATTTGATACCATATTCCTGTACCCTGAAATCACAGATATCACTCTGTAAGATTCTCTTATAAAGTGTCCTCTATAAGAGCAGTTTAATTGTATTGCATTTAGTTACTTTATATCCCATATCATGAGGGCAATGTGCAATAAATTTGACATTCTGTGAAAATTATGTCAAAAACGGACTGATAAATAAACACATTTAATACAAATATTTGCTATATATTACTTTAAAGATTTGATTTAGCTTTATTCTTGCCACTTTCATACCATTTTATTTTAATTTTCCATCTCATATTATAAGCACAAGCATTTATATTTAAAATATTGACACATTATTACTTACAATAAATATTCTAAGATTTGGGAAAATAATTTCTATGATTTTAATGCTGAAATTAACTTTGTACATTAAATGTCCATAGCCCCAATATTTAGTATAGCTCATTAGAAGATATTGACATTGTGAATAGGGCGTTTTGTTAAAATACTAAAAAATTCCCATCCTTTCTATACCCCTGTCAACCTACACTTCAATTTTATCATATGAGTTAGAAATTGCCATTTCTTTGAGCATTTCAAATACAGATGAAAAGAGAACTGTGCAAGCTCCGAGTATCACTCTCAAGATCTACCCCAGCTTTGGCTAATGTTTGGAATCCTTCTAGCTGTCAGTAGACTTTAAAAATAAGTGGCTAATAATGAAAGTCTCAAGTTCCTTTATCCTTGTCTACCCAGTCTATTGTCAACCAGCTATGGAAGTTGGACCACTTCCTGGAGAGTTACTGGAGAAGCCACAGCAGGTGAGCCCAGATGACCAGACCTACATGGTTAAGTGAACAATAACAAATTGTTGTTCTTTTACCTAACTGTTATTTGGGTGTTACATCACTGCAAAACCAATTCATACAATTTATCTGGACAACAATAATATTAAGATTTGTAATTTGTATTGATATCTTCCCTTAAATTCATTGAAGAATTTACTTCGTAATATGGAATTGTCATTGTTGTTTAACCTTTAACAGAAAGGGTTATCATAAATCCTTGCTAAATGGATAACACATATTGGTGCTTTGTTTTGATTTTCAACGTAACTCTTAAACACTCATTTCACTATTTTGCTGACCTAGTCATCAATTTGGTGTCATTTCATTAACGTGTCACATTTTATATGTATATACCCTGAGTATACAGTGTGTTGTTTTTACTACCCCTCATTAAGCTCCAGGCAGACCATGCTACTAGCCCTGCCCAGGTTCCCTTGGATCTGTGGTTGAAAGACACACATCCACATTAACTTACTTCTCAACCTGCCTTATTGACTCAGTTTCTGGGTGTTTCTAATCTCCCATGGCTAGCATGCCCTTCCCAATACTCTTAGCTCAGCACTCCAAATCTGCCCTCAACTTTAGCTGCTTAGTTACCTTCTCCTTGATGAGAAACCCCAAACTGCCTGTAGCTTAGTTGCCTTTCTGATTTCCCACCTGGGGAAGGGGCCTATGCTCACTCTGCCTGAGATCTCACATGGCTGGTCACCTTTGCTCCCTCCAAAGCATCTTTCTCCCCCCTTGAATCTCTTAGCCTGCCAGTGAGGACCCAAAAGTCCTTCCTCTTTCCTTCTGCCCAACAATTGACTCCTGGCATCCTCACTGATTGATCAAGAACCAATTGGGGACTAGGACCTTAGCATCAGAACTACCCCCTACATATGTACATTTTAAAAACTAGTTTGGAAAAAATATTATCAAAATTGTTTTGTCTTATAAAGTATAGATGCTGTAACACCAATTTTAAATTTCAGTTTTGTAGATGATGACTCTAAAAGACAATATATAAGAACCTCCTTCTCTTAGTATTGTTGTTATTCAGAAGTCTCAGATTTATTTAAAAAGGCCTGATATGCACTTAATGCTGATCTCAGTGATTGTGACTATTATGCTTTTAACTCATACAACCCTTCTTGGTTCAGAATAAAAAGCAAGAATATGTAGCAATTATGTTTAATTATAAACCTTACTTATGCTCAAATAAATGTACAGAAAACACAAACACGGTGATGGTTACTGCATGTGAGGGACACTGACGCATTGCTATTGCCCCATTCTTTCACATTGCCTAGAAAATAAAGTCCAGTCGCACTATTTATACTGTCTTAGAAGGGAGGCAACAGAAAATCCACTAGAGCTTATATTTAACCAATTCATCTGAGGAAGTTGTTCAAAATTTCATCTGACTTTTTGAAAAATCTATTTCCATTTCATGGATGGTAAGAAGAAAGCTAGTAACTCCAAGTTGCAATGATCAATACACTTGACAACATGATATTATATTCGACCGAATCTAGGCTCTGTGGCTATAGAGATTCAATGATAATCATAATGAAATCTATTTAACATATGGTTTAGTAGAATGTAGTTGACTTCATCATCAGATCTGAGTTGGTTTGTGTGACTTGTGTCAACTACAAGCCAGCTATGTGCCTTCATGAATCTTGACTGACCTTAGAGATGGTGCTGGTCTATATTACAAGAATAAATAAGCTCTTTTTTGATTTTCCAAGAACATTCACTTGGTGAAGATAGAAGGGCCAGTTCACACATGTGTGTTCAAGCCTCCATGTGCTTCAGAGTTACTAGTGTCCCATTTTGTCCAATCCAATTAATTGACTAATCTTGGAGCACTACAAAGTTCTATTCTCAAAGCATTAGACTATAGAGAGATGTGAAGTAGTTAGGCCATCAACAGACATATTAACATATTTAACAGACATATTTAACACACATTAATTTAAGTTAATGGCCAAAGGGTGCCACAATATCTTTTGGTACTTCATGGCCTCTGTATGCTCACTTTTAAAACATTTTCATTTCTACCCATGTGAATCATGGGATATAAATTCCTGAAAAGTAGTGTTCCATGTTTCATTAAATCCTTTATTTATTAGAAATATACAAATCATTACTTAAGTTTCTTATTTGAGACATTTACTAGGACAGAAAGTTTTTTTTAATAACAATACTTGGCTATAGTATAAATAGAAGACTTTGGAATTTGTAAGAAAACAGCAAAGATGTTATGAAACAAAATAACAAATTGCCTCCTACAGTATTTTCTGAAGCTGGAGAGAAATACCCAGAAAAACCTGAAATATATTTTTGGTAGCATATAACAATTAACACAATGTAAAATAAATTATCTCTATCTTCTAATAAAAATCAACATAAATTATTTCAATAAATTTATAATTAGTTTACCATTGAATATTTAAGAATGCTAAAATTTTATATCAATGAAAATTGAAAGTACCTGAAGTAAAACACATTTAATAAGAATGTTATTTTGATCCATTGAGGGAAATAAAAAAAAAGAAATTTGACATGGGGCAAAAATCAGTCATCAGTAGTTATTTCTAATTTACACAATATCTCAGCAATGAGTTTTAGTTATCAAAATATTGAAAATGCTGTAACTTTCCCAATTTTTGAGAGAATATCAATTCATATATACAGTACTTAGGAGATAAAGTGACAACATCATCTCCTTGATGTTTAAATTTGCAAGGACTTCTGGATACATATTAACATTGATTCACAAAATAATAGCACACTGTGAGTACTTTATGGTCTGGATTTGCCTGCATTGTGGTGAACATAATATTTTGAAAATAGTTTTTGCCTCCCTATTCCCTGCCAAGGGTATTCTTGTTCCCCTTTTAAAGAAGGAGTGAAGCATTCACATTTTGATCATCCCTCTTGAGTTTCATGTGTTCTATGCATCTAGGGTAATTCAAGCATTTGGGCCAATAGCCACTTATCAATGAGTGCATATCATGTGTGTTTTTCTGTAATTGGGTTGCCTCACTCAGGATGATATTTTCCAGTTCCATCCATTTGCCTCTGAATTTCATAAAGTCATTGTTTTTGAAAGCTGAGTAATATTCCATTGTGTAGATGTACCACATTTTCTGTATCCATTCCTCTGTTGAAGGGCATCTGGGTTCTTTCCAGCTTCTGGCTATTATAAATAAGGCTGCTATGAACATAGTGGAACATGTGTCTTTGTTATATGTTGGGGCATCTTTTGGGTATATGCCCAAGAGAGGTATAGCTGGGTCCTCAGGTAGTTCAATGTCCAATTTTCTGAGGAACCTCCAGACTGATTTCCAGAATGGTTGTACCAGTCTGCAATCCCACCAACAATGGAGGAGGGTTCCTCTTTCTCCACATCCTCGCCAGCATTTGCTGTCACCTGAGTTTTTGATCTTAGCCATTCTCACTGGTGTGAGGTGAAATCTCAGGGTTGTTTTGATTTGTATTTCCCTTATGACTAAAGATGTCGAACATTTCTTTAGGTGTTTCTCAGCCATTTGGCATTCCTCAGCAGAAGGAACACCCATTCAGAGCCTGCCCTACATGTGACCCATACTTATACAGCCACCCAATTAGATAAGATGGATGAAGCAAAGAAGTGCAGGCCGACAGAAACCAGATGTAGATCTCTCCTGAGAGACACACCCAGAATACAGCGAATACATAGGACCCCCGTTGAAGGAATCAGAGAAAGGACTGGAAGAGCTTAAAGGGGCTCGAGACCCCATATGAACAACAATGCCAACCAACCAGAGCTTCCAGAGACTAAGCCACTACCCATGGACTGACCGTGGGCTCTAACCTCATAGGTAGCAATGAATAGCCTCGTAAGAGCACCAGTGGAAGGGGAAGTCCTTGGTCCTCCCAAGACTGAACCCCCAGTGAACGTGATTGTTGGAGGGAGGGTGGTAATGGGGGGAGGGTGGGGAGGGGAACACCAATGTAGAAGGGGAGGGGGAGGGTTTAAGGGGATGTTGGCCTGGAAACCGGGAAAGGGAATAACAATCGAAATGTAAATAAGATATACTCAAGTTAATAAAGATAAAAAAAGAAAAGAAAAGAAAATAGTTTTTGGACTTGCCTTTATTTGTAAGAAAAGAATGCAGAATTTTAACTGTTGCTAATGAAGTCTGAACAATTTCATGTGAAGGTGATTAATAATTAGCTTGAGGTCTGAAATTCAAGAGTAAACCTTGTTTTATAGTCTCATTGATCACAGAACTCGAAAACAATTCTCTAAAATAATAACATATTGATCTTTATGGGAACTATTTTCATAAAAATAATATGCTTCCATATATTTGTGCAAATATGACAGGAAGTACAAACTATGCAGTTTATGGCAATTTAAAACTATTCTGGATGTCTTATATTTTTAAATTTTACTTTTATTTATGTGTTTATGTGTGTATCTTCTAGCATGGCCTATGTGTGTGGGTAAAGTCCGAGGCCAAAAAAATGTGTCAATTCCCCTGGAGTTGGGGATACAGGTGGTTGCAAGCCACTTAACATGGCTTTTGGAAACTGGACCTGGATTTTCTGAAGAGTAGCAAATACTCTTAACTACTGAGCCATGTCGCCAGCCTCTAAATGTGGTTGTTTTAAATGGACACAGCATTACTATATCAATTATTGCTAGGGAAGGCAATGGGAGATGTAAACTAAGCAAGCCATGAAATTTCTTCATTGATAGACTTTGCTCTACTCAGTACAGCTGTGTATTACAATGAAGTGACAACTGATGGGCAAGGTGACAAGGATAGAAGAGTAGTCACTCCATTGGAAGCCGATGCAACTGAAGCAGCATGAAGGTTCGGAAGATTTTACAAGATGTTGAAGGTTTACTATCAGAAAGTATAAAACGGGAGTAGCACACCCCTTGGAAAGTAGTGTTGGCTCTTAGAAATTCAGATTTGAATTAATTACAGTCTTACTGCTTTTATTACTTCATTTAGCTTTACATAAAACGCTTCATTAAAATATAATATAATTAACAAGAGATCATTAAATCTATTAAACAAAATGAAGCGGGAAAGCATAAAATATGTAAAACTGATAGCATATTATTTGAAAATATGAGCATGGTGTGTGTGTGTGTGTGTGTGTGTGTGTGTGTGTGTACTTGGGCATGCAAATGGGGCTTAGATGGCTACCTGCAAGAGTTGCTTCTTTCTTTCCCCAAGATAGGTTTCAAGGATACAACATAAGTTATCAAGTTTGGGGCAAGCATTTCTACCCACTAAGTCACCTCAACCACCAAAAGTATATAACATTTAAGGCAAAGAAGTTTCAGTGAAAAGACTTTCCAATATCACTAATAAATAATACAAAGTTGGTCTTTATAAAATAATTAAAATTTTCATATTTAAAATTTATCATATCTTGACTTTTTATTAGCAATATGGGGTATATTTATAGTTTAAAGATTAATAAAAATGTTAAAATTAGGCTATATATGATATTCTGATAGTCTTCATACATTGGGGAATATTTAATATACAAAGACCAAAGTATACTATTAATTATAAATTTAAATTTATAAAACTCAGTATAATAAGTGTGTGTGTGTGTGTGTGTGTGTGAAGAAAGTTCTATACTTGTTTAGTCTACATCCATGTAAAACATGAGTTTCCCAATGAGTTTTAGAAGGAGTCGATGATTTCCTATTTTAAATTTTGGATTAAGCTCAAACATTATTTAGATAGAGGCATTTACCCTAAAGGAAAAGCATGGCACTACTACCTAAAGACTAAACAGCTTGGATATTGCATGTACTACAACTAATACTCACATTATTGCATATATTATATAATAAGAGGTTCATTGTGTGATATATGTTTATTATATCAGTTTACATATGCACATTACTATACTATACAATTATCAATTATCATAGTTCATATAGAACTATTGTCTTCCACAGTGGAAGTCCAGAGACTGGGAAGGTTGGGGAGCAGGTTTGAGTCAGAATTTCCACCTGTTTCCCCAATCCGTGTTGTTTTATTCTCCTTACTATATATTTTATTCGTAAATGTTTGCTTCCCACGTATGTTAAATCAGTTACACAACCTGCCTATTTCCCTTACACCATAACAAAGAAAGAAAAGCTTGAAGTGACTGTCTCAACATTTCAGTGGCCAAACATGAACAAAGGCCAAACTTCTTTTGATAATTTAACAAGCTGTGGTGACATATACCCTTCATAACCGTACCCAGAGGGAAGAAAAGGGATACACTCTAGGAGTTGTAAGCCAACTGGGTTTGCATAGTGAGTTCCAGTCCAGCTAGGAATAGATTCTTCTGATGCTATTCAATTTTTTTTCCAGGTCTTGATTGATTACTGTTTCATTCCATCCAGTTCTTTTAATGTAAAAACAAACAGATGTGGAAATAGTTCTAATAACTGTGGTCAAATTGCTTATAGAAACTCTGCTTTGTCAAGGTGTTCTGACTTTTGCATTAACTAAGAAGGGATAGAAAAGGCAAGGTCACTCTTTCATTAAATATCATTTATTTATTTTTATTCAGTGTGTACAGTGTTTTTCCTGTACATATGCAAGTTCATCCCACACGTGTATCACCTATGAGGTTCCGAAGGCTTTTAGCAACAATCCAGGAGCTGAGGTGACCAATGGTTGTGAGCTGCCATGTGCATGCTCAGAATGAAATGCTTCTCATAAGACCAGGAATTGCTTTTAACAGCTGGCCATCTCTCCAGCCCCCAGGGCCACCATATTTTGAAGATTTTGTACTTTTTTTCAATTCTCTCCTACCTGAGGTAATTGTATGGGGATTGAAGTTTAGAAGTATTATTGCTATATATTCTGCAGACTTGTATCATTTAACTTTCATTCTATTTTCTACTTTATTAAACTATAAGGATTAAATGTTTTTAAATCAAAATGCTAGCATATAATCTATGCCCATCTGTAAATAAAAAACCATTTCTGTGGCTCAGCTTCCAAAGAAATCTTGGAGCTGAACACTGTATTATCCAGCCTCAACAAAGGCATCTGCTATTTTAATAGTTGTTTCAAATGTTCTACCAATCTTCCCATCTTATGTCTGATGGCCACATGCCTCCTCTCTGTTATCTGAACATAGTCATTTCTTTTGATTGCTGGTCTTTCCTGAAGTTTTATGACTCTATTTGGTTTTTCTACTATGGCTTCTCTCCAAAAAGACTCTTATCTTTCTCTTCTTATTATTTCCATTACATACTGGCCTCCAAGATTTTACTGCACTCATTACAATGCTTTTAGTCCTTCTACCATTTTCTTCTGTCCTTGTAAGTTGGTGCTTTTATTTTAAACCATTTGAGTACCATTTAGGCCAATTTTGGGGAGGCAAATAGCTGGGGTGTCCATCGTTTGACAGGAAGTTTGCATCATAGTATATTTTTTAATGTTTTTTGCAGAAGCACATTGACCCGCCCCCACCCCACTCCGCTTCCTTTTTCTGCATGAGAGAGCATGCTACTCTTACCAGTTATGTATTTTCCAGGAATGGATTTGTATTGGCCCATTCATGAGGAACAGTGAAGAGTTTTGTAGTCTTTTGTTCTATTTTATCAAAGAAGAAATTTCATGTGGTGTAATGCTTGGCTCTCTTTACTCGGTTTCACCTTTATGCAATTAGTAACACTTGATTTTCATGTGTAAAAATGAATGCTGAGTGTTCTCCACTTTGTTTTTTTCAAAACTGGAAGCTGTTCAGGAACCAGACTTTGCAAGAAATGTGTTTTTCAGAAATATGTAGGTAAAACTAGAGAAATGTGTTTTGGATTTTAATCCATTATTTTCTCTATTCATCCAGAGAAAGGACTATCATTTTCCCTCTCTAATTCTTTGCTGTGTTAATTTTTGTTTCTTAATTTGATAACAAAAGAAATAGCAGTAATATACTATCTTCTTCACTTTTATATCACTGTAATAAAACATCGTGACCAAGGCAACTTAAAAAAGAAAGGAGTCAATTTGGGGGCTTACAAATTTATAGGGTAAGAATGTATGATAGGTGAGCAAAGGCATGGAGCAGGTGAGAGCTTAAATCCTGATCTTAAAGTAGGAGGTAGACATAAAAATGATGTGGGTCTTTTGAAACAGCAGTGACTACCCCCATAGACATACCTCCTCCAACAAGGCCATAACTCCTAGCCCCTATACAATCATTCTAGTGACTGGGAACAAGTATTGAAACCTATGCATCTGTTTTCATTCAGACCACCATTTACTATGTGTAATCTAATTGCCAACTTGGAAGCAAATAAGAAAGCAGAAAACACTACTACATCTTTTAGGCAACAATTTTTAGTAGCAGAAGTCATTGGCACAACAGTACAGCACATGTCTAACTGTATGAATGGTTTGTAGTTGTTTAGAAATAACCTAAATCCCACCAATAGAGTAAGCGTTATGACCGTCATTCCATTTGTTATTGATATAATTATTTTAGTTGTTTCTGTTTTATGGATTATATTATTTGTTTTCATTTAAAATGTTATCATGAGAAGTGCAGACAAGCCTGAGAGCAGAGGGGAGACCACCATGTCTGCTTACATTCCTGGCATAATAGGAACCTACGTGGAGCCCTCTGGACACAGGAACCCAGAAGCAGACTGGGACAGGATACTTCCAGTTTCTGCCTGTGCCTGGAACTGATCCTGTGACATAGCTCTCTGTACCCAGATCACGCTGGGAGGACAGTCTCCAGGAGTGTGGACACACAGGCTTATAGGAAGCTCAAGCCACTGTCACAGACAGCAAGACGAGTTAACACCAGAGACAACCAGATGTCCAGAGGCAAGTGCAGGAACCTAAGCAACAGAATCTAAGACTACTTGGCATTATCAGAATCCAGTTCTCCCACCAAAGCAAATACTGCTTATATACCAGAAAATCAAGATTTGGATTTAAAGTTACATCTCATAAAGATGATAGAGGTCCTTAAGAAGAACATAAATAACACCCTTAAAGAAATCCAGGACAACACAAATAAGCAAATAGAAGCCCTTAAAGAGGATCACAAAAATCCCTTAAAGAATTACAGGAAAACACAACCAAACAGGTGAAGGAATTAAAAAAAAATACCTCCATGAATTAAAGATGGAAATAGAAACAATAAAGAAATCACAAAGGGAGACAACCCTGGAGATAGAAAACCTAGAAAAAAAGATCAGGATTCATGGATGCAAACATCACCAACAGAATACAAGAGATAGAAGACAGAATCTCAGGGGCAGAAGATACCATAGAAAACATTGACACAATAGTAAAAAAAAATGCAAAATGCTAAAAGCTCCTAACCCAAAACATACAGGAAATACAGGACACAATGAGAAGATCAAACCTAAGGATCATAGATATAGAACAGAGTGAAGATACCTAACTTAAAGAGCCAGCAAATATCTTCAACAAAATTATAGAAGAAAAATTTCCTAACCTAAAGAAAGAGATGCCCATAAACATACAAGAAGTCTACAGAACTCGAATTAGATTGGACAAGAAAAGAAATTTCTCCCATCACATTATAGTCAAAACACCAAATACACAAAACAAAGAAAGAATATTAAAAGCAGTAAGATAAAAGTCAAGTAACATATAATGGCAGACTTATAAGAGTTTCACTAGACTTCTCACCAGAGACTATGAAAGCCAGAAGATCCTGGACAGATGTCATACGGACCCCAGGAGAACACAAATGCAAGCCCAGGCTACTATATCCAGCAAAACTCTCCATTACCATAGGTGGATAAACCAAGGTATTCCATGACAAAACCAAATTTACATAATATCTGTCCACAAATCAAGCCCTACAAAGGATAATAGATGGAAAATTACAACACAAGGAGGGAAGCTACAACCTAAAACAATCAAGAAAGAAATCTAATTGCAACTCACCCAAAAGAAGATAGCCAGACAAACATAATTCTACCTCTAACAACAAAAATAATAGGAATCAACAATCATTGGTCCCTAATATCTCTCAACGTCAATGGACTCAATTCTCCAACAAAAAGACATAGACTGGATAAGGAAAGAGGACACAGCATTTTTCTGCATACAGGAAACATGCCTCATGAAAAAGACAGACACTATTTCAGAGTAAAAGTCTGGAAAACACTTTTCCAAGCAAACAGTCCCAAGAAACAAACTGGAGTAGACATTTTAATATCGAGTAAAATAGACTTTGGACCAAATGTTATCAAAAAAGATAAAGAAGTACACTTTATATTCATCAAAGAAAAAATCCACAAAGATGAACTCTCAATCCTGAATATCTATGCTCCAAATGCAAGGGCACCTCCATTCATAAAAGAAACCTTATGAAAGCTCAAAGTACACATTGCACCTCACAAAATAATAGTGGGAGACTTCAACACTCCACTCTCAGCAATGGACACATCAGGGAAACAGAAACTAAGCAGACATAGAGAAACTAAAAGAAGTTATGAACCAAACGGATTTAACAGCTATCTATAGAACATTTCATCCTAAAACAAAAGAATATGCCTTCTTCTCAGCACCTCATGGTACCCTCTCCAAAATTGACCATATAATCTGCCACAAAACAAGCCTCAACAGACACAAGAATATTGAAATAATCCCATGTATCCTAACAGGTCACCATGAACTAAGGCTGGTCTTCACTAACAAAAACAAAAATCAAAACCACAAAATAAAACAACAAAACAAAAACAGACAAAAAGCCCCCATACACATGGAAGCTGAACAATGCTCTACTCAATGATAACTTGGTCAAGGAAGAAATAAGGAAAGAAATTAAAGACTTTTTAGAAATTAAAGAAAATGAAGGCACAAAATACCCAAACTTAGGGGACACAATGAAAGCAGTGCTAAGAGGAAAACTCATACCTCTTAACATCCTAAGCATTTTAATAGGCTTAACAAATACATAACAGGATAAAGTAATTGATGGGAATACCCATTGTGAATGGAGAAACACAACCCATAGAAAAGAAGATTAGTGGGAATGGAATATGCTCATAAAATTAACAAAAATAAATTGACATTACATTGTAAAGAGTGAATTCAAATGATGTGTCATGGTTTGGAGATCAATGTATACAGGAAGTGCCCAGGCTTCAGCGTGACATTACACATCATCATGTTTGACATCATGCTTGAATTGGTAGCATTAAGAATAGATGGGATCTTTTTGCTGAGTATGAAATTGGCCTTTGGAATGACTCCTGATGATCACAAAAGGAAAAAAAAAGAAAACCAGAAGCTACTTTATGATGGTGGTGTCATTAGGTTGAGCATGTCTAAGACGCAGACTGCTTCCTATGTGCTCTTTACTTCTATAAAATTTTTGCAGAATTCTCCCTCCACTATCCAAGCAAAACACTTGGTAATCACAGGTTCAGACTTTTATAAAGCCAATGACAAAGATGCAGGTGAACCGGGTGTCTTGGTTGGGGACCTACAAGAAGACAGTGTCTGCATTGACCTCTTTTTTTTCTCCTCCTTTCTTAAATTGGGTATTTCTTATTTACGTTTCAAATGTTATTCCCTTTCCCAGTTTCCAGGCCAACATCCCCATAACTCCTCCCCCTCCCCTTCTATATAGGTGTTCCCCTCCCAATCCTCCCCCCATTACCACCCTCCCCCCAACAATCATGTTCACTGGGGGTCCAGCCTTGGCAGGACCAAGGGCTTCCCCTTCCACTGGTGCCCTTACTGGGCTATTCATTGCTACCTATGAGGTTGGAGCCTAGGATCAGTCTTTGGGTAGTGGCTTAGTCCCTGGAAGCTCTGGTTGTTTGGCATTGTTGTTCATATGGGGTCTCAAGCCCTTTCAGCTCTTTCAGTCCTTTCTCTGATTCCTTCAACGGGGGTCCTGTTCTCAGTTCAGTGGTTTGCTGCTGGCATTCACAGGAATCGGATGTAGATGTCTCATGAGAGACACAGCCAGAATACAGCAAATACATAGGCAAATACCAGCTGCATTGACCTCTTAATGCATTGCTCTCTTTAGCACCCAGTCTTTCTTTCTTTCTTTTTTTCTTTATTAACTTGAGTATTTCTTATTTACATTTTGATTGTTATTCCCTTTCCTGGTTTCCAGGCCAACATCCCCCTTACCCCTCCCCTTCCCCTTCTATATGGTACAACCATTCTGGAATCAGTCTGGAGGTTCCTCAGAAAATTGGACATTGAACTACCTAAGGACCCAGCTATACCTCTCTTGGGCATATACCCAAAAGATGCTCCAACATATAACAAAGACACATGCTCCACTATGTTCATAGTAGCCTTATTTATAATAGCCAGAAGCTGGAAAGAACCCAGATGCCCTTCAACAGAGGAATGGATACAGAAAATGTGGTACATCTACACAATGGAATATTATTCAGCTATCAAAAACAATGGCTTTATGGAATTCATAGGCAAATGGATGGAACTGGAAAATATCATCCTGAGTGAGGTAACCCAATCACAGAAAGACACACATGGTATGCACTCATTGATAAGTGGCTATTAGCCCAAATGCTTGAATTGCCCTAGATGCACAGAACACATGAAACTCAAGACAGATGATCAAAATGCGAATGCTTCACTCCTTCTTTATGCTGTCTTTTACTTTTTTGTTTCTTACTCAGTAATTTATTTCAGTTTCCCTTTTAAATGACTGCTCTCTGACCCATTCACAATTTTCACATTACAGCACAGATTTGAAACCTGCTCAAATGTTACTTTCAATTATTCTATATACTTTTTAAAGTTTAATTAACTAATTTAATTTTACTCATGGATAATATCCTACAAATTTATGCTGACATTTGTCCATCTTCTTTTTTGCTGAGACCCTTCTTGTTCTTGTTCTTGTTCTTGTGCTCTTGATTTTGTTCTAGGTCTTGGTGTCTTGGTCTTGGTCTTGGTCTTGGTCTTGGTCTTTTTCTTGGTTGTCTTGGTCTTGGTCATCTTGGTCTTGATCTTGGTCTTGGTTGTCTTGGTCTTGGTTGTCTTGGTCATCTTGGTCTTGGTCTTTGGTCTTGGGTCTTGGGTCTTTGGGTCTTTGGGTCTTTGGGTCTTTCTTTGGTCTTTGGTTTTTGGTCTTTGGTCTTGTTCTTGGTGTTGGTCTTGGTCTTGGTCTTGGTCTCGGTCTTGTTCTTATTCTTCTTGTTCTTATTCTTCTTGTTCTTGTTTTTCTTGTTCTTCTTGTTCTTGTTCTTGTTCTTCTTCTTCTTCCTCCTCCTCCTCCTCCTCCTCATCATCATCATCATCATTTTACTTATTCACTTTACATCCTGTCCCCCTACTTGTCACCCCTTCACACAATCTTTTCCATGTTCCCTTCTCTTCTGAGCAGGTGGGGGCCCCGTGGATATCCCCCAGCCTCACACACCAAGTTTCTCTGTGGTTAGATGCCCTCTTTGGGTGGGTGAGTGGACCAAATTTTTCTTAATTCTAAATGGTTTTTAAGTTATTCTTAAAATATATAATATATATTTTATATAATATATATTTTAATATATATATCTCAAAATTCTTTAAACTTTAAACTTCTCAGTCATGTATTTGGAAACTATTTTATCATAAAATACAACTTAGACAAGTGTAGTACTTATTAAGAAGACTGAGGGAAATAATATATTTCAACTATATGTTTTGAGCTGGACAGCAGTAAGAAATTCAACTTCATATCATCACAAGTCCACAGGAGTTTGTTCTGAGCCTGTAGTATTCCCACTGTATTCCTTTGCTGTTGACTTTATTGCCTTTCTATTTCAGGTGTACTGATTAAATCATAGAGAAAGGAACAGGATGAGGATAAGTCCCCATGTTTCTAATACGCCATACAGAAACGGACACCACAGACATTAGCATTGATTGCCTACTAACTACGGAAATCGTTTACTATCATTTGCATTGTTGTCAACATATATATAAAAGCATGTGGAAAACACGCAGAAAAGCCATACCTATACATTCATTTGCCTGTACATTCATCATCATGAAGCTAAACAAAATGTTTGGTGTCATTCATGCTTTTAACATTTTACTTACTTTTGATTTTATTAGAGCTACAGCTAAGAAATAAATCCACATTTCCTTTGTCAAAGCATTTAAAGCACAGCCACTTTGAATACATTGATGCATATCCTCTAAAAGGTTTGAAAATTATGTTCATGAATACAGCACTCACTCACATATGCAGACTCCAGCTTGTTCACAGTCTGCCCTTAAATTCTACTGATGGAGATTTTATCAACCCTTTTCAAGAAAGGTAACTGCCTCATATTTACTTACTGTTTGAATGAAAGTTTGCAATTGTGTATAATTTAGACAGCTCAATATGGAATGCTATTATGAATATTTGACAAAGTCTGCTTTGCCTTAAAAATCTCATTCTATTTACACAGACATTCAATAATAAATAAAAAAGTTATAAATTATATTTTTTAATGTTTCAGGTCCATCTTTACTTATGAACTGCAGTGTCATTAAGAATAAGTCTTGACCCAATGTTTATTTTTGGAAAGTTTTTATTGACTTTTATTAATTATGTAAGAATTACACTTACATAAGTTAGGATTAGATTTTATTACATGTAATAAATTGTGACTTTATAATGAGAAATTACTTTCTCATCATCTGAGAATCTCCTCTTGGCTTAGCTTTAAACAGCTGTCAGAAATGTGAGTAGGGGCATGAGCCCAAAACATTCTTAATTTTAAATAGGGCTACTTAAGTTCTAAGTAGGTCAAAGCTGGGCTTCACTGTGGGATTAATGGTCATGTTCAAGAGAACAGAGAATGGCAGACAAGTAAGCACTATTTTTCATTAATCCATATGAACACAGGGCTCAAGACAACAGCAAACATTATTTGCTAAGGTTAAGAAAATATGGACCCCGGGAAATAGCTTAGTAGGTGAGAAGGCTTGCTGTGCCAACATAAGGGCCTGAGGTTAAATCTACAAGATACATTTTAGTGCTCAGCATGGCAGTGTAGGCCTGTAACCTCAGCACGGGAAGAGACAGAGACACACGTGTTAAGGCCAGCCAGTCTAGCTTGGACTCAGGGGAGAGTTGACCCAAGGCCATATTGTAGAAAGCTGTAGAGGAGGTCTTCTGTCCTCTTCCTCCTTGAATCTTCATGATGGTACAAATTTTCACACTCACATGCATATCCAACATACACAATGCACCACTCATAGTATATGCACATGCCCTCCTCATGTGTTAGAAATAACTCTCTCTGATTGTAGCTCGTTATCTGTGAGTCACAAAGCTCCAGCCTGTTCTTCTTGCCTTCCCTGTCATGCCCCAAGTGTACAGTACATCTCTGTCTTGAGACAACCTTTAACCACTCTCAGAGATTTCCTTCAGTTTTCTATGTTGGGTTTTCTTGATTTTACATCCCATTTTTCTCTTCTGAGCTTTCTGACTTTGAAGTGTATATCACACTAGATTTTGAAACACTCTTAAAAATGAGTTGTAGCATTTAGGTCCCCCACATTCTCAGTGTACATCTTGAATTTCCCTTTTGTAGACTCATTTTTGCATCATTAATTTTTGTATATAATTTCTCCTTTTTTTTAAAGATTTATTTTATTTCTGTGTTTGTGTCAAAGTATGCATGTTCCAATGGCAGCTAGAAGAGAGTCTCTGATTCCCCTGACCTGGAATTGCAGGCGGTTCTGAGCTACTTGACATAAATGCTAGAAACAGAGCTGTGTCCTAGGAAGAACAGGAAGAGCTCTGAATCCCTTTTGCCGTCTCTCAAGACACCTTTCTTCCTGTTTGCATAGATATTATTTTTTAAATCTAGCATCTCTGAATGACTGCTCCAGTACCTTTATTTTTTAACATATACATTTAACCTTGAAAATATTTACCAATAACATTTATCATATGCTACTTGGTTAGCCAGTTGTGTCTACAAGCTGTTGAAAATAGTGAGTATTGGTTTTCCTTTCTTAGTTACATGATTTGGTTTTAAAATTAGTTGAACGCTTGAATATTTTTGAGGAGACATTATATCTACTGAGTTGTATTGATTTCTACTTTAATTTTATTTTGTTTGTAGGAAATATAAGTTTGATTATAGTCATCTAAAGTTTGGTGAGACTTGATTATGGTTCAACACATAAATTCCTAAATGCGATATTCCATGTAAAACTGGAAAAAGTAAAATATGTAGTGATTTTTGAAGTATTCTCTTTAGTTATGAAAATTATATTGATTACTTTTGCTCTTGAAATCATTTTTATGAAAAAGATTTATTTTATGCAACTAAAAAGTTGTGATACCAGATTGATATGCTGTAATATTTGCCATGCCTCCCTATTAAATTGAGTTGTTTGTCATTCTAAAATGTCTAATTTACTTTCCATAATGTTCCTTTTACTTTTGTCTGGGATCATTATCCTCTTATCAATTTGTTTAAATTTTTATTAGTTATTCAGTTTAGTATGCCAGTGTAAGGATGTCATAGGACAGCCTGAGGGAGTTGCCCCTGTCTTTTCTCCACATGGATAAAAAGGGTTGAACTGAGCTCCTTAGGCATTGCAGCGGGTATCTTTTACCTGCTGACCCATTTCCTTGTCTTTATCAAGTGTTTGTTGTTTCATTTGTTTTTTAAATATTACTGTGATATATGTTTCTGCAGGCTTTTACTTATAAATCTTTTTACTCAAATTATGCCCTTTCCTAGAAACATGGCATTCAACCAGATTTGTGTATCTTGATTAGAAATGAGTATTGTGTTTAAGTAACTTAGTTACTGAGACTGTAGACTTTACATTGGAAGTTTGCTATTGTCTTTTAGTTCCATTTATTTGTTACTCTTTTTATTTTTAATTTCTTTATATTGTTTGTTTGTATTTCATTTATTCTTATTCATATTTTAGATAGTGATATAGACATTAGCTTGCAGATCTGATTATCATGTTTTGTGCTGTATTTTTATTTGACCTTATGTTCTATATGAATTCCATTATTTTCTTACCTTCCTAGTGGTACAATAACCTTGTTATAATAGTTGAATGTCATTTATGCCCTTCTGCTTTTGACATTTCTTTTCCAGAGTTTTTCTTTGGGAATGACTGAAATACCACGTTTTATTATTTTGATATTAATAATAATGTTACTTCTCGACACTTTTGTTCATGATTATTTTCTTTAATCTGAAGAACTCTTTTGCGGCTCTTATATAGTAAGAGGGCATAAAGTTTTCACATGCCTAAAACATTCGTTAATTTACTTTTATTTTTGATGGATATCTTCAACAGGTACAGGATTCTGTGGATGGGCTTTTATTTTTGTATCATTGAACACATTACATGTGCATTCATTAATCTGCTTTTTATCAGTGAGTGTGATTTTTTAATGTTTTATTAGCCTATATTTATAAGAAGAATAATTGGTGTCCTGTCACTTTAATACATTTGCATAATGAATGTCAGTCATGATCACCCTGACTCCACTGCTCTCTCTTGCCCTGCTCCAGGACCAGCCTTCGCTCAACTTCCATGCCTTTTTATATTTTAATGTGATTTTTAATCTCTTATGTTAAGATTTTTTCTTTTCCTTTTTTGTTCATTTTTTTTTAGTTTTTAATATACTTTTTATTGGATTTTTTAATTTACATTTCAAATGTTATTCCCTTCCCAGTTTCCTGTCCATAACCCCCCATCCCATCCCCCTCCCCCTTCTTCTATGAGGGTGTTCCCCCACCCAACCACCCTTTTTTGTTTTAAATGTCCAAGTTTGTTGTATCAAACAACAGGAAAAGTTGGACAGGAAAACTTTTCACAAAATTACTTTTTAATGATAACACCTTACAAAGGTTCTCCACACTTATCTCTAATATAAAATATCAATTATTATTGTGTAGAATAGTTGCATGTGACCATTATACCTGCATCTTTTTTTTTCTCTCTCTCTCTCTCTCTCTCTCTCTCTCTCTCTCTCTCTCTCTCTCTCTCTCTCTCTCTCTCTTTCTTTCTTTCTTTCTTTCTTTTTTTTTTTCTATACAAACATGCTTTAACATTATTGTGTTAAACACATGAAAGTTTGGATGAGAAATCGGACTTCCTGCCAATATGTGTGGCCGGTAATTTACGTTTATGACTTTTCCCAGTTACTGTATTTGATTTATCTTTAATCCTACTCCTTTTGGGCAAAATGTTAACTTTTCCAGGATGAAACAGATCCCAGAACCCTATGTGTGTGTTATTGAGGATTCCTCTCCCATCCAGCACAACTGGTGGAAGGTTTGGTTTAGATTTTCAGTTTTCAGGCATCTCTACCTGTGTTTCTTAGAGTCTGTGACTTCTGTGCATGGAAGAAGAGGGCCATACTGACTTGAGGGAAAATTACATATAGATTTTGAAGATCTGGTGTCATTTGTCTTTTTCATCCTGTGGTAAGATCAGTGGGTGTCAGGTACTCCCGCAGTTCCAGTACTGAGTGCACCTTCCATAGTTAGTAAGACTCTTCCCTGTTTGCCTCCAGTTCTCTGTACTGAAATAATTCAAAGGAACTATAATTCAAAGGAAGTTTGGATGAATACAGAACTGGGTTGACATGCACGAGTCATTTCCCAAGGACCACAGCACTTCAGTTCTCACTTGTGATGATCGTCATCCAACCCTTTCAATACTATTACAGGAATTATACAGATATGTAAATTGATATTTATATTTTGTTCAGCTGCAAAGGTGTCTCCAATAGAGACATTTGTTAATATCAGCTACTCCATCCATGGTCATAACCAGAATCTGTCAGATGTTGGGGAATTACTAGCATGGCATGGTAGGTGTGATTCCTTGTCCATTAATTTTGGTGGACATTTAGGAAACCCTTTCTGGCGATTAGTTTTCATAGTTGCAGAATATTTACTGGGTAGGTTATAAATGCTTTGCACTGCCAATGATTTAATCATTTCAAAACCTATTTCCTAAAATGTGAACGTCTTGATATCATCTTACAAATTTTGTTTCTTGTTAGCATCAACTTTATTTTTCAATACCACTTTTGTTATCTAAATTCCCCTACCCCATGGATCTAATAGCTTTGCTAGTTTTTTAAATAATGTTAAAAATAAACATTTGGAAGTGTGATTTCTCTGAAGTAATTCTTTTTCACTATTCTCCTTCTTTTCCCATAGCATGCATTTTTTTCTTCCTATCCTGTATTGTCAAACTTGGTTTATATTTCTGATTGAGCAGTGGGGTCTTTAAAGGTCATAGAAATATTGTATTCATGATGAGACTTATCAACTGGGACTTCAAGCATGCAATATGGTTAATACTAATGATTTTTCTAGCACAATTTTTTCTGTTATTTACTTTCTTATTCTGCCTAGTATGCCATAGTGTTTTCTGTGGGTAAGAGTATAGAACTGAGAATTATGTAGGAAACCCTGGTCTATATGTAATCATCGACTGGTAAAAATAGAAACACAAAGCTTTGGTAACTTTTATATATGATTGTCAAGTCAGGTTTATTTAAATATCAGACAAGGGAAAAGATTTGAAGCAGTATGTTTAGAAAGTGTGGCTGTGTCCCACTTAGAAAAGAAACACATTGAGTTTAATCATACTTTATCACCATCAGTGTAAATACACAGTTATAGGGTGATTTAATCAATTACCATTTCTTGTTGAATTTTTGTTACACTGTTTGTCATTGCCTTTGCATGATAAATTGTGGAAAATTTAGTCCTATGCTTTAAAGAACCTTCTATTCATCTTTCTTGAGATTAAGCATGTGAAGGCTAACGCTTTAAGAGCCAACTTGTGGAGGAAAACAGTGTGGGTAGAGTAAGTATTTACACTATATACATCTTTAGACTGCCAGTAGTCGGCCTTCATTCTTCTGTAGGAGGGGAAGGTGTTTGTCCACAAATGTGGGGTGGGTTCCCTGTAAATATAGTCTTACTGTTTCTTAATTGTACCTCTCTCTATTTTAATTTCCCAAAGCATCTAGGATTCATTTGCCATTAATTTTTATCCATATCTACTGCTGGTTAAAACTAGTTTTCCTAAACCTGGGTTCAGAACCCATCAGTCACTCTCATTCTACTTTCAGAGTGCCATCTTACTTTCCTGATCCCTCCCTTAAGGAAATAAAAGATCACTTGCAAAGTTAGAGAGATGAATCTAATAGGAAGCTTTGGTTTTTACATATGCTACCAGAAAGTTTGGGTGGTGTCAGTTATTGGTGAAGGAAACAGGAGATTTTCCAGAGTCATATTGATGAACAGACATGGACTGAAACAATCCTTCTCTTTTGAATATGATTAGTTCAGATTCATAGCAGTACGAACTAGAGGGCTAGCAATCTTTAAAGGAAAAGAAGGGCTAGGGTAATCTATCAGGTCACTATGACCACATGGTGTACAGGAGAAAGATTCTTACATACTCTGGTGAAAAATACTGTGAAGAGGAGAGAGTTGATGTTCCAACAGAAGCCTAAGAAGGAGTGGGTACACAACGTGAAAACCTGCCTAGGATGATCAGAGGATGAAGTCAACCTCTATTCACACTGACAGCTACCTCTCCCTCCTAGAAAACCATCATTGCATCTAAACCATTGGTCTACTGTTAAAACTTCTCACAAGTCCTCTCTGTTTCACATTCCCACTTTTAAAGAGTCACTGGATTGTGGTAGAACAGTTCAGAAAATGTACAATGATTTTCTTCTTGAAAGCGCAGCTGGATAGCAACCTTTGTGATATCCAACCCTTAATTCCTCTTTGATACAGAGGGAGACATATTATAGTTTCTGGTTACTGGGATGCGAACAAGTTTGGAGGGCCTATAATCTAGCCACCACAAAAGGAGTAAGCCAAAAGAAACTGTGGACAATAAAACGTTGAGAGAAGCTAGTGGGCAAATTAGCTTCCCATACTATTACCTGTCAAGCAGAATAGCCATGTGAACAAAAGTCCCTCATTGTCCAAAATTGACAAGACCATGCTTCCTCTGCACACTGGTGCTGTAAGAGTCGACTTTCTTCTCTGTGTGTACTGATATAATCCATTATGAATGTTCCTTTTTATAGCAGCTTCAGCCATCATGCATTATGATGATTCAAGACTCACCACATGGCAGCATGGCTATGTTTTCATCCAATTCAACATGTTATTTAAATGAGTTTTCTTAGTTGAAAATAATAATGGAAAAGGAGATGATATTAGGACCTCAGTGTAAGTCTTAGTTGAAAACATTTGAAAGGAAGACACGACTTGTGAGGGTTCGGAAGTTTCTGGATATAGGAGGGAGGGGATGAGAGAATGTAGTGGGAGATGGAAACAACAAACTTCACTCGATACATGTTTTAAGCTATCAAAAAATAAAAATTAATGATATTAATATTAATTAATATTAATAATTCCAAGTTTTCTGGTATTCCTTGTAATTTATGGGAGAATAAAAGATACTGATTACAGCCCATCATAGTCACAGTTGTTAAAGTCCTGTGGCCTTTTTTTAATAAATAGAATATTCTTAACTAGATTCTTTATTAGTTTGCAACAGTTTTACTTGAGATATCTAGATGGCACTATTTATTATACTATACTAATGAAAATTACCTTACCAAAAATAATGCTAATTAAAAAATTGAAACTTTTAGAAGACAAATTAGTCTTACAAACCCGATGTGTAATAAACTTCACTTACGTGCTACATTATGACCGTGCTGAGACACACTACACAAATTTCAACTTGTGAATTTGTGAGCACACGCTGGAGTTAGAGCCATTTTGAAAATGAACTTTATCGTCTTCTGTGATCTGAATGTTTGTCATTGTCGAGGCAGAGGCATACAGTGTAGTTCTTGATGTTAATTATACTATGAATATTTTCCATACCTATTAAACACAGTAAAGTTGTTTTGAAAGCATGAGTCATTTTAGGAGACTGACAAGTTGTCTTTTAATTTATTGGTTTTTGCATTTCATTCCAAGTTGGCTCTTCTTATAGAAGCCATTGTATTATTTATAAGGCTAAGATGACTGGCTGTTATTTTACGGCCTTACAGCCAATTTGCGCTGACGTGACTCTTTTGATGAGATCATCACGACTGTAAATCTTCAGGTTATGCTTTTGATCTTCATAAAGAAGTTTGCTGGCCTCCATCTTGTGAGCCCAGATGGCACTGGCATTCCCTATGCAGTTATAAATGAATGTCTTTCATCTTAAGGGAGTAGGCCATCAGTTTCTTATCTGTAGTAAAACTCAACCAATTAAGACTATTCTGACAGTGGCAGGTCAGAGCTGTATTTTTAATAAGGAAGGCAACATGAGGGTAGAAATAGACCAGATCAGTTACTAATTGTTGTTGGATGTCACATATCTGAAATGAGTCTTTTAAATCTGTAAACTGTAAACTAGGTCTAGCTTCCCTAGTAAAAATAATTCAAATAAGTTTTAATTATAAAGTTATTTCACATTTAGATGATATAATAAGATATCACCATTTTAAACAATGATTGATGTATGAGAAAGTTAGGAAGAGTAATACTGAATTCACATATACCTGGTAACACAAACAGGATTGCTATGAACTTGCAGGACTTTACGCCTTGCGAGGTACATAATTTTGTGTTTATGATACTCACGAGGTTATAAATACCTGTTAATTTAAGCCGGTCAAGTATGGATAATCAACTAATCTTGTTTAAAGTTATACATAGTTAATTTCTTTACACATACACACACACTCCCCAAATTCTGTAATATATTGTTTGCATTATTGCAATTTAAATTTTTTGCAATATTTTCAGATTTTAATTTATATTTTTACTTAAAACTATTATTAGCAGTTATGATTTCCTTTACTTTTCTTAATGCATCATCAGATCAAACAATTGAAATAAGTAAGTAGATGAATACAGCTTGAAAAAAAAGCAGCCACAGCTGTACATATATGTGTCATATGTATGTGTACATGTGAATGTGTACACTTATGTGAATGCATATAGACATGCGTATGAATATGTGTATGTAAGAGCAGGACCAAGATAAATAGCATTAAGATTATATAGTTAAATTTAATTTTTATATAGTAGTTTGCATAACTTTATTAAATATTTAGGGAAACTCCATTTTAATAGAAAAATCACCAATACAAATAGCAAGAAGTTTAGCTAATTTTTTTCATTTTTCTTCAACCCACTTAGCAAATAACTAATTTATACCTTTTCTTTCAGGTCTTATTACCTCAAAGCATGTACCAATTCAGAAACAAAATGTTATATTTTCTTGTCTTATTAGTGTTGTTTATGATTGAGCCTTGTGATCTCTCAGTCTCATTAGTCTTTTATCATCTCCTTCTTTCTTACTCTAACTTCATTTTGGGAAGTATAGACATGAAGACCCATCCTTTTCTTTTAAGATGACGGTAGCACTTAGTAAATGCCACATTAAAATACGGTACTCAAAAAGGGACTTGATTCCATATTTCATAGTTTCCATATATTACAAGAGGATTATGAAATAAATATTTATGGAATGCTGTTTGGCCTCTTACTCTCCAGTATGGATGTATAATATATACATGTATTCATGTGGGTATAAATGAAGTACTGGTTGTTTTTTTTTTTAAGCACCTGCCTTATTGATGGATTCCAATCAATACAGGTAAGCATGGATAAAACACCACCTGAAAAAAATAGCCAGTATTTCAGTTACTGTTCTAATTTGGAGAGCAAAATAAAACAGGCGTGAAATGTCCTCATATATCTTTCTGCCTGTATCCTATACCAATGAGCTCTTCTATAAGATGGATCCTGTCTTTTCTTCCTCTGCTGTAGAATCACTGGTCATTCTGCTATTCTGTTTATGAGTATGTACATATGAAGTGCACAGAAATACTAGCAGTTTGCCCCAAGACCGTGCTATAATATATTGATCTTACAGTCATAGAAAATTAAATTTTTAAGCAGTCAAATTAGTGCTGCAAGATCTGCCAGTTGCGTGACATGGAAATGCACAAATGGAGCGTATGCAGATGCTCACAATTGAATTGCACACAAATGAGCATCTAAGCATAGCTGCAGACAGACGTGTGGATCACTTAGCTCCTTTACTCTGATGCTTAGTGATACAGAAAAATCCTTAGCTCCTTAATTACCTTTTATTTGCTGACTAGATTCTACCCCCACAGCTCACACCAATAAATAACCAGACTAATGTTTAAATCACACACACACACACACACACACACACACACACACACACACCCCACATACTTTTGCTTTGAGGCAGAAAATGATGTCTACATTCATCCGAGTGTTTTGGAGGAAGCATTAAGATTTTAGAAGGAAATAATCAGTGGATTTCATTCCTGAAGTGAGCCAGCATGTTCGTGCATATTCTTTCTGCATACATGCCTATGCGTCACTCAGTGCAAATAGAGCTCCTGCAGCTTTCGCGCAGTAATTAGATTGGTGTAATCACAGTGAAATAAAGACAGCCGCACTGATAATTTCACAGTGAATATTAAAGACATATGTGCCTTCCAGTGTGCAATAAATGAACCTGAACTCCTGTCAGGGTCTAGGAGGACAGTGTGGCCAATGCACCTATTGTGTCCCTGCTGCAGAAAGGAGCCTGCCGATTGGCCACTGTCTGCAGCACATAGCACTGGCTTGTTATAAAGGACTTGTCTAGGGGAGAGCCTGTAGGTACTCCATTGTCTGGTAAAGTTCATATGACTGCATTATTTTGCAAGGGGGGTGGTGGTGGTGGTGGAGGGAGAGCTTGGAGGGGGTATCAGCTCAACTATAAAAGCTATACAGATATATTCTCTCTCTCTCTCTCTCTCTCTCTCTCTCTCTCTCTCTCACTTTCTCTCTCCCCCTCTCCCTCTCTGCCTCTCCATAGATCATCTCTGCTTTATGCCCTGTCTCATTTCGCATAGCTAAAAAAAAGAATGCTAATTAAGATCCCATGTCTTTACCTGAAAATAATGACTTGGCTGTAATTAGAAATCTGCTGAGAGTTTAAAATTCTGGTAGGGGACCAAAAGCATCAGTTATGGTGATTAGGAAGAAAATGAAGAAGTATGTTTCTGTAATCAAGGTAAACATGGGAAAAGGGGGATTCCCCCATCTTTTTTTTTTTTGTTTGTTTTATCCAATTTTAACCAATGGTATTCTGCTGCAGATGAGAAGATACTGTGTTTCAAAAACGATTTTAACCATCAAATTGAAAGAACACAAATCAGTCGCAATAGAAGCCTTAATCCTCCTTAGGATGCAATTCAGATGAAAGAACTGCTTTTATTTTTCTTTTTGTATGTGTGTGTTATAGATGGATCTGAGAACGCTGTCTGGGCTTCGTGCCAAGGGCTGGTATTCACTCAGCAACGACGGCCTCACAGAGGAGCTGTGGGAAGCAGGAGGGAGAGCCTCTCTTAGGGTGCCACTACTATGGAGACACAGCTGGGCTGAACAAGATTTGCTTCAAACGACAACAAGAGAGACAGAAAGTATCTGATTCAACCGCTGCCCAGGCAGGCAGGCACCAGAAGAGCTAGCAGCCAATCCGGCCATGCTCGAAGCCAGTCCTGCAGCTCAGCCAATCAGTGACATCATTGGTGAGAAACTCATTTACATCATGCAGTAATGAACTTTGTTTAACATAGCCTTCTCCTTTTCCTGTTACCCCTCCCCCCTCAAGATTAGGTCCTACCATTAATCTGGTGGCATAATTTAAAATGCTATGTGGAAATGTGGCTACGTTCTTTCTGGTAGCTTTTACCCAGGCTCCAACTGATGTCTGCAGTAACAGAAGTGGTTCTAAGTACAACGCTATTTTGCTTTGGTCTTGCAAGTATTGTCTTCTCCTTCTTAAAATGAAAAAAAGAAAAAAGAAAAAGAAAAGAATGAAAGAAAGAAAACCCCTCAGAAAAATATCCCAAACTTTATTTATTAGATGGCACTCTCTAATGAAATACATGTTTTCTTCAAGTTGCAACTTAGAGCTGTACAATGTCATTGGGATTCGGGAAGGGGCTTGGGGGAGGGCATGGAAGTGGTGATTTTTTTTTCTAAGTAATCTGCATCTTGGAGGTCCCTTTCACATTCTCAGATCTTATGTCGTAGTGACCATTTTACATACAGTGCTTTCTCCAAGGAAAAGCTTCTATGTACGTCTGTCAGATGAAGGAACGTCCACTCTTGTTTTATTCCATTCTTCCCTGCTCTCGGCCAACATGCCATCTTATTAATGAATAGAACTGAGGTCATTTCTGAACAAATCTCTCCCTTCCCATCGCAGCACAATGCACCTGATTTGCATCCATTTACCAGAAATACTGAATACAAGAACCAGCTTGAAAAGAAGTGCAGGGGACAGCTTACATATTATTTCAGAATATGACACAGCCATTTGTTTCTCGGGAGGCATAATATATAACAGCTGCTTTAATGTTTCTCTGGAAATGCCTGATCTCCATTTATAGTTCAATATCTTTAGCGAATTTATGGGATCATTATCTAACCAGAGTTGAGCAAATGAAATCATAGTCACAGAAAAAAAAAATCCGTTTGTCCACAGAAAACATTTGAAAGCACAATGTCGTCTCACACATTTGTGATCTGTTGGTCAGGATAAGGTACTTTGTTCCACAGATGACTTAAAAAGTCCGAACTGTGCTGTCTGAAAAGATTTCTATTCACTTTACAGACACCTAAAGAGTGAAACTGGGACAGACTTCAGCGTGCTTTCTATTAATTCACTATTAATTCTCTTAATTCATTATTTCTTGCATTGTTGCCGTTAAAGGCATGTGGTTGTCTAGAACTGATAGGAAAGGTCAGTTGTCCATTTTTATTAAAGGAAAGCTTCGTATATAATTATTCAGACGTGGAATTAAAAAAAAAACACCAACAAAGGTTTCATAACTGTGCACGATTTTTTTTAAAGAAGCTTAGCGAGCACAATGCTAGGCGTAGTCACATGAAGGGTTTAGACAAGAAACCCATGGCCCTTTTAATTCACGAGGCATTCCATCATCCCGTCATCAGTATTCAGGGGGCGACTGTCTGAATCAGTCATGAGCTCCCCTGCTGCAGATCCTGTAATTTGAATCATGTGTAATAATATATTATCCTACTGGGGGCCCTCTTTCAGTACGAAAATGGTTTCTACATTCTGGTATAAGAGAACTTTTGGCCGCTAGCCGACTTGCAGCCATTACTCACATGGACAGTCACAGTTGTCCCCCTTAAGGAATAACATCTGCACGACCTCGTCAGCCAAAGTTCTGCAGCTCCCCCCTTGTTATGAATTATGATTTCTTAGAATTGGGGAACGCTAGGAAAACCGATGCTTAAAAGTGGAAGGCTGAAGGAAACGGGCTGAAATTTTATAGAGCATGCCAGGTGACAACAGCTCAAACTCCCATTCCTTTGAATTGATGGGGTATTGGGTGGAGGGGGAGAAGGGCATACACCTAAATGTATTTGCTTGCCCAGACCCTGCTAAAATGTCAAGTGTTTGGTGAGGGCATGGTTGTGTGTGTGCTTCTGTGGATATCCAAGCCAGGTCCTATAAGGGGTGTGGCAAAATGGAGCTGAGGATGGAGACCACAGCGCAGGCAGAGGCGTTGTCTCTTCCCAGGAAGGCTATGAAGTGGAGGAGAAAACACCATTCCGCCTTAGGTGTTAATTCTACTAACGGCTCTGATTCTCTTATTGTCACATTGATGAGGTCACTGAATTTATCTCTGTAAAGCAAACGCTCAGGTGGCACCTTAGGATGCCTCTCTAGGGAACATCTTTCTGTTTCTCAGCCACTGAAGTCTTCCTTTGCTCCATGCAACTGGTTAGGTCTGTATTTTGTAAAATCTTTGCAAATCATAGCCAGATCTCCCCTTCTCCCCCTCCCTTCTCTTTGTATCTCCATTCCTGCATCTGTGGCTGTTAATAGTTTTATAGTCACATGTGTATATATGTGTGACTACACCCTTACAGTCGGAGACCACATTGAATTGACCTTGAGCTGCTAGGTCTTAGAATAATGACTTACATTTCCACATTTGGATTTCATATTCCAGTTAATGAACTATAAATATATTTTAAATCAGTATAAAAATTGCAAGACCTACAGAGACTGCTATAATGCTGTCAGCTATTACTGCTAGGTACTGTGGATGTCAGTTTTTACCATATCTGTGCTGTGCCATTCGCTTCAATGGAGCTTCAGAGGGAGGCTCAGAAAAGAACACAACTTTGTCGCTGTGTGTGTTTTCAATAACCAGTTGCAGGAAAAATGTAATTCGTTCAGTTTCAAATGCAGAATTAAGCTCGCAGAATTTGATGCTTTAAAGACCTCAAAAAAAGTGTACTTTGTCTAATGAAATTGCAAAGTAACTATGGCAAGGAAATTATGGTATCAAACTGTACTATCAATTACATGAATGAGTTAATTACATGGGAAAACTGAGCGATTAAAGTTGAAGTTCAAGAGGTCAGGATCCATGGACTCCAGTTTTTTCCTGTTGAAATTAACACATGTCTTTTACATCTGTAATCTAGTATCATGCCCTTACTGAATGCAGTTGCTACTTTTCTCCATAAGTTTCCTGTTGGTGATAGTACTTCTGACACTTGCAATTAATTCCTTGGTAAACAATGGTCTTGTTAAGACGTTTTCCAATCTCTGTCATTAGGATTTGAAAAACCATTGCAGTGTCGACTCCCACTTGTTGAGAAAAGGAAACGAAAGAACTAGAACATGTAACATATTTTTTTTTCAATTTGGAAAAATATTTTAAAAAATGCACAGAAACGAGCTTTTTAAAAGCATATTTTGTAAAAGTAAGGAGAAGTAAAATTTCTGCTCTAAATACGTACGTTCTGCTTCCCGGAATAGCTTGAAATAGCTTTTAGTATTTAGCAGTACTGGACAAGTACGTTTTAATTCTGCCGAATGATGTTTACTTGAAAAGTCAGGAAGATAGGATTGTGTAATCATCTAGGCCTAATGTAAATTGTATTTGCTTTTGAAATTGATCACTCTGAGCAGGGCTTGGGCTCTATATAGGTAGATGAAGAAGAAGGCTAGATCTTAATTTTTTTAAAAAATAACTATAGTATAATGTTATCAGTATTAACGATTATTTATCTTAATATTCATTAAAGTAATTATAGTTTTGATTTTTTTAATTTGCAAAGCTGACACCTGGGAGTTTTATTAATTTAATTTATTTTAAGGTACAAGAGTGGTCAAATAGGTTTGAGTTCTTTGAGCGTCACTTTAAAATAGATAATCATGCTGGTTTTGATCCTTTTTATTTTGCTAAAATCTCCAGTTATCTCAGCAATGAAATGTTTACACTTACATGGTTGTTAAAGGTGAATTTGAAACTTTTAAATATAGGGAACCAACTTGTGGCCACTTGGAGTAAATATTTATGGAAGACAGGAAAAAGAGTTGAGTCTTCCCAACATCTTCTGTTATAAAATTGTGTGTCAGTGTACAGAGAGTGGCACAGTAGATGTTCAGCATCTCATATAAAGAGTAATTGACCCCACTTCATGGTTGGAGATGGGACCCCTGAGTATCATTGTCTTTCTACATTTATTAAAATTGTGATAGACTAGAGAGAAGTAATGGAAACCCTCCCCATGTGTTGTTACCCTTAATACCATGATCTGCGATGCCTGTTCTAAAATTAAGTATTGACTTAGGAAAGTAGAGATAAACACTTATGCCAGCACAGAATTATTAGATAGACTGACGAAGGACAAATCAGCTGTTCATAATTTGGGAAAGCATTAGATGACACTGGACTAAAGTATATGTGTACTCTGGTGCCACTTTCTAGCCAGCCATGAAAACACAGTCAATATTCAGCACAGTGCTCAATATGTTGGGGCACATAAAGTGTCTTTATGTACTGACACTAACATCTTGTAGCTCTTAAGTATGATTTTTTTTACATGCATGCCTGGATACTATACAAGAAAAGAAACAAAAAGATGAGGATTAATGGCTACTATTCCCTGTGGGTAGGCTGTGTGCCATGTGCCATCCTTTCTGCTACAGTGTATTTCATTTGGTTCATACTTCAGTCCAGTGTTATACCAGCAGCGAGTTTCCTTTTGTTTATTTTTGATGTTATAATGTAATCTGCATAATTTCCACTATTACTTTCATTCCTCCAAACACTTTCATATACCCCTCTGTGTTCCCTCTCAAATTCTTAGACCCCCTTTTCACTAATTGTTTTATATGCATATATATATATATATATATTCATACCACTGGGTATTGAATAACCAATAGGTGTGCTCTTACACAGACTGGGCAGGTTATATTTAGGAACACACACACACACACACAAACACACACACACAAACACACAAACAAAAACACACACACAAACACACACACAAACACACACACATATACACACACACACACATATATATATACACACACACACATACACATATATATATACACACACACACATATATACACACACACATACACACACACACACACACACGTGTATATATATAAACATGGTGTATGCTCTTCCATCATATTCCAGAAAAATGTACAAACAATAGACTTCACTCAACTTCAGTTTCAACATTGTTATTCTGTTCATTATGCAAATCTCTTATATAAATATATGTTAATGTATAGGACAAATTAAAGTACCTTGTTTTATAACGTTTGAAAAGACTAGAAAAGTGATAACTTTGAATTCCATGACTTTCACTTGAGTTTAATCCATTTTGTCTGTTGTTCAACGGGATTCCTGACACTGAAAGCTCTACACAGTGCTACTGGGCTATCCAGCAAGTTTGGAAGCAGAGCTCTTTGAGTTTGGCAGACACTAGCACCATCCATGTGGTGTTGAGATTTTATTAGTAATTTTCAGCGTCGTGCTGTGATTTCCAGTCTGCCTTTCATAATTCTCTATTTAGAGCTTCTTAGTATAGTTTTCTTCTAAGATTCATTTACTTTTATATTTCTAAAAATTACTCCTTTGTTGGCTAGAACAACAGCTCATTATTTTATGAGCTGTTTTACTATTTCTAAATTTATGAAGAAGCGTGATTGGTGAAGTAATTTAGAGATGTGTGAATGCTTATGTGGATACGGAGAAAACTGTGAAGAACTGTACCTATCGTTGTGGAGTGATCACTGAATTCTGCTGAGTAGGGTGGAGGTTTACAAGGGTATGATTCCTGGCTGGATGGTTGGTTCTGATTCTAGACCCCCTTACCTTAGATCTTAACATATGAAAATTATCTGTTCTCAGTCTAGTCATGGTTATAGTAGCACCCACCTTAAAAGATTCTGATGATCCAAACCTTTATTTGATCATGATACTATTGAAAAAAATAAACTCATGTCCTTTATTGTCCAAAAAGATGGAGTTTTTTAGTGACAGTGGCATAATTTTATAGCTATGATAAGCTAATAATATTTACCATCAACTCCATCAACTTAGCTTGCTTTCTCTTCCCTTTATGATCTGTGTTTACTTGAAAAAAGTATGAACATCCCAGATTATGTGTAAACTTTAGGGAACTGTTTCTACATTTTTTGGAATTCTTGAGTAATCCTAATATTTAAGACATGTGGAATAAAAAAGAATAGAATTTAGGCCCCAGTCAATGGCATCCCTAAAATTCGTAACCACAGTCTAAGCTTCTGGTATTCAATGAGCAGATTCTTGGTGCCAGCGAACTTTCCTATAGTGATTTTAGTTCTTTTTGAGAAAACACTCAAATAAAAAATCCTGGTTAGAACCACTGTATGGTCAAGTGTTAACAAAAAACAGAGGATGTTAAAAACGCTACCCTCAAGGACATAAACTCTTGTATAATGGGAGTGACAAATTGCTTTTATTTATATTTCTAATCAAAACTTCAAATAGATATTACTGGATTCAAGGAATTATGAGTGCAAGTTGATTACATCAGATTGCTTTCTTATCCTACCCTAAGAATGAGTAACACAAAAATTTTCATATTTATTTATAAAGGTAATATACATAGTTCTTTCTTCTCAGTCTCTCTCTTTCCCCCTCCCTCTCTTCCTCGACACTTTTACCTTGAGTTCCGTATATGATAATCTAACATATTTGTAAGGATAAAAGAATCTCAAATATGCTGATGATTGACCTCAAGGCAAACAGATTTTCAATGGTAAACATGTAAACTCGGTAGTAATGATACACATGTACATTTAAAGAATGAATTACACCTCTCTATTTAGGTTTCTTATTACTTTCTCAAGCTCTATGTTTTTTTATTTATTCGTGGTATGATTGCCGCAAGGTTTGGCTAAATTTGTCATCATTTAGATATACTTAATTGATATATATATATATATATATGTATGTATATATGTGTGTGTGTGTAAAGCAGAAGTTACTATAACTTTTTTTTACATCTACTTGCATATGTATAATATTTGATTTTCGTGGAGGTGTTGCATACACTGCTTGTGTGAACATGCATTTGGAAGGGAGATGTTGACATTATACATCTTCCTTGATTTTTCTCTATGAGACGTGGGTTGTACTGAACCTAGAGTCCACTGGTAGGCTAGCAAGATATAGCTATAATGATCTTCCAACTCCCACGACCAGGGATCTAGATGTGCAACCTCTGTGCCTTTGTTTTATGTGTGTGCTGGAGATCTCAATTCATATCCTTATGGTTGAATGGCAAGAGATTTACCCACTGACCTCCCACCCTCGTGCTCCATTTTAAGTTACTCAGGAGCATTGCTGCTTTTAAACACTCTCTGTTATAGCCTTTCATTTGTAGCAATTAGTAAATGCCCTATGAAACATCACCAGAGATTATGCTGCACACCACTGGGGGGCATTAGAATATACTTAACTTTTAACTTACTTTTAATTTTTGATATAGGGCTGGTCTGTGTAGTCAGGTTGGCCTGGGACTTGTTATACCCGCTACACGGATGGACATGTACTATTTAAATTCTTCACTAAGCTTACTTAAATTTGATTTCTGGGATTGAATTAACCTTCTATAATTGATTAACTGGATATATCACCTATTTGGGAATAGGCTTCAGCATATTATCGAGGGCAAACGTTCCATTTTCTTCAGGATAATTCTGGTTTATCACATACCATGGTGACCTTTTATGATTCTTTTTTAATTTTATGCATTTAAATTATGAATTATACAGTCAATATATAACAAACTTTTGACATCCTGGTTAAAGTATGTTTTCAAACATTCTCATATATAATTTAAAGAGTTTTAAAACTATATATTTAATAGCGTGTGTGTGTGTGTGTGTGTGTGTGTGTGGTGTATGTTCTTGCATGTATGTATGTGTATCAGATGTACGGAGAGCCCATAGAGGTCAGAAAAGGCATAAAATTCCCTACAGCTGGGGCTGGGGATTATAAATGCTCAGTGGTAGAGCGCTTACCTAGGAAGCACAAGGCCCTGGGTTCGGTCCCCAGCTCCGAAAAAAAGAACCAAAAAAAAAAAAAATTCCCTACAGCTGTTGTTACAAATAGTTGTGAGCTGCCTTCTAGACGTTAGGAATCAAACGTGGTCCCTGTAAGAGATATACTGCTCAGATTCTGAGCCAATGATCCAGCCCCTGTGTATAATTCTTCAATGAGGACATTTGCATAGTGCTAACACTAACTTTTGTTTTGGCTTTGTAACTGTGGGTACTACATGGATAAATAAATTTTATTTAAAAATATCTTCAAAGATTTAAATTATTGTTTTTAATTATAAGTAGGTGTTTGTCTGTATATGGCTATGTTCATGTGAGCGCAGGGACCCCTGGAGGGTGGAGGCATTAGTTACATCCTCTGGAGGTGGCGCTATTCTAGTCAGCTGTGAGCCACTTCACTTGGCTGCTAGCAATCTGACATGGTCCTCTGAAAGCAGCAAGTGCTTGAACTGCTGAGTCATCTGTCCAGTTCCTCAACCTGTAGCCCAGACTCTCCACAAACACAAACTCAGACTCAAACGCTGTTCCTTCTGCCTCTGTCTCTTCAGCCTAACCATGTCATGTACCATAGCAACCTGGTGAGAAACAAGTTTCAAAAATATGTGTTGGTCATGCCAGAAATAACACCAATTTAAGCTCACCCATTATCTACATGTGTATTCTAGTTTATATCAATATCAACAAAAAAATCTGGCATGTAAATTTTCACCAAATACTTATTGAAAAATGTCTTAGAATTTACTGCTGTGGTGAAACACTATGACCAAAAACAAACTGAAGGGAAAGGATTTATTGGCTTGTACTTCCACATCACTGTTCATCATTGGAGGAAGTCAACACAGAAACACCCTCAGGGTGGAATTTGTACATAGGAGATGATGCAGGGCCATGGAGGAATGACGCTTACTGGCTTTTTCCTCTGCTTGCTTTCTTATAAAACTCAGGGCACCAGATTAGGGGTGGTACCACCCACAAAGGCTTGGGCCATCCCCCATCAATCACTAATTAAGAAAATTCTTGCATACAGCCTGATATTGAGGACATTTTTGTTGTTGTTTCTGTTGTTTGTCAAATAGTTTCTGATGACTATACCTTGTGTCAAGATGACATAAAATAGCCCTCACAAAAACAAAAACAAAAACACAAAAACCCTGATAAACTATTGTGTGTGCTAAAGAATAACAGTAAAGCAAGTCAGTGGAATGCAATGTCTCATGATACCTGTGTCCTAATGCTCGTCATATAGTAATATTGTCCATTTATAATAGTCTCCACTACATTAGCCTAACAGGTAAATATCACAAACCCTACAGTATCTTCCTGAAATAAGGAATATTAACAATCTCTACATATAGTACAATCTATACATATAGAGATGAAATGTCTCCCACAGAATCATGTGCTTGAAATTTTGAATCTCGGCTGGTTATTTTGTTTAGGGAGGTTGTGTGATCAGCTAGATGTGGATAACTTGGAATGGGCTTTGAGCCTCTTTAACGATTTTCTACTTCCTGTCTTGCTTGTGGTTCTGCCACCACATAAGAAAATACAGCCATATACTCTTGCTGCCATGGAGTCTTTTCATCATGCATTCACTGATATTGCTTCCTCTGAAATGATGAAGCATAATCAACTCTCTGTCTCTTGAGCTCCTTCTATCAAATAGTTTTGTTATGATGATTAAAGTAACTAACACAAAAAACTGGTTCTAGATGTTGGATTGCTGCATTGAGCTGTTCACCTTGTGAATCGTAGGCAGTTTGTTTGTGGGATGATTGTGGAAGAGACTCGAGATGTTGGCTAGAAGAGCCCCCAGAAAACTGTAAACACAGCTTAATGAATGATTCTGTTGAGAATTTGGGAGACCAAAATCTGATGAAAATAAAGGGTAAAAACTATGCATATAATATTACAAATGAGAAAAACGACTGTATTGGGAAAAGAATAATATAGTACTTATATGTGTGTAGGAACATATACTATTTCTGTCCTGAAAATTGAGTTAAGTTTGATTGAAAGTTTTTGGACTAATTTATTTGGGGGAGGGCAGTTGAGGATGACATAGAGTTCAGACTGTGACCTGATTATGGCCTGGATGGTCTTAGGTTTACATAAGAATCCAGAACAAATAAAACCATGTGACTGCAAGATCAGAGAAACCTGCCAGTTTGGAAGAAAGAGTATGTGAGTTCCTTTAGCTTGTGGAGAATGTAGGTGTGGGCAAGACAGTTGTATCTATTATTGATTTGCTTCACCCAAGAGAATCCATTGACTTAGCATTAAAATAAGAGGAAAAAGATGTCTTGAGGGCAAACCCTACTTATCAAAGGTTCCAGTTTATAAGTAGAAAGATCCATTTGTATGACATTTCTTTAAAAAAATGTGACCACAGGAATTTACACTCTAACAGGGATGTCTGTAGAGGTATTTCCTCAACTCTGAACACACAAGCATCAGGCGGTGACTGTAGTTTGGGTCAAAGTGGACCAGGGTATATCTTGAATTGCCAGCAGGAAGTAAGATTAGCCACATGGCACTCATCTTTTGGGCATGCAGAATGCAACAGTTAAGAAGTCACAAAAGGGCAGAAGTTTGTGGCAAGGTTCTATAGAAAAGTATGAGAGACGTGAAATATGCAGAGACACCAGATTGCCTACATGGGACTACCTGAGATGGCTGTATCTAAACTCAGGAAGGTGAAGCCCTAAGATCCATTGGAGTTGCTAGGATACTGGAGAGTTGAAGAATATGGAATATCTATTGAAGAAAGCTTGGTGTTGAAGTTCAGCACACTTGAGCACCACTCTAGGTGCATGACTAGCTTACTGGAGCATAGTTAATACCTCCCAGGTTCAACTGTGGAACATCTGTACATAGGACATGGATCTACCTTGCTTCCTCTGTTGCATTTCCATTTAATTTTGTCTACTAGACCTGTGAGGTTAGTGATTTTATCCTGCTTCTAACTCCAATCTTCTTCCTCTGTCTCTGGTGAATCTACTATCTGAGAATCGGCCTGTGCTTACTTGTACCTTAGTGGAACTGCTCTGTCACTCCTTTCTTACCACGATGAACTGTTCTATGGAAATCATGACCAAACTCTCAAGTTGTTTCTCTTGTATTTATCATAACAAGACAAATAACTAAAACAGCTATATTTTCCTCACATCCATACCTAAGGTTTAATGTCTAAAATAGGCACATTAAAATATTAACAACTAGTAATATAACTAAGAACACCATAGGCTATTATAACAATATACTATGTGAACATTTCCAGCATTACTACTTGTATAGCTTGCAGTCATTGAGCAGAAATATTGAGAACCCACAATATTCCACGGAGCAATCAAAATGGCTAGTAGGTGACTAGTGGTCAAGAGGTGTATACAACATCAATGTTGGCAAATATGAAGAAAATAATAATTCAGATACTGGAAGGATATAATGGTGAGATAATATTTCATGTTGCTATGTACACTGAGCTTTTTTGAAATCGCAGATTATTTGAATCTTGAAATTTCATATAAATACTTTCGAGACCCATTGTTATTTCATGATTCACCACAATGTTGATCTTATTTTATTTATTTATTTATTTATTTATTTATTTATTTATATACATAAATACTGTATACTGTAGCTATCTTCAGACATATCAGAAGAGGGCATCGGATCCAATTACAGATGGTTTTGAGCCACCATGTGGTTGCTGGGAATTGAACTCAGAACCTGTGGAGAAACACTCAGTGCTCTTAACCACCAAGCCACCTCTCCAGCGCCATCATTGTCTTCTGACTTGGCTTCTGAGTGATGAAATTTCATATACGTGCTATCAGGCTTGCTTGAGTGTCATGCATTTGGACTGATGTGAATCATGAGTATTTAAAGGACAGAAAGGTAAAGCATGGGTACAATTAGGGAATGATAAAGTTACATTTTACTGATAAAATTCTGCGGTCTTATGATATGTGTGTGGGCAAGGAATACTGCCTTTAATAACTATCTTGCTCAAATGTGCACCAGCCTCTGGACTGTGGATGGAAGACAATATCTGATCCATAAAGGAGATTGACTTGTCCTATGAACTCCTGCTGGGCATATTCTCCTTCCTCCCATTTGTTCTCTTACTTGCATGTTCAGTTTCTATGCTTACTGTGCAGGTTGTTCATGATTTCACATTTCCTTTCGTAAATAAGGACCTCAGAAAACCATTTTTTTTCTGGTAGTTGTCACATGTTTTGCTGTCCACCTAACTTTTAAGTATGAATAGAAAACATATTTGTCATTTATTGCACTGAGAATAGATTGTAGTCACTTATTCCAAGATTCATAATTCATCTTTTAAAATGCATCCTGGATCTTTGAGTGCTATTCATCTGTTGGGGTAGCACACTCTTTGTTATTTAGGTCTTTATAAAGCCTCTGAATATCTTAAAATTTTAATGACTCACGAGTGTAAAGGAAATAATCAGCAATTTATATACTAATTCATGCTTATTTAAAATGAGAACAATATCATCATAAACTCAGAACCGTTCAGAGTTTGACACAGATTGAAAATAATGGTTTAATTCCATCATTTTTCAAATGTGCACAGAGAAGTGTGGGAAAGAACCGATCTTTGGCTTGTCCAAGTTCTCTGAGCAATTTGTGGTAGACTCAGAAAAAGAACCATAGTTTGTTAAATTGCAATTTTAGAAAGAATTCTGGTTATAAAAGTAACATTTTCTCTAGCACAAATTTGAAAATTAAATGTGAAAAAAATGAAAATGCATCATTTTATAATCTAAATTATTTCAGCTACATAATGCTTTAAAACTTTATACATTTTTTGTAAAACTATTAAATCCCATTCTATTATCAGTTCTATATCTTTCTGCTAAGGACCAGATGTGAGATTCATATGACAAATACCCACGTGGATAAAAACAAAGAAGGGATGTACTTAAAATGTGGATTTTTAAATTATAAATTTATAAAACACACTAAATAAAGATTGAATATGAAGATCTCATTAAATATAAAATATAATATAAATATTATATTATATATAATATATAAAAATATAAAAATATAAAAATATTTTCTTTGTGTGTTAAATTCAAATGAAGTTTGTCAAACAGATGCCGTCTGTGATGTGGATACCCACTTGCTGCTTCTGAGGAGGTGGTGTCTCCTCTTAGGATTCCAGACTGTACCTTCCAACAAAGCAAGGGACTTGTTCAAGTAATGAATCTTCTTCCTCCTTTCACCGTTGTCCTCTTACGTTTGCTCTTTCCTTCTAGCACTTAACCATGGCTAGCTTCCATTCTTCAAAGGGAAAACCAGAAAAACAAAACAACTGTGACCACCCTCTCTGAGCCTGCTTCCTTGTTTGCTACCTCCTCCTATTGCTGAACAGGAAGTGAGTAGAGCTAGGGAAGTACATAGTTTCCTGGGTCAAACAGTCCCATGGGACAATGGTGTGCTTTCATACATGCCAGTCAAATTAGTAGTTTGTTTTAGAAATCATTAATGATAGCTCTTCAAGTGCCTGGTACTGTCACCTTTGCCTCTAATACTAAGTCTGCAGAGGGGGAGGAAATACCAAAAGTGACCTTTCATCATTACTTTTAAGGCGCTCAAGGCTGACATACATTGCTCATAATAGGTTTACAACTTAAAGCCCAAGTCCCATTTTTACTGATTTACTTTTCGATTCTGTTTCTACCCAGGTTTCAAATACTGAAAGGGAAATAGATAGCAGGGTCAAGGAATTTTAAATAAAGCTAAAGTCATGAACCCACTTTAAAGGGAAATCAACACTGCACTATGATCAAGGAACACTGGACTGGAAGTCTGTCGCCTCTATAATATTTCAGTGAGAATAATTATCAGAGGAGACTGGGTTCTGCTGTAGCTGTGGCACCAGCTATTCATGTGACATCTTTAAATCAACATTTTTAATGTATCCATTCTCAGGATGATGAATGCAGCTGAAGGGAGATCTCCCAGCATCCTTTTCTTTTGTCACAAGCAAGGTCATTAAAATAAATAAGCTCATAAACCAAACTATAAAACACTGGAAAGTGTAACTTCCTTGATTATATTCAAGTTAGGACTTCAGAGCAGGGTCAGGGTGCTATGGCTACAGTGTAACCTCTCTCTACAGGCTGAAAGCCACTGACACAATTTATTATTTAAAAGCTGTAGCATTTGAAAATTGGACTTGTTTTTGGTAGTAAATTAAAAAAATAGAAATTAAATCTCCACTAGATGGCAGTAGATCAAGTCTTCCTGTAGTAGCTTTGTTCTTGTCTTCTGTCCCATGGGTTACCTGTTATTTAATCCCATAAGCGCCCTATTAGCACACCTTTCTAAGGAAGTCCACGTTCCTATATTAAACTTCAAAATGTCTTCTCAGCCGTTCAATTGATTTCTTTTTTGATGTCTTTTTTAAGACATTGCTGTTAATGTCTTGTAAAATATTTTTTATGACAATTTCTTTCTGGAACAAGTTTAAAATAGATTTTTGCAAAGTTAAATTCACTGTCTTCTCTGTAGTGGTAAGAAATGATTCATGGGTTTGTGGGTCAATGGTTTCAAATGAAAGAAGGGGTTCACAGGATGATGCCATCTACTTTTTTGTTTGATGATGAACACCAGGATTGAAAGCAACTCATGGGAGGGAAAGAGGCATTTGGGATACAGTTCCTGGTCACCCTCCATAAGAGAGGAAGTCAGGGAACTAGATATATAACATAACCCTTTTGCCCATTTCTTGTGTCAAACATAAGCCATTAAAAGAGAAAACCTTCCTGCTGAAAATTTACATTTCATTCAGAACAATATTTGGCAGCCTCCTAGAACACGAAAAGGCAGCAGTTTCATGCTAACATGATCGCCTCAAAAGCTGCCCCATTTCTCATTATCAGGCATGATTTATATCCTGAGGAGGTTTGCCCTGGCGAGGTGACCAAAGACTCTGGGGCAAGGTTTGTAGGTTGTGTATCATTTTACCAGGACAAAGGGGTTGCAAGGTGCTTCATCTGCATAGTCAGGGATGGTAGGGTGGGGATGGGGGCCCTTCAAAAGGTCAAACAAGGGCTGAAGCCTGGCTGTCAGGATAATAAATTCTTACTAGGGTTAATGGTTGGGCTGCCTACTTTATGGTGCCAGGTTGGGAGAGGAGAGGTAGCTAACTCCTGTCCTCATTTGAAATATACTGTGTCGAGGCTTCCCTTCCACCACAACCCTGGGCCATTAAGATCTCAGACATACCTCAGGAGCAAAGGACAAATTAAATTAGTTTGAGCGCCTCTTACAGTAGCCATACTGTTTGAAAATCCTCGTGTCTTTCTCAGGCTGGCCGGTACTATGCAGGAAAGGTCAGATGCTCTAGGAAAAGAGAGCAGGCCTCTCAGGGGGACATATCCACCAACATCACCTAACAGTGAATAAGACTAGACTCCCTCTCCCCCATTTCACGGCTTGATGTGGCAACCCAGTAGAATGGAATGGGTCCCAGCTAAAAGAGTCAAAGGCAGCTCCAACTCCTGCTGTGGCAAAAACACCAAGCTATAAAACCATAAGATAGAAGCAGAAAACCTGGCTCAGAAACATAGAGGGTCCCTGTTTGTCACTTCAGTATCTGTGAGCCAGTATGAGCCCTGCTTTGTTGATTCTGTGGTCCTTGTTCTCATGGTGTCCTAAACCTCTCAGGTTCCTACAATCCTTCCTCCTCCCTCTATTTTATGGGGTTTCCTAGCTCTGCCCAGTGTTTGACTTCAGGTTTCTGCATCTGCTCACACTGGTTGTTGCGTGACTCCTCTCTGAGGAAGACTGAGCTAGGTACCAATGGTGGGACCATGAAAGGTATCTTGGGTCCCAGTTGGGCTAAGGCTAGAGACCCTAAAGATCCTGAAGGTACAATAGGAGTTCCACCTGTTCACGGGCACCAGGCCTCTGTGACCAGTCCCCTATGAAATAAGGGCAATAATCCACAGGGAATATGGTCATCAAGACAGATCTCCATTTTAATAAGGTGTCCAAAGGCCTGGAGGACTTATCCAATAAGCTATTCTTCTCAGACACTCTTTCCTGCAAAAGGTATTTAATCTTAGGCCCACCCTGAGAAGCTGAGAAGTGGGGTATGTTTTTACTTATCCTCTAAGATAATAAATGCCTTAAAGCCATGGACTGTCTCTTTTCATTTTCTATGGAGAAGGCCTTAGCCTTAGAGCCACTGTCAGGTCTCTCTGCATCCCAGCTCTGGCCTCCCACCAAGCCAAGGCCACAAAAAGGCCCTTACCGTGGGATCAAGCTCCTCCTCTTTCCCCCCTCAGCCCTGGACTAAATGGGGTCAGTCTCACTCTTCCAGCTTCCAGTGGTACCTGGGTGTCAGCCTGAGAACCAGACTTCCCTAGCTCCCTTGCAGGCCAAGGGACCCCAGACCAGCTCCCGGCTGTCACTGCACCTCAGACTGTGCTTACCCTGGTGTCCCACGGCTAATGAAGTCCCTGAACCCTGCCTCCCTGAGCAGCTGTCACCTTACCAATCATGGTTGTCTTTCTGTGTCTAGGAAAGGTTTCTTTCTCTCTCTCTCTCTCTCTCTCTCTCTCTCTCTCTCTTTCTTTCTCCCTTCCTCCTTTTCTTTTTCTAAAGGTTCAAGACCTTTTTTCTCCCAAATCCACCATTTCTCTTCAGAAAAAAGAACCACCTGGAGAACAAGTGACCTCATCTTAAGCCTGGATGTGAGAACTTATTAGGATGGAAAGAGTCCCAAAAGCAGGCCAAAGAGATAAAGACAGCCCCTGCTCCCATTGTCAAGAGCTGTCCCAAGAACTCCAAACTACACAACTGTTTATGCAGAGCACCTAGGTCAGCCTCACAGTCTCCCTGATTGTCAGCTCAGAGTCTCTCAGCCCCTGTGAGCACTAGTGGGTTGATTCTGTGGGTCTTCTTGGGTTTACTCCTACAACCCTCCCTTCCCCTTATTCCAGGACACCACGGGTGTTGTGTGACTGCATCTGCTCTCACCAGTTGGCAGGTGAATCCTCTGTGATGGTGATTATCTGAGGCTCCCATCTGCAAGAATAGCAGAATATCATTAGGAATCATTTCATTGACTTCTTTTTCCTAGCTTTTAATTACCACTCGTTATAAAAACAGACTACTAAATGTTTGACACATTACCTTTCCATCTTTCTCAAGGAATCCTATCTTTAGAACATAGAATACATTTACCCCAGATTAGTCCTGTAACATCTTAATCAAATTCAGGTAACATAGTGAATCATATTGCAATGTCTTTTTACCCCTCTGGAACAAGTTTAAAATAGATACAAGTTAAATTAGTGTATGAAATGCTCAATGTAAGGAAGAGGTTTGATGATGCCATTCCTTATTAGGTAGAAGTGTGAGCGTGTGTATTATATAACATACCCTTTTGCCCATTTCTGTGTCAAACATAAGAAAGAGAAAATTATGAAAATACATTTCATTCAGAACAATATCACTATGGCCTCCTGAGGAGTTTGTACTAAGAGATTTGTCTAGGACTCATTTGATTATTGTATTTAGTTAGTAACTGGCTGGTTGGAGGGTAGTGGACATTGCCATCTCTCAGATGTTTCCATGTTGCACTGTTTGAAATCACCTGTATTTTCCTGGAAAGGAGTGTTACTTCTGATTAGGAAACTAAGTTTTATACCCTAACTAAAGCAAACAAAATATTTCTCATATATTAATTAGGTGATTAATTAATTAATCATTTATGTAGCACTGCTGGCCAGTTCTGACCAGTGAAATATAATCAGGAATATGGTATGTGAAATGGAAGGAAGCTAGTAGATCATATTTTCATTTACATGCAGTGAGGAAAAAACAAGCAGCTAATGGGGTCAGACTAGATATCATCAATACTGCTCCTACTGTCATACCTCCTCTCTAGGAAAGCTGCTCCCCTTAAAGGTTCCAGAATTTTCTCAAACACCACCACCACCTGGAGAACAAGTGTTCTAATATGTGAGCTTAGAGAGAGAGGACATTCATTCAAACAACCTTACTTAGCCTCTCTTTACTACTTTACAGGACACATGGGTGAATTTTACCATTCACTTTTGCTTTTCTGACTTGTTCTTTCTCTATCTAAACTTGTTTCTAACAAATACTAAGACCAGCAATTACATAAAAGTATGTACAGACATATAAAGTTACTCTGTCATACATGTAATATTTTTGGATTTGTAACATTTTTTATTTATTTTATGTATACGGGTACTTTTTCCTTTTTCAAATCCAAACTATATATAATTTTTATTGAATTTTTATTTACATTTCAAATGTTATCCCCTTTCCTGCTTTTCCATCCATAAACCTGCTATCCCATACCCCTCCACCTTCTATGAAGATGTTCCCCCTAACCAATCCTTCCCACCTCCCCGCCCTGACATTTCTCTACACTGGGGTTCCAACCTTGGCAGGAACAAGGACTTCTCTTCCCATTGGTGCCCAACAAGGCCATCCTCGGCTACATATGCATCTGGAGCCATGGGTCTGTCCATGTGTACTCCTTGGATGGTGGTTAAGTCCTTGGGAACTCTGGTTAGTATTGTTGTTCTTATGGGATTGCAAACCCCTTCAGCTCCTTCAATCAATTCTCTAACTCCTCCAATGGGAACCCCATTCTCAGTTCAATGGTTGTCTGCGAACATTCGCCTCTGTATTTGTCATTCACATATGCACACCAGAATGTGGCATTAGACAGATGTGAGCTTCCATGTGGATACTGGGATTTGAACTCAGGACTTCAGAAGAACAGTGAGTGCTCTTAACCACTGAGCCATCTCTCCAGGTCCTCGCACAAGGAATTTTTAATTTTACTAAAATGAGGGAGAAAAGGAAGAACCTATATGGTTATTTTAGTAATTAAATGTGTCAATACACAAAGGAAAATATGTAATTGTGGTTCAACTAATACATTTATAATTTATGGCTCCAAAGTAATGTTTTTAAAGCAGTAGGTTTGCTTAAATATACCCATAGTCAAACTATGGAAAGAATTACTGAATTTCTGAGCTTCATAAGTTCTTTCAGTAGGCGAAAATACAAATATTTATCTTGTAGGAAAGAAATCTTATATTTGATTTGCTTTGGAAAGTGGTGGATTATTTCTCTTTTCTAGTGCATTTTCAGCATTGTTTATTTTCTTTGAAGATGCTACTATATGCTGTGAGTCTTTACAGTCCCAGAATGACCACTGATAGTTAATATACATGCCTGTGGTACAGCTGAATTTCCTTCTATCAGTTTTGTGGAATACAGAAACACATGGAACACAGCATACCATGTGAGGATTCTAAGTACCCAGTATCCTATACAGGATTTTGAAGTCTACAGCTGAGCCAAAGCACAGTAATCATAGGTTTGCATGGGTTGGCTCAGGAGTCTGGTCTTCAGGTACATGAATTATAGTACATTAAAATGACTAATCTTTAATAACAGACTTATCAGGGTTCATTAAATATTTGTAAGTATGTATGTGTAAAAAAGTATAGATATGTGAACATTTTTTCTTTTTTATTGGGTATTTTTAATTTACATTTCAAATGTTATTCCCTTTTCCAGTTTCCTGTTCATAAGCCCCTATCCCACCTCCCTACCACTTCTTCTATAAGGATGTTCCCCCTCCCCAATCACCAGCCCCTTCCTGCCTCCCTGCCCTGACATTCCCCTACGCTGGGTGGTCCAGCCATGGCAGGACTAAGAGATTCTCCTCCAATTGATGCCCAACAATGCCATTCTTTGCTACATATGCAACTGGAGTCATGTGTCTGTCCATGTGTAGTCTTTGGGTAGTGATTTAGTCCCTGGGAGCTCTGGTTGGTTGGTATTATCCTTATGAGGTTGCAAGCCCCTTCAGCTCCTTCAGTCCATTCTCTAACTCCTCCAATGGGGGAGGCTGCAAGCCTCAGTTCAGTGGTTGGCTGTGAGCATTCACCTCTGTATTTGTCATGCTCTGGTACAGCCTCTCAGGAGACAGATATAACAGTCTCCTGTCAGCATGCACTTCTTGGCTTCTGCAATATTATCTAGGTTTGGTGGCTGCATGTAAATATGGGCTGTATACCCAGGTGGGGCAGGCTCTGAATGGCCATTCCTTCAGTCTCTGTTCTAAACCTTGTCTCATATCTCTTCCTATGAATATTGTTATTCCCCCTTTTAAGAAGGACTGAAACATTTGCACTTTGGTCGTCCTTCTTCTTGAGCTTCATGTGGTCTGTGGATTGTATCTTGGGTAATTTGAGCATTTGGGCTAATATCCACTTATCAGTGAGTACATACCATATGTGTCTTTCTTTTCTTTTTTTCTATTTTTTTTTTGTGATTGGGTTACCTCACTCTGGATTGCATTTTCTAGTTCTATCCATTTGCCTATGAATTTCATAAAGTCATTGTTTTTGATAGCTAAGTAGTATTCTTAGTATTGTGTAGTTGTACCATGTTTTCTGTATCCATTCTTCCATTGAAGATAATCTGGGTTTTTTTCAGCTTCTGGCTATTATAAATAAGGCTGTTATGAACATAGTGGAGCATGTGTCCTTGTTAAATTTTCAAGCATCTTTTGGGTAAATGTCCAGAGTGGTATAGCTGGGTACTTAGGTAGTACTATATACAATTTTCTGAGGAACCTCCAGACTGATTTCCAGAATGGTTGTACCAGCTTGCAATACCACCAACAATGGAGGAGTGTTCTCTTTCTACATCCTTGCCAGCATCTGTTTTTGATCTTAGCCATTCTGACTGGTGTGAGGTAGAATCTCAGGGTTGTTTTCATTTGCATTTCCCTCATGACTAAAGATTTTGAACATTTCTTTAGTTTCTTCTCAGCCATTCTATATTCCTCAGCTGAGAATATTTCTTTAGCTTTGTACCCCATTTTCAATAGGGTTATTTGACTCTCTGTGGTCTAACGTCTTGAGTTCTTTGTATTTATTGTATATTAGCCCTTTATCAGATGTAGGATCAGTAAAGATCTTCTATTCTGAGAAACAGGAGGTATTTGGATCCCTTAGATCTACAATTACAGATGGTTAGTAGCTTTCTGTATGGTGCCAGGCACTAAACTCAAGTCTTCTATAAGAGCAGTAAGTGCTCTTACCTACTGAGTTCCTTTTGCTCAGCTCTCTAGATCTTACAAAATTGTACAGTACTTTCTTCTGTCATTTATGAATAAATTGTAATTTTTAAATGCAACTTTTGTTGTTATTAATATTTTTATATTATGAAGAATTTTTAGCATACTAAAGAAGGTAATAGCATATTTTACAACAGCATACAAAAGGAGCTAATGGTTTATCATATACCACAAAGTCTAGAATTTCTATTCCAGAAATGAACTATATCTCCTTTTTAATAATTTAGATACATATATGTACATATTTTAATTCAGACATTATGGAGTTGTGCTGGTATGACATATCCAGTTACCGTTGACATTCTCTAGAACTGAACAGTCAACTCTTTAAAGACAAGATGAATAATACAGGCTTAATGTAATATACACTATTACCTACTTCAGTATGCTAAAACCTTTACATCAAGAGAAGCACAATTGTTCCTGGGACTAAATCATGAACAACTTGTCTTTATATGAAATGATATAAATGATAAAAGAAATAGTACTTGTGATAATAATGTGCTTTTCTGCAGAAGAACAACAATAGAGATAAGGTTATACTCAACTGAATTGCAAGTCTCCACTTTTCTTTCTTTCTTTAACAGATCTATCTGGTATTAATTTAAGCAATTTAAGGCAAGAATAAACAGCATTTTAAAGCATTGTCTTAATTACTTTTCTTGTTGCCTTATTATTTAGTTTTTAAAATATTTTTATTAGTTATTTGAGAATTCCATGTAATGTAGTTGATCACAATCTCCCATTACCTCAACTATTCCCTGATCCACTCCTCTTCTCTATTTTGTGCTCTTTTGTTTTTGTCAGAGACAATCAATGTCAGTCAATGTGGAAACCATGACAGGGGGAGTGAGGGTGATTATAGGAAAGATAGAAAAATTGCAAGAGACAGGCATGGTAGGGCTGCTGGCCAAAACCATGCCAGCAAGCAAGTGTATTTTGCCAGTGTCCTTTAAAGGCAAGCAACACAAAGCATGAACAGTTCCAGGAAAATAAACAATGACCACAAATGCTTATGTTGTGAATTTATTGTACACAGTATCTATGTTTGACTAAGGCTATTTCTTTCGGACTTAGGCAGTCTCTCAGGGACATATGTATAAGTGGAGGAACTTGCAGAATATAACACATGTCCTAACTAAAAACAGACAGATGTCTGTAGAGTAATTCATGATTCATCACAAGCAAGAAGTCAGCCAAAGTCATCATTCCAGATATGTTTCCCACAGGTCTCTCTTTTTTGTCTACACAATCCAAAGAAAGACTGTGCCTGTCTTAGGTATCATCAGTACATGAATCCTAACATCCATGCCCCATCTTAGGTTGATCCACCTCTAAGAGAATCTTACCTTTCTTTATCAATCATGGAGCAGAATGTTGTGCCTGTCTTAGGTGGCCATCTGAAAATCCAGCCCTTACCTGTCATTGGCACATGAATAGTCTTATATTTGTGGTCTGTCTTAGGTTAAGAAGGTTTTTAATGCAATCTTTCCCATCACTGACTACTAACTTCTGTTAGGGAAGACACTGGAGCTTGGTCTTTCATAACTCTGCTTTGACATCTGTAAAAGCTCTGGATTTAAAAAAAAATATTCCAAAACTATTGGTAAAAGGCATGCCATAAAATATCAGAAAGCCATGGCCTGCTATACATAATAAGAGAGATGTAAAAGAGGACCGTAAAGGAAAAATGGCTTGTAACTACTTCAGAATATCATTTGTGATGCCAGCAGTACCAAAAGACAGAGGCATTGTGTTTCTTAAACTTACAACCTTATCATGCAGGGCTAACAAAGAAGTAGGAGCATCATGCAATATACTATGAAGGTGCCTTTTTACTTTGGTCCAATTATACTGACTTCCAATATACATTTTCAAATGACATTCCAAATGGATTCTGATTTTCATTCCTTGTAGCTCATCTCCCATTATCTATTCTCTACCATATAATGTGTCAGTTCTTTGTTCTATCCATCTATCTAAATTTTCTTGAATTCTCAGGGCATTGGTTACGTTTTCTGCAAGATGATTAACAGAACTAGTTATATGTAACTGTTGTGTTAAAGCTAATGCAGAAGTAGTAGCACTGGCTATAAGAGTTATGAGAGCAACCACACTGGAAATGATCAGCCCAATTATAGGTTTGCTCCTTGCCATAGTGTGATCTAAATCTTCCAATATTTGTAAGCCTTTTTCAGAGTACCAGGATTCAAATAAATTTACAGGGATCATGATAAAAACTGGTTAAATATTCTACCATTACAGATTGACCATCATGCAGTACAGAAACACAATTGGACAAAAGACAATTAAAACAAGAAACATTGAACTCATTATCAGAGCCAATAAAAAAGGTAGCATAACCAATTAATTAAAGATTAGGTGGAGTAATGCAGGATCTCATATTTACTTTAACCCCAGAAACTGTTCCAATTTTATAACATCACACAAGGCAGCTATCAATTTCCAAATATGTCTCTGAAAATGTACAAAACCACCCCGCCAAATGTCACTTTTTTGTACAGTATTGGATTGATTTCCAGACCAGCCCGTGACTGAGTCATAATAACCTGTCATATTAAAGTAAAGAGGAAGGTCATAATAATAACTTCTCCATTTGATTGATTTTCCAAAGATAGGTTCCACAGTCCCTGTGTTCTCTGTCCTACAAGGTCTAAAAGCCTGCTGCAAGGCAGCCTGTCCAGTCTGAACTATAGGCTTTCCCATCTCAAAGCTTTGCACTACAGTCTTCCTCCAAATATGTGGGTCCACCAAAAAACATCCGTATTGGTACTATTTATAGAAAAAACTTTGGGTAGGCACTGACCCATAGCAGTATAATGCACTAATTTGAAGTACTTTTTACTCTAAGACCTAGGACATTCTAACATCTGAGTATTTTTAGACATCACAAGCACTTCCAGTGTTACCCATACAGCAGGATGTAGAAGAGGTGGGTCAGGAACATATGTTCAATACAGCTTCCCCTTTGTCATCATCAGAGCACTCGGCAAGATCATGGTCAGCATCAATTTTGTCCAGCATCAGCATGTCTCACCAATAACTCTGATTACCACGTGCTCCTTCAGCATCTAGTGATAAAACACTAATATGTCCCCTTCTGCATATTAATACTGGATGGGGACCATGCCTTATGCCAGTCAGCCGATCCCCTATTTCACCTGGGCATCAGTGTGCCTTGTTATAGGGTGCCTTAGACACTCAGCAGCCATCCAAGGTTAAAAAATTTAAATAAAATTTTCTGGTGAAGAAGTATACAGCTCTCCTTTATTTTTTGTAGCTGATTTTTTTAGAGCTCTATGGTCTCGTTCCATAATTCCTTATCCTGAAGAACATGCAAAATGTATATTATCTAAATTATAACCTATATTTTATAGATTTAACACATATTTAATTCATATTTTAAAATATATGATTTATATTTAACACATATAATTTTCAATTAGGGTATATTATTAACATTTAATGCGTATGATTTAAATTTACTGTGTATATTAATGTATATAAATCATATTCAATGTACATAATTTATATTTAACTTGTAAAATTTCTATTTAATGTGGATAATCTATATATACATATGCATGTGTGAACATGCTTGTTGTTATTATATACATGTTTTAATATATATAATTTTTAAACTGTATGATATATGTTAGTTTATACAAGTTATATTTTGGCCACTTCTCAGATTGGATCAGGATAGACAGGTGTACTTATCTGGAGTCCATTTGATCTGTGACAAGTAGGTTCAAGTCTTAGGACTCTTGAGTTCATGAAGATTATATGAAGTTTACAAAAGTATGTACATAATTATTTACCATTGTATTGAAATCCATATTTTAGGAAAAGTAGTTAACAGGTGTCTATTAGACAACAGGGGTAGACTCAATGCCTCTGAGACCAGGTAAAAAGCTTTAGGTTTACAAATATATGTATATATATATATAATGTGTATATATATATATATATTATATTGTATTATATATATACATATATATATTACATCACAGGTTTTTATTTAGCATGATGAGAAACATATTTAATGTTCAGGAAAACAGCCAAAGGGAAATTAAAACCTTGAGCTTGTGGCTGAATTGTAAACTGCCAATCTTCCGTCAACTTATCAGAATTCCATTGATCAATGTTAAAATTTTGGATTGTGAAATAACAATAGCATGTGGGGAGAATATGAAACATTTTCTATTTCTATACCTTAAACCATTTCTTATATCTCTATAGCTTGCATTTATATACTTTATAGAACCTTCTTAGACACTCTAACATTTATAATTTGCATTTATCAACTTTAAACACCTTTACTTGTGTTTACCAATGTTTAACGTCTTTCAACTGAAGCATTTTTATTTCTAAATCATCATCCAAGTTTCTTTACATCCTCTAACCTTCAACATTTACATTTATCAATATAATTTTCCATGAATATGTCTCCTTAGACCTTAACCTGCAACGTTGAATAATAGCTCACCCATGTCAGAGCATAGTGTTGCTGCCTCTGCAGCGGCTGAAGCAGAGATGGGAGGGAGAGAACTTGGCCAGTGCTTGAGAAGAGCGGGACAGGAGTGAGCCCTGACTGCTGCTTTGGGACCGCTTACTTTTGCTTTCTCTCTTATTTGCCAAAGTGTCCTGGACAGGGTGAAGGATTACTTCTCTGAAACCCTCTTTTCTCTCCTAACCCTAATCAAGATCCAAAGACTACAAGTATCTACAGATACTTTACCTCGTGCATACACATCATAATAATTTTGAAGTCATTCTCCAAATTTCTTCCAGGTTGCTAAGTCTATTGTAGCTTCCTCAGGAAACCAAAGGCAAACCTTTTCTATAAAAATCTTAAAACAACAACAACAACAACAACAACAACAACAACAACACCCTATATAATTGCTCTTGTCCTACATTAGCAAAACATATACCCATTTCTATTTCCCATTTTTCTTTTCTTTCCCTTTTTTCTTTTTCTTTTTGACTTTTCCTTTTTCTAAGCACCCTTATGTTTTCTGCTTTCCCTTATCTATTTTTTCCTATGTCCTGAGAAATACTCGCCACACCAAATTCCCTTTTTCCAAGGTCAACATGGAGTGAGGACGATAATAGGAAAGATAAAAGGGGCAGACCTAGGAGGGCTGCTGGTTAATACCACACCAGTGAACACGTGTATTTATTCCATTGGCTTTTAAAGGCAAGAAACACAAAGCATGACCAATTCCAGGAAGATAAACCATGACCACAAATGCTTATGTGGCAAGTTTGTGGTACACAGTATCTGTGTCTGACTAAGGCCATTTCTTTCAGTCTTATATACATAGGCTGAAGAACTTGGCAAAACATAACGCACGTCTTAACTCAAAACAAAGATGTTGGCAGACTCATTAGTGATTAATAATAAGCAAGAAGTCAGCCAAAGTTAACTTTGCATGTGTTCCCCACAGTTTTTAAACCCTTCAGTATCAGTTTGTGCCACCATAATATTCTTGGGTAAATAGCCTTCCACTGGAGTATGATTGTCTTACTAAGGGCTGCACTCTTCAAGAAAACTCAATGTCTTCCTCCAAAATATATCAATTGTCAATAGATCCTTAGCTAGTAATGACACTTTCTGATAAAATCCACTCTCTATGCTTGAATTTTGTCTGCCCTTGACTTGCACATGTTTGAGGCATATTGTAATAACTTCTATGAGCTCATAATGCAGGTACCCTGTTGTATCCAGAGAGACTGTTCCTTGCAGTCACTCACCATTTCCAGCTTTGATACTCCACTACTTCTTTTCTGCAATGATCCCTGAGCATTTGAAGGACAGAGCTTGATATATATGTTCCATTTAGGGGTCAGCATTCTAGAGTTTCTTATTCCCTGGACCTCAACTAGTTGTTGGCCCTTGTGTTTATCACCATTTACTGCAAGTAGAGTCTTCTCTAATAAAGATTGACAAATGCATTACTATATAGTTATAATTTTATGCCAACCATTAGGAGTCTAATAGTCTCTCTCTCTCTCTCTCTCTCTCTCTCTCTCTCTCTCTCTCTCTCTCTCACACACACACACACACACACACACACACACACACACACACATCACCTTTGCAGCCCCTAAGATAGTCACATAGCCTGGTGGCTAGATTTTAGGTTAAACTTCCTCTCTACCTATAAGAACATATACAGGAAGCACATGAAATTTCACTTCATGCAAATGATGCTTTCCTAGCCCCTTGGCTCCAGTCATTAATATTATTCAGCCTAGAACCCCTAACCACCCCTCAGGCTTAGATAGCTCTTATTCCCCCCAACAAGGAGATCCATCCCATTGAAAACCATCTCTGGTGAAGAAAATCCTGTCTCCCCATCTGCCTGGCTAAGCCTCATTCTTTCCAATCCAGCCCAGTTCACAAAGGTGCCTGGATACACTAAGGGGGAAAAGCAGCTCCCAGATAGCATGCTTCATCCACACTCATAAGAATTTCATAGGATGTTTTTGTTTAACGTGGCATGATGTGTATTGTATATCAGGAGGCAATAGTTCTGAGATCCTTGGGATGTAAATTTATAATGTATATCAGCTTTGTTCAGGCAAGAGTTAACGTTAATAAATCAACAATGTGATACATTTAGGAAAAAAGGAAGAGAATCACCAACACATAGACGAGGCCACGCCAGAAAATTAGAAGGTGATATCCATGGTTTGGAGAAGATATTCATCTGCGGACTTTTGGGATAGCAATCTATGGCTGGCCTGCGTTGTAACAGCTGATGTATCTGAGGGGCTATTTGCTAGAGTGGCTTCATCTGTATGTTGCAGCATCATGCTTTCAGTTACTTGTAAGTATATAACTTCTGAAAATAAAGAGAAGTATCCATAAAGTGTATAAATATATGTGTATACATATATATGATAGCTCCTGCATGTCCAAATCCCCCGATGCTCAAATTCCTTATATAAAATGTTATAACTTTTGAATATGATATAGGCATATTTTGCAGTATATTTCTTTTACTCCCTAATATATACTACATATACACACACAGTGTGCGTGTGTGTACACGTGCGCACGCACGTGTGTGTGTGTGTGTGTGTGTTTTGCAGTACAGTATTTAGGGGTTCTATTGCCTCAAGTTCATATGTTGAAATTCTAATGTCCCATGGCTGGATCACTGTATGATTCCATGCAGAAATATGATCTTAAAGAATTGACTTAGTTTTAATGGAACGTTTAGGTTTACCTGTAATCCAGCATGCTATCCAGATAAACAAGTTTTTTAAATCTGCCTATCATGATAAAAATTTTCCATATCAAAAAAAAAAAAAGAAAAGGAAATGTAGATATACAACAGTGACCACAGAGTGTCATACATGCATTGAGTGACTCTGAGGCAGGCAGCAAAGAGCTGGCTAGTGGTAAGCCTAAGACACGTTTTCAGGGCAGTTCAAATCTGTCACCATTTTCATCCTAACATTTCAACCTCCAACCTAACCTGTGAGAAAATAAGTTTCTATTTTTTAGTACACACAGCTTGTGGCATTCTGTTATGCAAGCACTGACTCCATAAGATAACACCCGTCAGGTAAAATGTGTGGCGACTTGAACTATTTCAAAGAATACAGATTGTCCTGTTGGAGAGGGGAAACACTAGGGAAGAGGAGGGAAGACTGTAAGAGTCGAGGGATGGAAAACAGCAGGAGAATGTGGTCACGAATCAACTCAGCAGGGCACGCTTGGGCTCAGAGACAGAAGCAGCAAGCACAGGGCTTGTAGAGGTCGTCACCAGGTCCTCTGGTTACATGGTATGGCTCTTGGCTTGATGTTTCTGTGGGATTCCTAATAGTGGGATACATTGTGTCTGACTCTTCTCCCTCATATTCAGACTTTTCCCTTCTGTTTGGTTGCCTTGTCCAGCCTCAGTATGGATTCTTTTACCTTTGTCTTACTTCATCGTGTTTTGTTCTTCATTGGTCATTGCCTGGTAGAGGCCTGTTCTTACCGGAAGAGGAAGCAGAGTGGGAGAGGATCTGGGAAAGGAGGGGAAGTTGGGATGAGCAGGAGGAATGGAAGGAGGAGAAGCTGCTGTCCCAATGTATTGAATGAGAGAAGAATTTATTTTCAATTGAAAATTCTTTTTACTTGTGTTTTCTGGTACCACAACCTACATGGCTTTGATTTGGTGTTCTTGGACTTATGAGGAGAAAAAACTTCAGGTGGGAGGGTGTGGTATGTCTAAATTTGAAGTAGCTAAAAGGAAAAAAAAATTATATATTTTGATTTGTTCGTTAATTTTCTTTTCTGTAATTCTCTATTAGAAATTCAAACTTAGCTGCCCAAACTGTAATTACTTTCAGGGACGAATGAATTTTGAACTAATCTGAGACATATTTATTGTACGCATGCCTAAAATTAATTGAATGCAAGATTTGTATTGGGTTTTGTCTATTTTGGGAAACAAAATCATTGAAAATAAATGCTTGGGGGCTCTTTGCATAATGAATTGAAGCGTATTTGTTTTATAGCCTGAAAGAACTCAAATGATCATTCCATGGGTGATAAAATGCATGTGAGAAAGTCATTTCAGCCCATTTCAGTCCTGCCGTGAAAAGACTCAATTTCGTTATTTGGATTTTCCTTTTAAAGTAATAGATATGTTTTTATGAGATTATAGCTGGTGATAGTTTGGAGGTAGCTGTTTTTATCTCTTCAATTCTTACTCTGTGTGTTTTTTTAATGTAATCTGCACACTCTGCTTTAATAAGGATTGTCTTATAGTCTCCCCTTTGCCGCTGTTTTCTTATCTCCAGTTTCCACTGTGCTCTTCCTTGTATTAAGAGCGTTATGTTCCTAGAGTCAATGATGCTTTTCATAACAAATGCTAACATTCCAAATCTCTTCTCTCTCTGTTTACTTTTCTTGACTCAGTGACAAGCAAAAGAATCCGTAAGGTACATCAGAGTTAAGATGGCTAATGAAGTAGAACACTTTCTAGCTGCAGACTAGTCATCCTAACAGATTCTGCCTTTTCACTGCTTTACTAAGTATCTATTGCAGCTCCCAAGGAGCCAAAACTCCTACGCAGTTAGCTTATATCAATAAAATATATTAGATTTTCTTTGTAATTAATTAATTTATATTTATTTGGTTTTTATGACTAGGGATGTGGCTCAGCCAGTAAAGGTGAATGTCAAGGAAGCATAAACACTAGAGTTTAATGCTTAGCACTTATATAAGAAGCCAGACATTGTACAATTATACATTATAATCCCAGTACTGGGGGAGTAGACAAGAAATCCCGGGAGCCCCGCTGGCCAGCAGCAGAGCTGGATTCAAAAGCCCCAGGCCAGATAGAAACCCACACTGTGGGTCAGATTCTGTCCCATGAGGCTGTCTGTGATTTCTACACACATCTACCTGTATATGCAAGTGACAGCTCCTACACACACACACACACACACACACACACACACACACACACACACACACCCATATTCACCTGCACATAAACACAGAGTAATAGGAAAATATAAAAATGATTTTTCAGAACTTTTAATATTTTACCCAAGTATAGATGGGTAATTTTCAGTCTTAGCTGGCTGGCTGTCCTCCTCTTATTGGCTGTAGATGGTGACTCCTATCCCTTCTAGAGACCAGTCAGCTGGCACTTTATCTTCCAAGATATTGTTCATTCCTTTTCTAAACCCATTCAGTTTGAAGCCCTTTACAGATTACTTCTCTGTGCATTACTAAATTTGTAAATAACTAACTTCAATCTGGAAAAAAACATGCAAGGTTTTAAATCTCCAAACATATAGACAATGATGATGACGTTCAAAGAAGGACAATCGAGATAAGGCTACACTCAACCGAATTGCAAGTCTTCCTTCTTTCTTTCTTTAACAGATCTATATGGTATTAATTTAAGTAACTTAAGGCAAGAGTAAACAGCATTTTAAAGCATCGTCTTAATTACTTTTCTCATTGTCTTATTAATTAGTTTAAAGAAGCAACAGCTTCCGTATTACTGGGCATATTTCTGGAGGGGTGAAGTGCATGAGACTAGTACTCAATGTGCTTCTGACTACTCTGTGCACTTACCAGTGACATCACTGTCACTATCACCACTATCACTTTCACTATCATCACTATCACTATAATCACTATTACTGTCACTATCACTATCATCACTATCACTATAATCACTATTACTGTCACTATCATCACTATCACTATAATCACTATTACTGTCACTATCACTATCATCACTATCACTATAATCACTATTACTGTCACTATCACTATCATCACTATCACTATCATCGTTATCCCTATCACTGTCATCACTATCACTCTTTCACTATCATCACTATGACCATCACTATCATTATCACTATAATCACTATTAGTATCACTATCACTATCCTCACTATCACTATCCTTGAGTTCTTTCCTTGACCTGGTACTCTTTACTATTGCATATTTTAGATTCTGTGTATTTGTGCACTTTCTACAACTTCTATTGTGTTGATATCAGCTTTATTGTCCTGTGGTTAGACAGAATATAGGATATCTTTTCAATTTTAGTATATGGATTGTTTCGAATCCTAACATGTGGTCTGTCTGATGAGAAGAATGTGCACTTTTTAGTATTTGATGACTTAGAAGTATATGTTAGGTTCATTTGATTTATGATCTCATCTAGCTCCTTGGTTTCTCTGTGTCCCCTTTTTGACCTGTCCAGTGCTGAGAGTAAGCTGTGTATGTCACTAGCCTCGCTATTTTGGGTTCAGTCTGTGGGTTTAGAATGACAGTGTGACTTTAATGCAATTAAGGCACACATACATATTTAGGATTGTAATATTCCATTGAAAGGCTTTGGTTCAATGACTCTAAGGTCATTAAAATAAAACCCTCCTTATCTCTTCTGGCTAGTTTTGGTTCAAAGTCTCTCTATAGGATAATGGGAGAACAACATCTGCTTTTTTCTGAGATTCTCTGAATGTTTCCATCCTTTTCACTGAAAGGTGGTTCATTCTTGATTTTTACTGAAAGGTGGCTTATTCTTGATGGGATGCTTTTGAATGAATCTTGTTTCCTAATTCTGTCTGGAAGGCTATGACTTTTATGGAGAAACTGAGACACTTTTAGTGGTATTGGATAAATATCTGTATCAATTACTGTCATTGTTGATTTTGTGACATTTTCTCAGATTAATTTTGATTTTCAGTTCTGGTGTTCTTTATTTTTCCTCTGTGACTTTTTTTGGTGTGCTTTCCCTTCTTGTAAGATTAAAGAATTCCTTCTAGAATATTCTATAGCAATGAGCTAGTATTCATAAATTGCTAAAATCTTATTTATCATGAAAAATTTAGGTTCTCCTTCATTTTTTATTGGATATTTTTATTTACATTTCAAATGTTAACCTCGGTTTCTGGTTCATAAACCCCTTATCCTATACCCTCTCCTCCTGTTTCTAAAAAGGTGCTCCCCCACCCATCCACCCAGCCCTTCCCACCTCCCAACCCTGACATTTCCCTACACTGGGATTTGAGCCTTGAGAGGATCAAGGGCTTCTCCTTCCACTGGTGCCCAACAAGGTCATCCTCTGCTACATATGCAGCTGGAGCTATGGGTCTGTCAGTGTACTCTGTGGATGATGTTTTAGTCCCTGGGAGCTCTGGTTGGTTGGTATTGTTTTTCTTATGGGGTTGCAAACCCCTTCAGCTCCTTCAATCCTTTCTCTAACTCCTCAGATTGGGACTCTGTTCTCAGATCAGTGGTTGGTTGCAAGTGTTCGCCTCTATATTTGTCATGCTCTGGCAAAGCCTCTCAGAAGACAACTGTATCAGGCTCCAATCAGCATGCACTTCTTAGCTTCATCACTATTGTCTAGGTTTGGTGGCAGTATGCATATGGGCTGGATCCCCAGGTGGGCAGTCTTTAGACGGCTTTTCCTTTAGTCTCTGTTCCAAACTTTGTCTCTGTAGTTCTTCCTGTAAATATGTTTTCCACCTTTCTAAGAAGACTGAAGCATCCACACTTTGGTCATCATTCTTCTTGAGCTTCATGTGGTCTGTGGATTGTATCTTGGGTAATTTGGGCTTCATAAGGGAAATTGGTCTGAAGTTCTTTTTCTTTTTGGGTCTTTGTGTGGTTTAGGTATAAGCACAATTGTGACTTCATAGAAGGAATTGGGTAGTCTTCCTTCTGTTTCTAGTTTGTGGAATAGTTTGGACAGTATTGGTATTAGGTCTTCTATGAAAGTCTGATAGAATTCTGGACTAAACCCATCTGGTCCTGGGCATTTTTGATTAGGAGACTTTTTATAACTGCTTCTATTTCTTTAGGAGTAGTGGTACTGTTTAGCTGGTTTGTCTGATCCTGATTTAACTTTGGTACCTGGTATCTGTGTAGAAATTTTTCATTTCATCGAGATTTTCCAGTTTTGTTGAATATAGGTTTTCATAGTAGGATCTGATCATTTTTGGAATTTCCTCAGATTCTATTGTTATGTCTCCCTTTTCTATTCTGATTAGATAATCTGGATACTCTTTCTGTGCCCTCTGGTTAGTCTGGCTAAGGATTTACCTATCTTGTTGATTTTCTCAAAGAACCAGATCCTGGTTCTTTTGGTATAGTTCTTTTTGTTTCTACTTGGTTGATTTCAGCCCCGAATTTGATAAGTTCCTGCCTTCTACTCCTCTTGGGTGTATTTGCTTTTTTTTTCTAGAGCTTTTCAGTGTGCTGTCAAGTTGCTGAAATGTACTCTCTCCTGTTTCTTTTTGGAGGCATTCAGAGCTATGAGTTTTCCTCCTAGCACTGCTTTCATTTTGTTCCATAAGTTTGTGTGATATTGTGCCTTTGTTTTCATTAGATTCAAAAATGTCTTTAATTTCTTTATTTATTTCCTCCTTGACCAAGTTATCATTGAGTAGAGCCTTGTTCTCCTTCCATGTATATTGGGCTTTCTTTTGTTTTTGTTGTTATCGAAGACCAGTCTTAGTCTGTACTGATCTGATAGAATGCATGGAATTATTCCAATATTCTTTATCTTTTTGAATGTAGGGGCCTCTGCATTTGGAGCATAGATATTTATGATTGAGAGTTCATCTTGGTGGGATTTTACTTTGATGAATATTAAGTGTCCTTCCTTATCTTTTTTGTTAACTTTTGGTTGGAAATCGATTTTATTCTTGAAACCATTTGCTTGGAAACTTTTGTCCCAGCCTTTTACTCTGAGGTAGTGTCTGTCTTTGTCACTGTGGTGTGTTTCCCATATGGAGCAAAATGCTGGGTCCTCTTTAAGTATTGAGTCTGATAGTCTAAATCTTTTTATTATGGAATTGAGTCCATTGACATTGAGGGATATTAGGGACCAATGGTTGTTGATTTCTGTTATTTTTTTTTTGTTAGAGTTGGAATTATGTTTGTCTGTCTATCTTTTTCTGGGTTAGTTGAAATTAGATTATTTTCTTGCTTTTTCTAGGGTGTAGTTTCTCTCCTTGTGTTGGAGTTTTCCATCTATTATCATTTGTAGGCCTGGATTTGTGGAAAGATATTGTGTAAAGTCGGTTTCTCTATTTATGTTAATTGAGAGTTTTTCTGGATATAGGAGCCTGGGCTGGCAGTTGTGTTCTCTTAGGGTCTGTATGACATCTGTCCAGGATCTTCTAGCTTTCATAGTCTCTGGTGTGAAGTCTGGTGTGATTGTGATAGGTCTGCCTTTATATGTTACTTGACCTTTTCCCCTTACTGCTTTTAATATTCTTTCTTTGTTTTGTGCATTTGGTGCTTTGATTTTTATATGACAGTAGGAGTTTCCTTTCTCAACCAGTCTGATTGTAGTTGTGCAAGCTTTTGTATGTTCATGGGCATCTCTCTCTTTAGGTTAGTGAAGTTTTCTTCTGTAATTTTGTTGAAAATATTTCCTGGTCCTTTAAATTAGAAGTTTTCAGTTTCTTCTGTGCCTATTATCCTTGGATTTGATCTTCTCATTGTGTCCTGAATTTCCTGGTTGTTTTGGTTTGACTGCATTCTTTTTTTTTTTTTTTTGATTCTTTTTTTTCGGAGCTGGGGACCGAACCCAGGGCCTTGCCCTTCCTAGGCAAGCGCTCTACCACTGAGCTAAATCCCCAACCCCTTCCTGGTTGTTTTGGGTTAGGAGCTTTCTCTGTTTTACATTTTGTTCGATGGTTGTGTCAATGTTTTCAATGGTACCTTCTGCCCCTGAAATTCTCTATTCTATCTCTTGTATTCTGTTGGTAATGCTTGCATCTATGACTCCTGATCTCTTTTCTAGGTTTTCTATCTCCAAGGTTGTCTCCCTTTGTTATTTCTTTATTGTTTCTATTTCCATTTTTAGATCCTGGATGGTTTTGTTCAATTCCTTCACCTGCTTGGTTGTGTTTTCCTATAATTCTTTTTTTTTTTCCGGAGATGAGGACTGAACCCAGGGCCTTGTGCTTGCTAGGCAAGTGCTCTACCACTGAGCTAAATCCCCAATTCCCCCTATAATTCTTTAAGGAACTTTTGTTTTTCCTCTTTAAGGGTTTCTACCTGTTTACCTGTGTTGTCCTGTATTGCTTTAAGGCAGTTATTTATGTTCTTCTTAAAGTCCTCTATCATCATCATGGGTTGTGATTTTAAAACAAAATCTTGCTTTTCCCTTGTGTTGGGGTAACCAGGACTTGCTGTGGTGGAAGAACTGGGTTCTGATGATACCAAGTGGCTTAGGTTTCTGTTGCTTAGATTATTGCCTTTGCCTCTTGCCATCTGCTTATCTCTGGTGTTAGCTGGTCTTGTTGTTTCTGACAGTGGCTTGACCCTCTTGTAAGCCTATGTATCAGCACTCCTGGAGAACAACTTTCTCCCAATGGGAACTGGGTACAGAGACATGTGTCCCAGGGTCAGCTTCAGGCGCAGGTGGAGATCGGAAGCTCCTTCAGTCTTAGTAAATAGTTTTGCTGGGTATAATAATCTGGTTAATAATATGGTTCTTTAGCACTTTGGATACATTTTTCTGGGTCTTCAGCCTATAAAAGTTCCTATTGAGTAACCTAGTTTTATGCATTTGTAGGTAGCTTAACCTTTGCCTTTTTAAATAACTTTTCTTTTTATCTGTGTACTTAATTTTTTTAAGTATAATGTTATTTGGAGAATTTCTTTTCTTGATCTTATCTGCTTCGTGTTCTATAGGCCTCTTGCTTCTAAATAGATCTCTCTCTCTCTCTTTAAAGATTTATTTATTTATTATATATAAGTACACTGTAGGTATCTTCAGACACAACAGAAGAGGGCATCAGATCTCATTACAGATGGTTGTGAGCCACCATGTGGTTGCTGGGATTTGAACTCAGGACCCCTGGAAGAGCAGTCAGTGCTCTTAACCAATGAGTCATCTCTCCAGCCCAATATCTCTTTCTCTACACTGGAGAAACTATCTCCTATAATTTTGTAGAAAATATGACATAAGTATGGTAGCCTTCTTATTTTTTAATCCCCATAGTTTGAAAGTTAAATATTTTTATGTTGTTCCAAAACTCTCCTTTATTCTGTGTATAATTTTAAAAAGCTTTCAATTTGTCTTGATTGAATAATCCAATTCCTCTGCATTATCTTTTATTTCTGATTCTGTTTTCCATGTTATCTGTTTTATTGGTGAATCTTTCTACTGTGTTTTTTAATTGGCTTACTGAGCTGTTCATTCCTTGCATAATTTTGTCTGGGCTTTCCTATTTTAAACTCTTTTAATCTTGAAATAGTTTTTTTATTGATTTTATTTGTCTTCGTGTTGTAGGCCACAATTACCATCATTTTTTTTTGTATTTTTGCCAGGTTGGTTTTAATAGTGGCCATTATTATGGGATTTGTAGTTTGGGAGAAGACAAATTACCTTCGTTTTTCATGTTGTTTTGATTTCTGCATTGGGTTTTGTTCATTTAGGGTTATATTGTTGCTTGAGTTTTTCTTTCTACTTTTTCTTTCTCTCTTTTTTTCTAAGCTTTCTTCCTCCAGTTCAAGTCTCCTTTATTTTTTTTAACCTGGCATATTTACAATGTTCAGGGTAAGGCTGATGTCTAGCATAGTTTGTACGCCATTTTTCTCTGATATTTGGGGCTTCAGCCTCTATGACAGGTCTTCTGTTTATCAGTTACCTTATGGTACCTTCAGTGACTTGGGATGAATGTCTTCCAGCCGTGTGGTCTTGTTCTAGAACTCAGTTTTGCATAGAGCAATGCTTGAATCCAAGGGAGGCAGTTGGTAGGCTCTGGGGATCTAGAGAGGAAGGTGTAGACTGAGTCTCTTACCCATGTATACTGTCTCGAGAGTTCTATGTGGGGAGCAGGCTGAAAAAAATCTATGTCCTAATGGGAGGGGTAGGAAGAAATTGTCTTCCTTAGCAAGCAGTGGAAGTGTGACCAAAATGGAGAGAGCAAGCTGTGAAGCAAAGAGCAGGCAGCCTACCTGTGTCTCCAAGCTATGTAGGGAGGTTAGAGGATCTCTGGCTGGCATGGATCTGAGCTCTGTTAAGTCCCAGAGAAGGGAATTGTTTTAGAGGAGGTTGTTGTCTCTAGCAAACAGCTTAGGTGTGACTAGAATTGAAGAGGGTTGTGAATGGAATTTTGCTAATGGTTCTGTAAGAGTGTTTGGCATATATTAAATACTGTAGTAAGCTGTATTAACAAGTTTTAATTTTATTATTTTCCTTTTCTACCAGTCTCAAGTTTAAAAGTATCATTGCCCCTAACAGTGAGCATTTGAATATATGAAGTGTGAAATGTGTCTTCGTAATAGAAAGTTTTCTTACTAAGAATTGATCATTCAAACTCTGTAACTGAGTGAGTCAATGAAAAAGATGTGAGTGTAAAGATGGGAGGTAGCCATGAAGTTAGCTTTCAAGCCATGGCTTTGTCTTTTAAATCTCTTTAGGTTAAATTTACAGGATTTCCAAAATTTTCATTCTACCCATTTCAAACTTGACAGTCCTAATTTCTGCATTCTTTTCATTTGAAATTCGTGCTTCTAGGAAGCAATTTGTGATAACAGATTTAGTTTTAGAAAGATTTCTGTATGGTTACAGTACAAGATATAAGGAGCAGTTGTGGCAACCAAAAAGCTCTCCTGAAACACCTCCTGGTTTGTTTGGCTTTTCTGTCTCAAGCTTGTTCCAAGCCACTTGTACTCTGAATGCCAGCAGCTGTTGGCAGAGCAGCAGCACTTCCTAGTTCTATCAACAGAGAATCATGTTTTTAACGAGATCTGTCACTGCCACATGAACTCTGTGGTTTACACAGTTAACCTGATGAATTGCTTTTTCAGCCCCTGTATATCAAAGAGAGAAAAAGGCTACAGGTAACAGTTAATATAAAAACTTCTGTCACTGCTTTTGGAATAACTAGCAGATAAATCCATGTGTCTTAAAGTTAGGGAGGGAAGAAAATGAGAAAAGATTTTATAAGCTTTACTGAAACCAAAACTTTTGGAACACAGTTAAATTCATTTTCCAATTCCTCAGTACAGCTGGGTTCTGCCCCAGTTTCTGTAATTAGAAACAGATTGCTGTGCTAAGTGTGTTACAATGTCTCAATTCTAATGTAAGACAATACATTTGCAATGACCATTTGTTACATCCACAAATCTTTTGTAAATATTTTTATAATTTAAATAATATCTGATTTAAAATATTCTAACTTATTTTAGAATTATGGTATAATTCCCTGAATATAGGTATAAATAATTTTATAATTAATTAATGATTGATAAAACATTGTTAGATATTTTGAGTTTGAAAGAATATAAGATTAACACATAGCTAAACAATGAATGATTTAATACATAATTTTAAATAATTATTTTTGAGACTTTAAAGTATGATTTTGCTTGACTATTAGAGAAAAATTTACATTTTCTAAGATTCATCAAATGATTAATGTTTAGAGAATAAAAATTTAGGAAAATTCCAATTAATTAAAATATTATATTTCTATATTTATTTCATTAAAAAGTACTATTTTCTAAATCACCAAATGTATAATTTAATCTTGATATAAGGGAAATGTTATTCTTCAAAGCTTATGTTTCTGCATACTTTATACCTCCACTGGAAACTTTGTAATGCCTTAGAAGTCAAGCTGTGAATAGTAATTCACAAGAGTTTTGTAAATTTTAAAAACACCAGTTAAATTTTTGAACTACACCTTTGAGACACAGTTTCGGATTGACCTATAGATTTAAACTGTATGGATGTGTGTGACACCTTTTATTTACAACAGTCTTCTTCTTGACAAGACTCTGAGCTGGGAGTTAGAAGATAAACTAGTTTTGAAGTACTTTGTAGGTTTGTAGAAGGATATATATCTTTTTAAGCCATCAATGGAAATAATGTATACCAGATGACAGCATCATGAGTTTTTTAAAGTTTTTGTCCTGTGAAAACTAAAAAATCGTACACTATTGACCTCGTTGTTATAACTTACAGGTCTTGCTGATTTTTGTTTGCTTACTTATTTGGTTGTTTTTCTGAGACAGTCTCTTGGTGTATTCCTGACTGAATTCATCATGTAGACCAGGCTGCCTTTAAACTCACTAAGATCTGCCAGGCTCCACCTCCCACATTCTCTTATTAAAGGTATATGCCACCAGGCAGGGCTATTCCTGTAATTTTTAATACCAAACTAAAAGAGCTAGTATATGAAAATGACCGTATGACTGCTCTCATTATAACACAGGAAAACCTAAAAATGTTAGTTTTCAGTGAAGAATGCCCAAGTGTCACCTTTGAGAAAGTACATTTCTGTTGAACAGTCATAACAGCAAGCTTTGCATCCCAGAGTTCTTTGTTCTTTCCTGTCCATCTTCATATTGCTGTCTAAATCCACATTGCAGCACATGGGTACACTTCCTGGTAAGTCTTTCTACAAGCTTACCAGGTTCTCCCATTGCTTGCTAGTATCCATGAGTATTCATGGTTATCAGTACCGTTTCCTGTTAGAGTGAGCTGTACACTCATAAATCATTTTGTGATCTTTGCCATTACAAAGAGCCTATAATTTCTGTAGAGTTGAGTCCAAATTCATGAACATGAAGTCTCTTGATTTATACTATTAGTTCATCTCAATAAATATACACACATATACACACAGGTATATGTATATATGTATTGATTTATTGCATATCAATTTCAGATGGTTTTCCTATTACTTAATTTGCAAAGGAGAGTTTTATTACTCTTTGAAATGCTCATACATGTATATAATGTATTTTGATTATATCTATTATTTCCCCCTCCAACTCTCTCTTGGGCAGCCCCTCCTCAGTTCATGTCTCTTCAGTTCATGCCCCTCCAAACTTCATGTCTTCTCTTTTTCTGAAAAGCGTGTCTCACTGAGTCCTCTTGGAGCTACCAATATGTACATGGCAAATGGATGTTGGACCAACCATTGGCCACACCTCTCAGGAGGAAATGACGTTTTCTCCCAACATCTTCCAACTGCCCAATAGCTTTAGATTAGGTGTGGGGCCTCGAGCATCCATTCTATGTTACGTTACTTACCTTGACCTTTTGCAGATGCGACATAATACTTTTTGTGAATTCGTGCAGTTTTTTTTCCTTTTTTTCTTTATTAACTTGAGTATTTCTTATTTACATTTCGAATATTATTCCCTTTCCCGGTTTCCGGGCCAACATCCCCCTAAGCCCTCCTACTCCCTTCTATATGGATGTTTCCCCATCCTTCCCCCTCCCGTTACCGCCTCCCCCCAACAATCACGCTCACTGGGGGTTCAGTCTTAGCAGGACCCAGGGCTTCCCCTTCCACTGGTGCTCTTACTAGGCTATTCATTGCTACCTATGAGGTTGAAGCCCAGGGTCAGTCCACGTATAGTCTTTAGGTAGTGGCTTAGTCCCTGGAAGCTCTGGTTGCTTGGCATTGTTGTACATATGGGGTCTCGAGCCCCTTCAAGCTCTTCCAGTTCTTTCTCTGATTCCTTCAACGGGGGTCCTGTTCTCAGTTCAGTGGTTTGCTGCTGGCATTAGCCTCTGTATTTGCTGTATTCTGGCTGTGTCTCTCAGGAGAGATCTACATCCAGTTCCTGTTGCCTGCACTTCTTTGCTTCATCCATCTTATCTAATTGGGTGGCTGTATATATATATGGGCCACATGAGGGGCAGGCTCAGAATGGGTGTTCCTTCTGCCTCTGTTTTAATCTTTGCCTCCCTATTCCCTGCCAAGGGTATTCTTCTTCCCCTTTTAAAGGAGGAGTGAAGCATTTCGTGCACAGTTTTTATGGGTATTTCAGTACTGTAGTACTCTTAAATTATAGCGAGTGTCTTTACCTACTTAGCCAGTTCCTCAGCCTCTACATTTTCTGAATTCGAGTAATTTTAAATTTAAAATTCTTGAATTTTGTTTTTAACTATGACATGCTTTTGGTTATTTATCTTCCTTCTGGTTCTCCTTGCCAAACTGCATAATGTCACTTGAAAATACCTGGATCTTGTAAAAGTTGTAAGTAATGTTATTTTATACTTACTCTTGGTAGTTCCACTACATGAGGTTTTCATGGGCTTGTCTATGTTTTTCATAAAGCTGTGCATACCTCTTGAATACTTAGCTTTCTTTGATTGTATTTTAGACATTGTATTCAAGGAAATATTTTAGAATTGCCTTTAGAACCTTGTGTAGCATTGTCTTTGTATACAGAGAATTTTCATTCAATCTTACTAGAGTCCAGAGGACCTAGAAACACAAGGCATCTTTCATATGCTTTCAAGTTTCACCGTGTCTCGGCCCTTGTAACCCAGTGCTGAACTGTAGCTGTGTACAATGGTTCATGCAGTTTTGCTTCTCTACTAATCTTAGGGAGCAGTACGTTCAAGTAATAATCCTGATGTCAAGAGAACTCTTTTACCCCAACATAGGCATCATTTAGGACCTGGACGAACACCTTATGTGATTTGATTCCTGAATAACTGCAAGACAGTTTATTTTCTCAATTCTTCATTTATATCCAGTAAGAGGGCCAGTGGTTTAGAGTACCAGGTGTACCATTCATTTTGCCCATTCATTTTGCTTAGTGAGTTTCTGGCCCTTCCTGGGTATTATCTCAGTAATTTATCAAGACTATATGTCATTTGATGTATTTAAAACATTCTGTTTTAATGTTTCAAGATAGTTTGAGTTATTTCCAGGAACTAATCCAGTCTGAGCTTGTTAGGCCCCCCTAACAGAAGCAAAAATTTCTGGTATTTTCTAGTTTCAGTGTAATTCACATCGTCAACATCAACATCACCTTTACTCTAAGGTGTTTCTTAGAACACCTTAGGAGGCTACTGATCTTTGCTATTGTCCGTGATTCTCTCCATGTTAGGACAAAGAGAGGACTAGTCCCACTGTCAGTGATAAATTCAGAAAGGGCACAGTGCGATGGCTATTTCCATTCCAGTGAATCTGTTGAATACATTAGTAATCATTATGCTCATAACAATATTTTAGTTGATTTTCTGTGTTTTGTTTTCAGAAGTCTTTCTGCAAGAACTTTCCGCCTTTTTTCTTGTCTAATATTTACAATAAACTTGGAGGATATTTCCTGAGCAAGTGAGTTAAGTTTTAGCACACCACTGAATGTCTGTGTAAAATTTTAAATTTATGCAAGTTGCTTGAAGTCAAAGGGTAGTTGGTAAAAATGAAACCTCTTTGGCTACATGGTATGCATAATGGTAACTAGCTAAAGGCAATATTTAAATTATCAAACTTTATTGAATACTGATTCATTCACATAAGAAAGCGATCAGATGTAGTAGATTGTTTAGATGGTTACCAGTTAAAAATATGAGCCTCATAACAAATGGTATTCTCTTGGTTGGCCGGAGTGCTTAAGTACAGCAAAGAATTGGTAACAAGCTTAACTATAGCAAACATATATCATAGTTCCCACTTTGTAAAAAAAAGACAGGTTACCCAACATCCTGAGAGGAAACTTTCCTTTTTGTTTTCCCCCAGGACAGTCTGTTATATTTTATGTCTATTTGTTTTTTTTAACACTCCATAATTTTAAAAGTGGTCTGGCAGGAATCCAAGCACATGGAAAGAAAAATGGTCCTTGGGCCTATGCAGGACTATGCTGTCGGCTCTTTTAAATCACTTTTATATGTGATGGATTTGGTCTAGTCAGCAAATGGCCAGCACTGCTTCCTATTCTGACTCATCGAACAGGTATTCTTGTAAGAACAAATATCTCAGAGGAATAATAAACCTCATACTGTCTAACATGAGATAAAACACACCAGCATACTTGTATTCTAACACATCGGCGCTGGTCACAAACAGGAATCTCTAAGTCCTCAGCTAGTAATTTAGAAATGAACTGTTCTGTTCCTTCTACTGTAGTTGCTGGTAACTGTTTCAGACTTAGAGTTTGCTCACTGTGAGACCACATCTAAAAAAAAGAATACATCAAGAGTTCTGGTGATTCTTTGCTGTAAAACTCTTGTTTGACAGTGAGGAGTGTTCCGGGAGTCACAACTTCACAGCTTTTCTTTCCCTTCAGACTCTTACTGGTTTTTCCTCTTTCGTGTGTTAGTTTTACAACACCAGCCTTTGGAAGGACTATTTCTGGGAATTCTTCATTGACTTTTTGGAGCGATTTTGTGAAATTTCTGTTTAATGAATAGTGTTAATGTATCTTATACATTTTAATAGTACAAAGTTAATCTTTGCTATGATTTTTTTATGGATTGATTTTTCATTACCTGTATTTCTTAACAGCCAAAGTATAACTTTATGATGAACAGCTTTGCATTTGTAACTTAACCATTTATAGAAGTACTGAGGAAATATATTATGTCTCATTCATAAGGATTGGCAGCATTTTAAGGTGGATTTTAATGTTCCAACGAAATCTGTGAGAACCGTGTAATTGGAGGTGAGCCTGTTAGGTGTATGCCCTTCATATAGCCACAGGCCTTGATTAGTTTTCCTTAGATTTACTAGACTTCATTTGGTTTTGATTAAACCTTCAGACAGACCAATGGCTTTCTTGAAAAAAATATGGATTTCTTATGTAAGCAAATGACCCATTGGTGTGGAAGAATGTAATGTTTTCCTCACTGGAACAAATACCTTGTCATAGAAAAGTGTGGGAGAATATACCATCATAGAGCAAAGTATGAGATTTTGTTATGTTTTGAATATTTTTCATTAACAATGGAAATTTTCTATCTAACTCCAAAGTCATAGTAAATATGTCATTATACAAAATTAAAAATAGTTTCTATTTCTGTGCACATTATGTATAATAATTTGACTTTAAGATAAGTAATTATGGGGCTGGAGAGATGGCTCAGCATTTAAGAGCATTGACTGCTCTTCCAGAGGTCCTGAGTTCAATTCCCAGCAACCACATTGGCAGGTCACAACCATCTGTAATGGATCTAATACCCTCTTCTGGTGTGTCTGAAGACAAATACAGTGTACTCGTATACATACATTAAATAATAATAAAAAGTTAAGTAGTTTTATTGGCGTATTTAGGAATTATTTAATACAAAAATTTGCTATTATAAAATACTTTCTTTTAATATTACCTAGTTATGGGAGTCATTTATTTAAATTGTGTTTGTTTCATTAACACAAACCTTGACAGTATAATACTGTTTTGCATCAGTTTTGAATCATGCATACCAATCATTTGTGAAGGAGCTATGATATTGAATTATTCACCCAAAAGGAGTGAGTTGTGTTCCACAGCCCCCGGAAGACAACCTTGTGGAAGTTCTTTATTTCATCCTCAATAAAATACTTTGCACTTAAACTTCACAGTTTGCCCACATGATGATATCAGCTCTGGTATGAATGTGTGGAGGAACCCATTAGATCAGACAAGAAACACCGAAAAGAGGCAGAAAACAAACTCAGGAGAACAGACATGCAGCTATCAGAATGACAGAGTCTTTGCCAGGTATACATCAAGTGCTAAGTTAATATCTAAAATAGATAAAAACTGTAAAGATGAGCATAAAGATGGGCCAATGAACTGAAGAAGCTCACAAGACAAACAATTGATCAATAAATATTTTTAAAGATTTAAGCAATCTTAGGCATCAAGGAAATATAAGTTAAAACTATTCTGACATCTATTCTTACCTCACTCCAGAAAAGCTCCATCAGGAAAATAAATGAAAACTAGTTCCGAGGACGGTGTAAAGAAAAAGTAACCATCAATTAGTGTTGATAGAATGGCTGCTACATCCATATAGAAATCAGTGGAGAGCAGTTTCGAAAAGATAGAATTAGAAGTACCATATGGCTTTAGTATACTCCTAGAGATGCACTAAGAGTCCTAGTGTTATTAGAAAGAGATTTGGACATCCGTGTTTATTGGTGCACTACTCACAACAGCTAGAAAAAAGAATCAGTCAAATATTCATCAACAGATGTCTTAGGGTTTTACTGCTTTGAACACCATGACCAAGTCAATTCTTATAAGGACAGCATTTAATTGGGGCTGGCTTACAGATTCAGAGGTTCAGTCCTTTATCATCAAGGCAGGAACATGGCAGAATTCATGCAGGCATGGTGCAGGCAAAGCTGAGAGTTCTAGATCTTCATCTGAAGACTGCTAGTGGAAGACTGGCTTCCAGGCAGCTAGGATGAGGGTCCATACCCACAGTGACACACCTACTCCAACAGGGCCACACCTCTAATAGTGCCACTCCCTGAACAGAGCATATATAAACCATCACGACAGATACACAAGTAAATTATCTGTGATCCACAGTATAGTGATGCCTAGGAAGTTGAAATCAAGACATTTACAAGAAAATGAATGGAACTAGAAATTTTTATGTTCGACAGAGTAACCCATAAGCAGAAACACAAATTATTCATGTTTTTCTTCATATAAGGAATACACGAGTGTGTGCGCACGTGTGTGTGTGTGTGTGTGTGTTTGTGTAGGTTTGTGTACTAGCATATCTGTCTATGGGAATTGGTCATGAAACTGGATATAGGACTATGAGAGGGTAAAATAGGTTTTAATGGAGGATGGACAATACAACATGGCTGACAAGAAAGCAGAGCTGGGTTCTAGAAGAAGAATGCTTGCAAGCAGGAGAGCATGGGATTAGGGTGGGGTGGGGAATTTGAGAAGAAAGAAATCTGTTGGTTTATTTTAAACAAAAAACTTGCTTAATAATGGCAGTTACAAAACAAACCCAAAGAAGTACTATTACGAATAGAATATGCAAATTTCTTTTTTTCTAAATTGTAAATTCCCAGCTTGAGACATTGGTGATTTTATACCTACAACCTTAGAGAACCACCATCTGTTTAATACTATGCCAAGACAACATAAATACTAGACACATGAAACTAAGAACATAATGACTATAGTCATAATTTTACTACCAAATACAGAAATAAGTATATGAGTAATTATACTGTTGTAACTCCCTATGTAACCTGCAATTATAAACTTATTTGTTTACAATGTTGGAAATTTTTAACATTTACTACCCAGAAGTCTAAAGCTAATCATGTCTTAAATAGGTGTCCCCCAGCTCTGGCTTTAATGTTAAAAGTAATAGCCCATATTATAATTGAAGATTTTAAACATTACAGAACAAAGTTTAAATAAGAGCTGCAGCTTCTTCCATATTTTTTTGTTGAAAGTTTTGTCTTAATTCCTTGTGAGGGAGCATAAATTAAAATTAGTGACATCTGGAATCAATGTGACTACAATTTTCATGCATTTTCTTTTTATTTAAATAGTATCACGGATCCATTCATTTTGCCCATTCAATTACATGAGGTATTTTAGTTTACTTAGAATAACATGTGCTTTAAAACTCTTGTGTGAAAAAAAAAAACCTCTTGGATGAAATTCTAAGCTACTCTTGACTGTGGGGATTTAAATTTATTTTGAAGGAAGTTTAAGTAGTTATTTCGGTAAATATGTTTATTCAGTGTTTTGCTAAAGAATCTGAATTAATGTTCATCATTTCATCTTTTCAACTTTCCTAACTTATGGGGTGAGTAAGAAAGACTCTGGCTTTACATTTAGTAGTATGCAAATATATGTGGACTTATTGTTATACAGATATAAAAGCAAATAAAATGAAATTTAACAAAAAGCTTATTAGCTCAAGCTTTTTGTCTAAGCACATTTTATGATGTAGGATTATCTCAGACAATTATGAATGATGGTACTTCTTCCACTACATTAGAAAGAGATTGTTGGGGGGAGGGCGGTAATGGGGGGAGGATGGGGAGGGGAACACCCATAGAGAAGAGGAGGAAGAGGAGTTAGGGGATGTTGGCCCAGAAACCGGGAAAGGGAATAACAATCGAAATGTAAATAAGAAATACCTAAGTTAATAAAGATGAAAAAAAAATTAAAAAAAAGAAAGAGATAGTTCTAAACTTTAGGGAATGAATGTATATTATAGATTTTTTTGCATGTTTTACAGAACTTATATTGATAAGACCACTCTTTGACACAGGGAAAGACAGTATGGCAAACACTTTTCATCCTATCACTTGGGCAGCAGATGTAGAGGAATCTCTTTGAGCTGCAGGCTAGCCTGGTCTACATAGCAAAATCAAGGCCAGAGCCAACAGTCTAATCCTGTTGTTCTTAAGAAAAAGGGAACCAAAAAAGTGACAACAAAGTTCCCAGGAGTGACAGAGAAATGGATCACAGATGTACCTGTGTGCTGTTTTTAAACTCCACAATGACAAGTGAAGGTGCAGAAAGTGAATGCTGACTGAGTGAAGAATGGAAGGCTCTGATCACGTTCACCAATTTTGAAATCTTAGCAGCCATTTTTTTTCCAGCTGGAGTAAAGACAGCAGGAAACGCCTAGAGTTTCTCAAGGCAGAAATGTGCTCCCAACACCCAGTATGGTAAAAAGAGACTCAATGGAAGCGTGTCCTGCATTCTTTTATCCTTTATTATAGTTATATAAAAAGCTTTATTCTTAAGAATATTTATAGGCTTGCCTAAGACATGGGATTAATTTAGGATTTCATTATAACTCAGATGTTGGATAACCACATGTGTTCATCAAATGTTAAGTAGACTGAATTGCCTCTCTTGCTTCTGATCTAAACCACTGAACCAAGAATGCTTGAGTGGAAGTCAACAGTGACCAGTACATGACGTTATGAGTTGCTTTATTCCAGATTTAAAGAAATACCAAACAAACAAACAAACAAAACAAAGACAAAAACAAAAACAAAAACCAGAACCCAGGCACTGCACTCAGAAAGCAGCAGAAAGTTTTGCAGGGGTTGGGGTGTGGATGAAACAGTCTCCGTCTTTGGTAGTTCAATCTGTCATCCATTTTGTCCATGATTCTTGGGCCAGACTTTGCTAGTGGAAGATGCAGTTTCAAATGGAGTACTCCGAATTTATTTACCCGAATCACTTCAACCACAAAACATAGCACAGAGGCTTCTGGAATGGATTGTGGGAAATAGTATAATATAAGCTGTGTCTTGTAATCCATCTAGAAAGTCAATTAACAGTCTTTGGTTATGTTTTGATAACTCTTTTCTTTGTAAGCAACAATGAAACGAAAACTATTATAATGGGGAAGAACTGTCCTTCTGCCAATCTAAGAGGCTTTATAGGTATCAGTAGGTTAGCCACAAGTATTTCTGGCGGCAGCTTTATGGTAGGAACTGGAAGTGCTGGCATAGGCTGTTGAAATTGACATATGTGTTTACTGTCTGGAGCATTCACCTCTAAAGGAGATGTCATTAATGCTGACTTTATCAGATGCTCCCCACCATTTCCTTGAACTCCTTGGTGTTAGGTTAAGGTCATATGAGCAAAGTCTTATTAATCTAAGGGACATTTGTGTGTTGTAATCTGAGGGAGTACAATGAACCAGAGAAAGAATGAATGTTTTCTGTAAATTGCTGTCTTAGGGTTTCCACTGCTGTGACGAGGAACTCAGTCCTCACGGACATGTCTTCTTTCCAAGAGGTCTCATTCAGCATCACAATTGAGGGTTTGTTGAAACTTGATTTCCGTGATGGTTAGTAAGACATTTGATGCCATCAGTTGATTTTGTCCTTTCCTCTGTTACACACATTCCACTTCTGTTGCCCTGCATCCTTCCTGTGTTACCTTGAAGGCATGTGAAAAGAGTCAGATTTCAGTTGTGTAACTAACCAGGTTTCTGAGCCATATGCCAGAGCAGCGCTTGATTTCAGAGTTAATTTGAAGTTATTAAATGTAATCAGAAAAACTTTTATAATTAAATCCTTTCATAATGAATTTTGCTATGTCTTTATGCTGATCTCTGTCCAGCTTGTAATTATACAATCATATTTTTCATTTTCTGAGATTTATTTTTATTTTATGTGCATCAGTGATTTGCCCCATACCACATGTGTGTAGTAACTTTGAAAGCTAGAGGAGAATATCAGATATATTGGAACTAAAGTTACAAATGGTTGTTAGCATTGTATGGGTGATTTTTCAGAGCCTACTTTTAGTTAGGGTTCTTTAATGTGTTAACCTCCCTTCTAGCCCACTGTCCACCAGAGGCATTGGAAAGGAAAGGTTAATAGAGTAAAGGAAGATGTGGACCTGTTTAGAAATAGCTCTTTAGAACAAATCCAATTTGCATTGTTAGGGTATGAGCAGTTCAGTTCACAAGAATCAGCAATAGCAGTTCAATCCACTTGCAAACACCACTCATGAATCTGCAAGAGCAGACCAATCCAAAGGAAATCTGGAGGCTCTGCCAATCAGTATAAGGCTGCAGAAGGCACACGAAGCTGAAGGAACACCATCAGATTTTTGGTGCGTTTCTATCTACAAAGTCACGACAAACAATGACCAGCAAAGAACAGTCAGGATTACCAAGAATCATCTACTGTCTGTTGGGTTACATTTTTACCCTTTTCAAATGTGTTCTCTCAAGTGTCTGTTCTAGAAAACATCATGTGGCCTTTATTTCCAGGCTGGTTTCAGAAAGACACCGTATCTGTTCTTAGCAAAAATACTCCCATGTGTCTGCTTCAGCAAAAACATCCTCTCATAAGGCACTTTCTAGAAAAACATCACATGACACAACTTGGTCTCCAAACAAACCAGAAATTTCTACTTTGTGAGTCCTCTGAAAAAGTGGTCAGTGTTTCTAAACACAGAGCAATCTTTCTAGATCTATAATTCTGTTTCTAAAAACAAACAATAAACAAGAAGCAAATCTTCATTTAACACTCCCACAGTCTTTTTCTCTTCACTCATTCATTCCCATCATAGGCAGTTGGTACAGCTATAGACAATAGTTGACTGACTAGAGTCTGATATTTCCTTAGTGTTACTGTATTGACATTAAGTCATTGCTGCTCACTGCTTTGATCATGGATCTAGAGTATGTTCCCTAAGTATACACAAGTACATACACATACCTTTATTCTTTCTCCATATTAAGCATGTGAAAAAGTACTTCCTGAGATGGATTCTATGTATTTCGTCCAGGTTGGCCTGTAACTTCCTCTGTAGTCCAAGCTGACACAGTCCTCATGATATTCTTTGCTTGGATTTCCCAGGTGCTGGGGCTACTGGTGTGTTCATCACCGTGCTTTGCTGCATGGGAAAGGTTAATTTGTAAAAGTGGGGATCTATTTGCTTTCCACAACAAAGACGTCTAAAGACCAGAACTCATTGTGATGGCAGCGTGAGTATACATGAACCTGCAAGAAATAAATCTGATTGGGAGTTTCTGGTTCTTCCTGAATAAGATTACTGCTGGAGGCTTCCATGTGTGTCCAATGTAGTCATAGTCTGGATGCTGCTGGGAGATGTGTGACTCAATAGGCAGCTAAGAGCTCCCCAAATTCATAACCATACTTATGGTTGTATCACACACATCTTATTATATGTTATTATAGTTTCCAAGCAAACTACCTTATTTTCCATTTCTCTTATTCAGGTCAGAATTGTATTATGGCTAATGACTGTTCTAGCCACCCACTAATGTTTTCCTCTCTCCCTTCCATTGCTTGTAATAAGTTATTGAACTTCAAAACCAAGTTCAGACTCTGCTTCTAGGTAATTTACCAAATGACAAGCCTAAATTTGAAACATTGTTTTCAGCCTTTTGAATGAGCAAAGGGAAAGGGAAGTAAGGTAGACTAGTATGCACATTGGAAAAAATTGAAAGTTTGGTTGAAAATTTGACTGGAAGAGATCTATACAAGAAAGTGCAGGATTTGTTCCTTGTAAAAACTGAAGATCTCCTCTAATTTCCCTTTGGGGAACTGACTAACATCCAAATATTTAAAGACTGTGATGGCTAGTTTTATGTAAATTGATACAAACTAATGTTTTCCAAAAGGAAGAACCTCAATTGAGAAAAGATCTCCATTACTACCAGCTGTATGACTTTTTCTTAAGTAGTGATTGGTAGGGGAGAATCCAGCCCACAGTGGTGCCATCCTTGAATTGAATAAGAAAGCAGGCTAATATCCAAAGTATACAAAGAACTCAAGAAGTTAGATTCCTGAGAGCCAAATAACCCTATTAAAAATGGGGTACAGAGCTATACAAAGAATTCTCAGCTGAGGAATATCAAGTGACCGAGAAGCACCTGAATAAATGTTCAGCATCCTTAGTCATTGGGGAAATGCAGATCAAAACAACCCTGAGATTCCACCTCACATCAGTCAGAATGGCTAAGATCAGAAACTTAGGTGACAACAGATGCTGGCGAGGATGTGGAGAAAGAGGAACACTCCTCCATTGTTGGTGGGATTGCAAACTGGTACAACCACTCTGGAAACCAGTCTGGAGGTTCCTCAGCAAATTGGACATTGAACTACCTGAGGACCCAGCTATACCTCTCCTGGCCTTTACCCAAATGATGCTTGAAAATACAAGGACACATGCTCCATTATGTTCATAGCAGCCTTATTTGTAATATCCAGAAGCTGGAAAGAACCCAGATGTCCTTCAACAGAGGAATGGATACAGAAAAGGTGGTACATCTACACAATGGAGTACTACTCAGCTATCAAAAACAATGACTTTATGAAATTCATAGACAAATGGATGGAACTAGAAAATATCATCCTGAGTGAGGTAAGCCAATAACAGAAAAACAAACACATGGTATGCATTCACTGATAAGTGGATATTAGCCCCAAAGCTCGAATTACTCAAGATACAATCCTCAGACCACATGAAGCTCAAAGGATGACCAAAGTATGGATGCTTCAGTCCTTCTTAAAAGGGGGAACAAAAATATTCAGAAGAGTTTGGAGTAGAGACTGACGGAATGGACATTCAGAGCCTGCCCCACCTGAGTATACAGCATGTTTATATATATATATATATATATATATATATATATATATATATATATATATATATAAACTAGATAATATTGATAAAGCCAAGAAATGCATGTTGATAGTAGCCTGATAGAGCTTTCATTTGAAAGGCTCAGCCAGAGCATGTCAAATACAGAGGCAAATTCCAGCAGCAAACATTGAACTGAGAATGGGGTCCCCATTGGAGGAATTAGAGAAAGGATTAAAGGAGCTAAAGGGGCTTGCAACCCCAGAAGAACAATAATACCAACCAACCAGAGCTCCCAAGGATTAAACCAATATTCAAAAACTATACATGGACTGACCCATGCAGCTCCAGCTGCATATGTAACAAAGGATTGCCTTGGGCATCAATGGAAGGAGAAGCCTTTGGTCCTGCCATGGTTGGACCTCCAGTGTAGGGGAATGTCAAGGGGCATAAAGGGGGGTTGGATGGGAAGGGAAACACCTCTATAGAAGAAGAGGAGGGGGATGGGGTAGGGATTTATGGACAGGAAACCAGGAAGGGGAATAACATTTGAAATGTAAAAAAAAATCCAATAAAAATAAATAAATTCACTTATGAAAAAAAAGAAAAAACGAAAGCAGGCTGGGCAAGGGCAAGCCATGATGAGCAAATCAGTAAGCAGCACCCTCCAGAGTCACTGCATCAATTTCTTTCTCCATGTTTCTGGCTTCCTTTGATGATGGATGGTATATAGAAGTCTAAGCCAATTAAACCCTTTCCTTCCCAAGTTGTTTTGCTTATGGTGTTTCACCTCAGCAGTAGTAACTATGACAAAGGCCATTAAGGAGTCATTGCTGAAAATATGACTTTTCACTCAGTGTGATGACTATGGTAAAAATTAGTGGGCATCATTTCCCTTACCCTAATCTTTTATCTGCTTGGGGAGAAAAACATCAGACTTGTATTTCTCAAGTCATTCTGTCATTTTTTTTGAAACATTTGTTTTTATTTATATGTATGTATGTATGTATGTATGTATGTATGTATGTATTCATGCATGCAATTATGTGTATGTGTATGCCATGTGAATGTTGGTATCTACAAAGGCCAGAATAGGGTGTTAGGGCCCCTGAAACTGGCGTTGCAGGCAGGTATATGCCATCCATGTTGGATGCTGCAGACCGAGTTCGGATCCTCTGTAAGAGCAGCACGTGCTCCAATTCATGAACCGTGCTCTAGACTCACTCTGTCACTATGCTTTAGGAAATATATTTGTTAGCTCTTCTAGATCAGGAAACTCTGAGTTTTTATCTAATTGCTGTCTTTTTTAGACAAAAAAATCCCTTAAATGCAGACTAAAGTAAAATCTTAATAGACCTAAAAAAACGTGGTAGTGTTTATTCTTACTAAATTGAATGAAAATACATTATAAAATACTATAGTCACTATGTGACAATGATATCTGTGTGCCTCAGGTTTGAATGTTCATAGACTCCCAAGTAAGAAATGTGCTAAAAAATGGTATTTAATTTTTATTTGTAAGAGGTAAATTTCTTAATTCCTATTTTGAAGCTTTTTCCTTGTATTGGTATAACTGACCAACCATTGACTTTATTTTTACCACAGATTATTTACCAAAATTATGAATAAGCATGCACAGTAAGCACATAAGCATTTACAATTATTTTATAGTTTAAATGTAGTCAATGAGATGCTTAGGATTTTTAGATTGATGTTATTTTTTGGGTAGTCTAGAAAAGTAATATGTAGATATATTCACTTATATTTCATTCTCATAGAAAGTGTTTTCTACTTTTAGAAGGTTTAAATCATTAATAGTTCAAATTATTATATAATAAAAATTGTTAACATGTTAAAATAGTAAATATACTTAGTTCTGCTATAAACATTTCTCTTTGTTATATTTCCCTTTGAGATGAGTTCTTTAACTTGAGCTGAGAAAGGCAAGTGGAGTTGAATTTTAAATCAGCTACAGAGTTTCTCTTGGTTAGTATTTTAATGTGAAAATAACAAATGCACATTTCATGTATTTTGTACCTCATATAACATTTTCATTGGGTTATTTTTTCATCTCCTCAAGTTTGTTGCAACACCTGGTATAACTGTTCTCATTTTATCAGATGAGTACGCACAAGCGACGTGAAATAGATCCATGATTTAATCCAGATCTGACTCCTGGTGCCTCCAAATCAATGGCAATCAAAATGTAAATGAAACGATATAAGAATATATAGCGGGAATGAATAAGCCAGGAGAGTAAAATTTAACCTAGGGCCATAATCATTAACTCGGGTATTCTTGAGGGAGCTACAGTAATTAAATGATTCTTGATTGCAACACTGGAATTGTAAAGAACATCACACCCGTGAAATGTAAAAAGGGAAGGTCCGGGCATCTTCCACCATGACAAAACAAATGTCATTTTACATTATTTATTGTTCGTTTTTGAAGTGATGGATGTACAAGACAAAAATAAAATACCTTGAACAGTAAGACCATACACACTTGGTAGTGTGTAGAGGTTCAGGAAACTAAAGTCTCACCTGCAAAGATGCAATGCCTCTCATGTTGCAGATGATGTCATTGCAGGGCTTCTCCTGTCTCCCCACTTCCTTCCTCCTCTTCCAACCTAGACTACCGTCATCAGCTCCCGCAGCACCACAGAAATCACAGAGAAACCAGCAGTTCCTAGGTGTCAGAAGAACTCTTTGGTTCAAATGTTTCACAGATTTGTGAACTGGAAACAGCAAAAAAGCGGAGATTTAAAATACATATATGTAGTAGTTGAGAGTTCTATGTCTAAACGACTGAAGACTGAGTATATTCGTGGGTAACATACAGTTTCATAATTCCCCTTTTCCACTATTCTGGTTCACTAGCAACTCATGAATACTTTCTATATCAGATCTGTTAATGATTCAGGTTTGCATTAGTTTTGCTTTTAAATAAGTCGTATTTGATTTTTAAGCTATATAACTGTTATGGGCCCTTGGAATTTATTTTTGTAGAGTGAAGTAATGAGGCCATATTCCCACTTCCCTAACTACTCCCACATTTTATTAACGAGATTTTATTTCTTTGGCTAGAATATCCATTAAATACTTCACTTCTACAACTGCCTAGAGCCAAACTAATAATGTTCAAGTGATCCATGATCTGGTTGTGTGTCAGCACCACATTTTGGAAACTAAATGCCCATATATTGTTTAATTCCATGTCTTGGTGTTTGTGTCTTTTACTCATGTTAGCATAGATATGGTGCTTAAGTTTTGACATCTCTACTTGTGTGGCAGTTCTACTCATGACCTTAACACTTGATCAGTGCTGCTGTGGTCTTATCACTCCGCCTTTCCATTAACTTCCTCAGCCCCATAAGAACATTTCCAACAGCATAGGGCTGTTCTGTATTTATACTGCCATGCAGGAATATGTCCCCTTTATTCATGTTGACATATTATCATCTACTTGTATCTAGTTTTCTTATGTCCTTTTAGGAAGACTGTCCAAGAATTTTTCAAATTCTCCACTTCCAACTCCTATGCTCCCAAATTTCCTTTACTCCATTCCCAGAAGGATTTGTGTCCAAACTTCTAAGGAAACAATTCTCAATTTAGTTGCCACTGACCTTTATGTCACAAACATAATGGTCAATTCTCAATTTGCTTCTTATTCAAGCACCATTTCATATGACAAATGGATGCCATTCTTGAATTCTTTCCTAGTTTGACTTTGGGGATTTGGTTATTGGTTTTATTATGCTGCCCTGGGACTTCCTTTATTCTTTTCTTCGCTGGCCTTCTATGTTCCTTCTTCCTCAGCACTGCTTTACATGTGTATCATATCTAACAAAAATTGTGACTTGGCCTTGGGACAAGGCATGGCTACCCTGAAGCTTTCACAGAATACAATTTCTGAGGGGCTGTGATGGTGTATGGTAGGGGATGCTCGGCTCTTACTGTTTCAAGGCAATCTTCATCTGGTCAGCTGCTTCCTTGGTGAAATTAACTCAAATATTATAGACCAGGATTTCTCTTGAGAGTCTATTTTGAGAAAACTGAGCTTTACGCATTGAGGTTCAGGATAACTAGTGATGAAAGTAGAATGTCCATCTCTTACAGTCTAGGCGCGTGTCTGAACACAGTATCATTTTTGGCATGCATTCTATGAAAAAGGCAAACTCAAAGTTACAGCAGAATAAATGGATCCATTAGCCATTGGACAAATCACAAGTGACTTACATCCATCTGTCCTTTCTGTATTCCTTGTCCTATTCTTTAAATAATGCTGGAGTGGGTCAGAGCTCAATCTCTTTTCTTCATTCTGCTTTTTATATTTCTGAGTGTAGCCATTCACCTTGCTTTAAGTGTAGCTTGAATATTAGCTTTTAGCACATGATATTTAAGCAATGCACTTCCAAATCACAATGCAGAAATCAACTCTGAATACACAGCTTCATAGCATTTATACATTATGAATGTTTCTACACACATTGCTAATAGATACTCCAAACTTATTGTTTTCAAAATCAAATTCCTAGTTCATCTAGGCCCCACTTCCTCAGTCATCTAGCTTTTTTATTAATAAAAAAAGCATCCTGAGATCTTTCATTGACAGTTTTCCTCTTCCATTCCATGTGGAATACAACGGAAGATTCTCTTGGGGACTGTTCTCAACTTAACCCCCAGTTCTAGTGCCTTCTCCAACCTTTTCCATCACTAGAAGCAGTGAAGCATAAGCAAGCCAATGGCTTAGGTTGCCCTCCACACGAGAGATCCTAAAGTGTAAGTTAAACATGCACAGCCCATGCCTTTACTAGTTTATTAATGAAGTTATACCATGTCTACTTTTGTACTTAGTATCCTAAGTCATTTTTGTTTTACCGTCATGAGTTGCCTAATTGAGGCGCAATGTCTGAGAGGACAGCTGCTGATGTGAGTGTACATGGTTTTAGGATATTTTGGTCAACACTGAAAACAATTTTCCTATTGCCTTTGACTTTTCTGGAACATCACTTTGTCATTAAGATATAGAATTTTGTTTCTTACTCCAAAATTTATATTTTCATTTATGATGACTGCCTAAACATTTGATTGAAGTAAGCTATTTATATTATAGTTTATCATGTTACTTCTTAAATGGAATATTTGAAATTGTCAATAAAACAGGGTTTTAGTTTCATGGTGTGCTGGAATAGATATCACTTTACAATTTGTAAATGCTTTAGAAATAGCAGCCAAATTTTAGACTATTATATTGTCTACCAAATGTTATAGGATTTGCTGAGTGACACACTATCTGTATAGTTCAGGAGCTGACTTTCTGTGTGAGTTTGCTTTGTACTGCTGTGTTAGAACACTCACCAAAAACAAGTCGGAAAGAATAAACTCCAGTGTTACAGCTTCCAGACCTTAGTCCAGTGGTGTGGGAATGTAGAGCAGGAACCCAAGGCAAGAATGTAGAGGCAAGAGCTAAGTCAGAAACCCTGGGACAATGGCTGCTTACTAGATTTTTTTCCCCTAGTTGCTCAAGTTAGTTAGCTAAGACCATGTGTCCAGAGGTAGCACTACTCCAAATAGACTGACTACTCCCTTAACAATGATCAATCTAGAAAATCCCTCACAGACTAGACTGGCTACAGTCCATCTAATAGAGGCATGTTCTCAGTATGAGTCTATGAGTCTATGAGCTTATGTCAGGTTGACAGGAAAACTAACTAACACATTCACTCTCACTTTTCAAATTATATTGTTATTGAGGTTATCTGTGTGTTTTTTTCCATGTGTTACACATGCATGGCACATGTACAGGTATGTCCATGTATTTACTTGTGGAGACCAGCAGTCAATTTGGGACTTCCCCCTCTGCTCTCCATATTACTTTTTGACATAGGGTCTTGTGCTGAATGTGAACATAGATAGCTGGCCAGACCTGCTAGCAAAGAGTCTTTAGTGTTCCCCTGTCTCCTCCTCCTCACGATGGGATTACAATGGCATGCTGCCACCTCTAGCTGTTCAAATGAGTACTGGGTAACTAACTCATGTCTGCAGACTTATATTGCAAGAATTTTACCCTCTGAGCAATATCCTTAGGCTTCCACAAGTGGGGCCTATTTTAAATGGAAAAGGGCAGATTTTTAAATGGAATAGAAAATTATGAGTTCATCTTAGAATGCATTGTGAATTGTGCTACAGTGAATGACAGAAAACAGAAATCAGAACAGTGAGGGGCTATTCCACATGGAGTTTGTTATATGTACCCACTTACTGTTATTAATAAAAGGGAAGCCAAGGCACATTTTGGATACAAGCACAATGAGAGTATTCCACAAAGTTAATTACTATGAGAAACTATTTCCCTATGGTTATTAGGGCTGCTTATATTTCATCCTAATTTGGTTTACTTTTAGATGGTGTGATATTTCTTTTTACAGAGGTTACTGACTGTCACCTCTTTCCTAGGAATGTATCTTGTCAGTCTGGCAGTATATTGACAATAGCACTGTGGCTATGGCTAAACCATTTGGACCAGTGTTCTGCTGAAAAATGATGAACTCCATTGAGATTGATTTTTTTTCTTCATCTGTGGAAAAGTGTACATGTGATTATGCCAAGATGAAGACTAACCTCTTAGAGTGAATCAAATAAATGCAGATTTAAAACTTAGTCAGCTGAGTGTCTCATATCCTTAGTTTCCTTGTGCTTAACATGTGGATAATTCCTGCCTCTTAAAGGTATACTGTGTATAAGGGAGCTCATACCTGCCAGAAACTTAACACGGAGCTCAGTGACTACTTGATAATTGTCTTAGTCAGGGTCTCTATTCCTGCACAAACATCATTACTAAGAAGCAGGTTGGGGAGAAAAGTGTTTATTCAGCTTACTTCTATGTTGCTGTTCTTCACTAAAGGAAGTCAGGACTGGAACTCAAGCAGATCAGGAAGCAGGGGCTGATGTAGAAGCCTTGGAGGGATATTTCTCACTGGCTTGCTTCTCCTGTCTTGCTCAGCTTGCTTTCTTATAGAACCCAAGGCCACTAGCCCAGGGATAGAACCACCCACAATGGGTTGCGTCCTCCCACCTTGACCACTAGTTGAGAAAATGCCCTACAGCTGGATCTCTTGAAGGCATTTCTACAACTGAAGCTCTTTTTCTGTGATAACTCCAGCTTGTGTCAAGTTGACACACAAAACTAGCCAATACAATAACTGTTCATTATTGTTGTAATTATAGATTTTACACATATGTATATTCATTTGCACAGATGCTCACATACACACACTTTTCACTCTTGGATATTTTTCTTCTTTTATTTACAAACATATAGACTGGATAAATAACTGAGCGATATTCTCACATTAACTGAGTAATTGCTTCATTTAAAAATTTCCCACCTTATCTGTTATGCCCTTTGTACTTTGTAATTCAAATGATTTATATCACTGTCTTTTTTATAAATTTTATTTAATCTCTTTTTTACACTCCAGATCTTATCTCCCTCCTGTTGCACCCTCTGACTGTTCCACATCTCATACCCCTCCCCCCTGTCTCCATGAGGATGTCCCCACTCCCTATCCCTACCCACTACTCCCTTCCCCCAACCCCACCAGACCTCCCCACTCCCTGGGCCCCCAGTCTCTTGAGGGTTAGTTGCATCTTCTCTGACTGAGCCCAGACCCAGGAGTCCTCTGTTGTATTTCTGTTGGGGGCCTTATATCAGCTGGTCTGTGCTGCCAGGTTGGTGACCAGTGTATGAGAGATCTTGGAGTCCAGGTTATTGAGACTGCTGGACCTCCTACAGGGTTGCCCTCCTCCTCAGCTTCTCCTAGCTTTTCCCTAATTCAACCACAGGGGTCAGCAGCTTCTGTTCATTGGTTGGGTTTAAATATCTGCATCTGACTCTTTGAGCTGCTTGTTGGGTCTTTCGGAGGGCAGTCATGATAGGTCCCTTTATGTAAGCACTCCATAGCCTCAGTAATAGTGTCAGACCTTGGAGCCTCCCCTCGTGTTAGATCCCACTTTGGGCCTGTTGCTGAACCTCCTTTCCTCAGCCTCTTCTCCAGTTTTGTCCCTGCAGTTCTTTCAGAAAGGAACAATTCTGGGTCAGAGTTTTTGACTGTGGGATGGCAACCCCATCCCTCACTTGATGCTCTGTCTTTTTGCAGGAGGTGGGCTCTACACGTTCTCTCTCTCCACTGTAGGGCATTTCATCTAAGGACCCTCCCTATTCCTAACTGCTTAATAATTTTATTTCAAAAGTGAAAACTCTTAAATCCTAAAAGTAAAATTTAAAGTTTCTTTTACTTTGTTCACTTTGTGTATGGGGCAGGGGCCCTCATGTGTATGTGTACCTGTGGAGATCAGAGGATCCCTGCTTCCCCGAGGTGGATCCTGAGAACCAATCTCAGGTCATCAGACTTGGTAGCATGTGTCTTTATTTATGAACCTACTTGTCAACCTTAGAAAAAAACTAATTTCCAGTAGGTTACCCAATACCAAATGGTTATTGCTGGAGTCATGAATAGAGTTCCAAAGAAGTAGGCTCTGAGGTCAGTGAAAGAATGGGTTTGGTAGCAAGGTGAAGGGAGGAGCAAGAGCTTCCTTCTTCCACATCTCACATTGACATCCAACAGAACGTGTGGCTGAGATTCGATCCGGTTAAAGTCATGTATGTTTCCCGGCTCAAAAGATCTGGATTGACAGTGTCTTCTTACCTAAAAGGTCTGGATCTGAAGCGAATTTTCCTACTTAGAATTAACAAAAACTCCCTCCAGGTATGTCTTCCACTTGTGGCTTTTAGTTCCAGATGTAATCAAGTTGACAACCAAGAATAATTATAATACAAACATACATACACACATACATACATACACATAACACACACACCATACACACACAACAATACTCAAAGAAAAAGAGGCAGTAAATTTGAAGGAAGGCAAAGGCAGATACATGGGAGCTTTTGGAGGGAGGAAAGGGAAGGGAGAAATTATAAAATTGTTTTGTTACCTCAAAAATTGTTAAAATATTTTATTCTTGAGATATGCTTGTGTGTGAGAGTAGATGTGAATGCTGACTTACGTGTCAAGGAAGTAAATGCCAGTGCCACCACATACATATGGGGGGTCAAAGGGCAATCCCTTGCCTTTTTTTTTTTTTTTTTTTTTTTGGTAACCTGGTGTTTTTTTTTTTTTTTTTTTTTTTTTTTTTTTTTTTTTTGCTGCTGTTTAAGCTAGGGCCTAGTTGACCCTGAGGTCTATACCTTCTCCTGTTTCCACCTTCCATCTCTCCAGAGAGGTGCTCTGAGATTATAGACGTGTATACTATAGAGTCTGGGCTCTTAAAACTGGGCTGTGGGGATGTCTAGCAAGGACTTTTACACACCGAGCTATTGCCAGGCTGTTAAAAGAGAACTTTTAGAAAAAAGATATTGTGTTGTGCTTTTTAAGAAGTGCATGATACTTGGCTGAATTTATTTGGCTGGATTTTGAAGTAATCGAAACTTTAGAATGCTAAAGGAAAGTTAAAACAGAAAAACAAAGCAACACAAAGCACAAGAAGACAGAAATCCAAAACCAAAGCCAGAGTGTACTCCAAGATACTCCATTAATTTGGAAAACATGGAAAGGGCATGGATAATTTAGTAAAACATTTGGATATGAAATGTACAACTTAGAGCAGATACTGCCTGAGTTGTGTACAGTGTGGATACCCTTTCATTTATAATTCAATTCCTGTGTGTGTGTGTGTGTGTGTGTGTGTGTGTGTTTGTGTGTGTTTAAGCATTGTTTTTGATATCCTGAGTGTTTTGTGCTTCTATATGAATTTTAAGATTACTTATTAAAAAATTCTGTGAAAAGCTCTTTTGGAATTATAGTAAGGATTACCATGTTTATTTAGTAAAGATCTCTCAGATTTCAAAACTAGTATTAGAAACTTGCTGTGTAAGTTTTAAGGCTAGCGGAGAATTCATTCTGTGCTGGAACACTAGTAATGCACATTTTAGGAGGTTTTAATCGGAAATGTTGCAGAAGAAATAGTCTTTTTATTTGAGGGGATAGAGGGCTTTTAAATTGCTTATTTCAACTGTGGAAGGCCCAAATTTGAATCCGGGCTTATTGTTGAAATGCACTATTAGTCTAATCCTTCATTTTCTCGTCAATTAAAAACTTATCTGTAGTCTCTCATTCACTTATCAGTAATTCGCCGAGTGTTTTAAAGTTGGTTGTTAAAAAATCCCTTTGTTTATGGCAATAAGGCACCATTCATTTTGTGAACTTTATAAAACCACCCTCTGCCAGCTTTGGTCTTTGAGAATAGCTCTAAAGATGTGTTCCCACAGTAATTACTGATTCCAGAGATGTTCATTAAAGAATGAAGTCAGAGGCAAGCGATTGAAACAATTGTATCCCACCAAAGCCAGCTTTATTGCCCACCTTCCCTGCATCCACAGGCCTGTGAATAAAGTGGGGGAGGGAACCCATTGGAAAACATTGTACAGTGCTTGTCCTTTTGAGTGATAATACATGTTTCTATTTAAATCAAATTTTCAGTAAAGGATTAGTAGAAAGCCAGGATACTTTTAATCTGCGCCCAGCTGTCTGTCAGACACTTGCTGAGAATGGCCACTGGTCCACTGCTCCTACAGTCTATTGCCCACAGCAGTAGCCAGGATGGCGAAAGGAGTGAACCCCTAAAGACGAATCAAATCTTATTGGAGAGAAAGAAAACAGAAAAACAGTGATGATTTTACAAATGGCTTCGGAGTTGCCTGTTTCATTTAGACCAGCTCCATGGCTGTGGGATGCAGGGAGAGGAATTTGAATGTTATGGTAGCTTGCTTGTCAGAACCCAAATTACTGGAATGTGTTTAGGTATTGCACAGTTATCCTGCAATTTTGGTCTGGCCTCCCACTGAGACTTAATAGGCAAATACAGTGACAGACTGAGGGAGAGATGTTGTGTATCAGCCTGCAGTGAGATAGTTGCATATAAATATCCCTTTCCAGAAGTGAAGCCTTATTTACTTCTATGGCATGAGAAAATACAATGGACAAAGGAAGGAGATCTGAGGGCATGGGTTTGGATGCATACCCTACATTTCTAGGTGCTAACCAGGCTGGAGCCCACCATTGGTAATGAGCGCCTTCCTTCCTTGTTTGCATGAAAAAGGCATAGCTGACTGGGCTTGGAGCAGCTTTCTGGTCTGGGCTGCCAGACTTGAGCTTTTTCCTCCACCTTATTATCCAGCTTTGGTTTAGTTGGTATTATATCATGTTGATTTCAAATACACATAGAGCTTAGTGCCGTCATTATGAACATCTGATTGATTGGCCTTTGAAGATGGGAAAGCGTAGAGGTCCTGACTGGCTCAACACTAAACTTTGACAATCTTCACAGGAGACATAGCAAGGGTTCTGCGGAATAGCCAAGAAGCAGGGAGAACCTGGCATTATGGTATCCAAAAGCATTTCTTTGGAATTTGGGCAGTCAATATTTGAAGTCAGTGGCGAAATCATGGATGCCTTCCAAGCCTCATCCTTTTCATCTGTAAAACAGGAATCTTAACTTGACCTGCCTTAACCTTTTTGCTGTTAGGAAAAAAATCTGTTATATGGATTATTCAAGGTTCTTTGTTGTTTGTTTCCTTGGGGGGGTCTCAGGGAACCACGGCCGACCTTGAACTGGCTGTGTGACAGAGGGTGACTCCAAACTCCTGATCCTCTTGCCTCTACTTCCAGAGTGATGTGATTAAAGGCATATCCCATCGTACCTCGCTTTGTATGGTTTTGGTGATCAAACCTGGGGATTCAGGCATACTGGGAATTAATCTACCAACTGAGATAATTTAAGATTCTCTTAAAAAAACATTTGCAGTTACGGACACAGTAAGTATTGTATCAATGTTAGTTCTAATTTACTACGACCAGAGTCCTTTTTCTTTTAAAATGATTCTGATACATATACCCATTACCAAAGTTCGAGAAAATATCCCTGTGGTTCCACCATTAATATAACCATTCTATACCTTCATTAAAACAGGATCTCATTTTTTGTTATACTTCATAACCTGTGTAGTAGCTGTTCTTCCTAGCTAACAGTGCATGGCTGTGTCCATCAATAAACATGGTTGTGTATCTGTACCACGTTCCATATAGCCCAAAATTCATGCAACGGTCCCTGGAATCCCAAGTATTCTTTGTGACTACAGATAAGAACTGTCTTTAACCAACACATTCTTGTTCACCAGCCCTGGCTGTTTGGCCTGTCATTGAAACTGAACAGATATTCACATAATGCTCACATCTGAGTCCCAGCTCTGGAGCCACACTTGATGCTGAGTCCCAGATCTAGAGCTTCTCTGGATAAGAGCTCTGGATTGCCACATTAAACTCTTACTTGATGCTGAAGTGTGAGTCCCAGCTCTGGAGCCTCATTAGATGCTTACGTCTGAGTTCCAGCCAGGAGGCTACTGTGTGTGCCAAGAGGGCTGGCCAGCAAGCTCCTGGTGATCCTGATGTTTCTCCCTCTCTTACACTCGAGCCCCCAGAACGATGGGTGCCCACCAGTGCATCTGGCACTCTGTGGGTCTGGGGATCTCTACTTAGGTCCAGAAAAAACCTGAGCAATCTCTTCAGCCTATGATTTACTTTCTTACCATTTCTGAGGATTCAGGGGCTTTCTATCAATATTTAGGATTTGGTACCCAATAGATTGATGCAGGGGGAGGGTTCAAAGGCAGCAGGGTATTTTCTCTTTTCAAAGACAAAATCTGATAGTACTGGTAAAAAAAATGAAAGTATTCTAAATATTTTTTACCATGAGTTCTGCTGAAATGCCATTTCTACAATAACGACGTAAATTATTATCAGGTAATTTGGGAGGGTGACAATTTTGTGAGCTCTCATGCATAACCTACCAACCAAATAAATAAGTAAACAGGGTGCACATAGAATTGATATTGGTTGTATGTATGAATTTTTACAAGTTATGATATATACATTTTCCATTATATAGAGATCATAAGAGTCTATTTGTAAAGAACTAGTTTATATGATTAGAAGACTATTGACTATAGTTCATTTGGTAAAGGCAGAGTCTATATTTTATTAAATTAATACTACCCAGGTAAGTCTTAATTCGTTACTTTACTTTTCCTTTCTGTTATCTGTAGTATATTAATATAAACATTAATTTCAGGAAGAACTGTAACAATTTAGGTAACTGAAATATCATTGCCATCATATAATACCCACACATATGCTAATGTGGAAAGTCAAAAACAAAGAACTGAGGAACTGCAGGTTACATGGACCATTGAGCAATGGCATTTGTCTTCCCCAAGAATGAGCCCCCTGATTAGTTATACAATATTAAGTGGTCAGCCCTGAAGTCATATACTCTTAAGCAATGTTGAGTGAACTGTTGTATTTATATAGTTATGATTTTATATGTGTATGTATGCCGTAATGATGAACAATGAGTTTGAGACAAAAATTTGAGAGGGTTTAACAGGGGAGGGACATGGGAAGAGTTGGAGAGGGGCGAAGTGATGTAAATTTATTTTAATTACATTTTAAAAATTGAATTAAACATACTTTTACTGATGCCTAAGAAAGCCAGTTGGCACTTTGGAAGAAGTTTATAGGTGAGACAATTTGACTGCCAAAAGTAAGCATGTAATATTCTCTTCCATAACCCCCATAGGGAACAAAGAAGACATGGCGTGATTTAATAGAGGTATGCTTTTAAAATCCAGGTTTCCTTACACATGTATATATGATTTTACTAAACATCTTATTCTGTACTGTGTCATTAAAGCAATTTATAAAAACTGAATGGGCCAGTCTGACTTGACACAATACTTTTATACGTCCTATTTCTTTTCATTATGAGCATCTCAGTAATTATATGATGGTATCAAATATTCTCCACCTTGTTTATTTCCACTAAAAGTTTCCAAATTATTTTAGGATTAGCATAACTTTGTAGTAATCCGCACTGTAGGATAGCAGTTTTTTAACTTGAGCTGAACATGAAAACCCCCTGGAGAGGTTTAGAACCCCTCTGCCAAAGACAGCACAAACCAGTTAAATAGAAATATTGACTCCTAGAATGCTGGCCATACGATCTTGTCCAATTCCCCCGGCAGTTCCAATGTACAGCCAAGTTTAGCAAGTAGTGTTATTTGGAAAGAAATGCTTAGCTTTTTAATTTTTCCCATTAGACATTATTACGGTATGCTTTCCAGGAAGGGCTGTCCTTGTTCATTTTTTACACTGGAAACAAAACTAAAAGCAAAAGTAAAAAACAACATTTTCGTTTTGTTTCTACTTGACGTGATAGCAATGCATTCTCAATAAAAGAAAATTTTCAGTAGATACCTTGGTGTTCTGGCAGGAGAAGTCGATGGCAGGCTTCCAGTTGTGGATGTAATACTTTTTACGGTGGATAGGGGATTGTCTGAGGGAGGAAATCTGTCTTTATTGGCTTGCACTTGACCTTTGTCCGTGTAAACATAAAGTGCCTCTCTTGAAGTGTTTGGAATATACAGCCAAATCGTCCATTAATGACTCATACTACACTAAACTATAAAAGTTCTGTGCACTTAAACCAAGCTTGCCACGTGAAACAGTAGAATCATGAGTTGTGATTCGGTGGTGACAGGATAGGGGGAAGCCACAGGTTTTCTTCGGCTCAAATGGCTTTTCACCGAGGGATGAACTGTAAAATGGTTTGGAGGATCTTTTATCCAACCGTAAAACAAAGTTCAGTGAACAAAACTCAACTCTGACCTACAAAGTGGTAGGGCCTACGTAGGATAGTGCTGAGAGAGTGAGACTGAGAACTTCCTGTTTTTATTTTTCTTTTCTGGCGTATACTTGTGAAAAGATATGGACTGGAAATCTCATAGGTTTTAAATTTGAAAAGTGAGTCCCCAGGGACCATTTAAAAAGAAAGGGCTATGTAAGTTTCCCCACTATTTTGAGGAGATAAAAACTGGATTTTAATTCTATGTGTCATCCCACCACGCTGTTCACATTACAGGGTACCACCTCGAATCTGAGAATTCCAAAAATCGGAAACATTCTGAAATGCCAAGCCTTTTGGTTTCGAAACAGACAACGTTGGTGGAAACGTTCACATCTGACCTTATCTGATGTATCATACTAAAAACATTGCATTGCCTCTAGGAATGAGGTGCGAATGAAACACGTATAGACACACATGAATACAAGTTCAGAGTGGGCATTGTCTCCAAAACATCTCACAGCATCTATTTTAAAATCTGAAAAAGAAATTCAAGATCTCTAAAACGTCTGATCTGAGCATTTTTTGATACAGAATAATATACCTATATTGGATAGTATTAAGAGTAAGTAAAAATTAATCTGTGGGTTGTTCTAATTTCTGTGGTATTTTATTGTGTCTCATAAAAAAAAGTAATTTTTTTCCATTGACTTCTCAAATGGAATTTAGAAGACACTGGCTTTCTAGATTTTAAAGAATTGGATGTTTTTTTCCTGAAAATTCTTTCCTCATATCTTCCATTTTAGCTTTTAGAATTTTCAGATTAGAGATAATCTATTATTTGAGGAGATATTACACTCCGAAGTCTCTAGATTGACTGCTCTGATAGTTCTTCTTCCATTTAAATGCAGTTTTACTGAGTTTTAGTTGAAGCTTCAAACTAATGGGAAAACAGGGCTGTTACTTTCATGAGGTGGATTTGCTCACTGGATGCTAAGTTGCAAAGAACAACAAGCCTGCTTTTCTCCTTTCACATAACTGTGGCTTGCCATTTATCCAGTGATCTCTCTCCTATTTTGGTTTCCTTAGGCAGGGTAATTTCAAAAGTTTTTTCACATAGTCAAAGTCTGTAGTAGCTCTTCGGTAGGCCATGAACTCAAAACTCATGAGTATTCCACCCACTCTATATGTACCCAAACAGATGTGATGATTCTACTGTAATGGTTCCATCTAGTAAATTTATATGGAAAATTATATCGTTTGTACATCTATAGGAGTGCCATTCTTTCCCACTGCATTTCAATAGATGTTTAATGAAACTTGGTACTTACTGAAAGGAAAACTTCAGGTGGACACTCAATAAATGAGGTAATATTTTCAGTTAATGAATGAATGAAGTGCCTTGGTCTATGGCTTCATTATGCTTTTCTCCTTGCTTCAGAGGGCTCTTGAAATACAAGATCTGATGTCATGTATAGGTAAGCTAATTTAAACCTTGTCTTTAAACGCAGGCAGTGGGAGATTCTCACTGTGTTTAATCAAGGGCTGAGTGTGGGGAACATTTCCCTGTAGGTGATAGTGTTAAGCAGACTATAACATGCAAATGGATCATATTTTAGTACAATAAAAATTAATAGGGAGCAGTGTTTAAGGTTAGACTGTAAAATTGGTGGAACAAAATTTATTTTTAACAAAGCACACTCCTACAATTGACTTTATGTATCACTTAGATAATATTGCCAACTTTCCTATTCTACCGAGACATTTGCGTTAACTCTTAGGAGCGTATTTTTACACCCATGTATTTTTACACCCATTATAGGTCTTGCCTCACATGCCAAGTCATATTCCATGGATGACTCGCAGAACTTATTCTTTTAAAATTCTATAAAAAATTCTATAAATGTAACTTAATGAAAAAAATCTAGAATACTATGGGCTCAATGAAAAACATATTTCTACAAGTGGAAAAAAAACAAATTTGAAAAAAGCTATTGAACAAATAGGTTTAACAGAATACACATTTACTAAGCCGCGGCTGGATCATCTTGTACAGTCTAACATGAAAAATTCATCTTGCTCTTTGGTGGAGTTGGGACTTGGTTCTGAATCTCCATGGGAACCCTTTGTCTTTCCTTACTGATGTTCTCACTGTTTTAATAGTTGATGTTTTCCCTGAAAATTCGTTCCTTGCATATTCTGCTTTAGATTTTGGGATTTTTCAGATTAGAGATGATGGATTATTTAGTAAGTAATTATACTTGATCTAGTGTGGGTCAAATGTGCAACCATGAGAAGTCATCTATGATCAAGGAAGATAGTAGCTTATGACTTTAAGCTACCCAAGACTCTGTAAACATTTGCAAATGAAGAGAAGAGTATGCATCAGCAACAGAAGCACTCGTTACAATCATACAAGATACAGAGGAAGAATACACTTGGTTTAATTGTAGTCAGATGGAACGGACTAGGAACCAGAGAAATCTGGTTTAACATATATAACATGACCAAGGTGACCCCCGTTCCCTCATGACAATTCCTTCCAGTGTAGTGCATTTGACCCACCCATCATATCAGGAACTTCTTGGATTCCTACTTTGCTATTCCATCATTTGGACATTTCTATTTATTGAATGATTTTTTTGATTAAACAGGGAAAGAGAAAGATAAGTTTAGTTTCGTATGACTTCCTCTAATTACCATACAAATAAAGTAAATTGAAATGGTATAAAGTCTACAGTGTCTAAGACAGGGACAACACTTTACAGAGAGCAAACCATTCAAAATATAATTATATAAAAGGTGAATTAGAGTTGATAAAAGCCCAAAACACTTCACCCATATGGGCATGGAGAATGGTGCTCAGAAGAGTAGAACATTTATTTCATGCTACAAACTGTTTCCTCAAACACCGAAACAAGAACCCACGTATTGGGCTTCTCAACTTAGCTTCTGGAACTATATATTAAAATCAGACAGATCTGCTGAATGCCTGCCAAGAAGGCACTTCTATATAAATGCAGCCTGGGGACTTTAAGAGTGCTCTTGGCTTATTCTTACAATACTTTTAAGCGCTCATCTACTATCCATTTATGACTCAAGATATTTCATCTCAGCACTGAAATTGAGATAGATTCCCGTGTCATATGGAAGACATATAATCAGAATTTTGGGTAAACATTCAGATATTTTCAGCTCTGTAGCTACGGAGTACTAAAGAAAATTGTAAGCATCAGCAAAGGAGCTCATGAAGTGCCTGAATCCATTTATAAATAAAAGATTAAACAGATGGGAAACGAGTACAGCAGGAAACATAGCTAAAGCTTCATTACTTCTAGGTAAATTGTTAAAAAGATGAGTCCACCTATTTACAGAAAGAATAATCATGTCTTCAACATCACTTCTTTACTTGTAGTTATCTTTTGTAATGAATTGATGAAAAGAATAGGAGTTACAGTATTTTTCCGTATGCTAGTTAAGTACATCTTCCCACTCAAGGCTTGACTTTAAGGATAAACAATTGGGGCTAGCTCTAATGGTTTTAGTAACATGTTAACAAGGAGAGTATTAATGCATTTCAGTGACTAGGGTATTTCTCTGCAATCTTAAAGGTGTAGGAAAAGATTTTGGAGGGAGGCAACCGGACCTTGTATATAATCAGCTTGCTAATGCATTTAATCAATGCAAAACATTCACATAAGAACATTTATATGGCCTCATGTATTTGTAGTAAGATCCATATTAAATTTTATATAAAAATATCTGGATCTTTCTCCCCTACTTTATTGCTATTTTTATATGACATTACAAAAATGACTTTATTTTCTTTGGTATTATTAGTGAATATATAGATTATAGATAGATAAGATATAAATATAGATAGAAATAGAGATTAGACACAATATACGTTTATATAAATAAATATTCTCATCTACTATGATAAATATTAATTATATATAAACGTAAAATCCAATTTATTAGAGTAAAATAAAATCTTAAATTCTCAAACATTCAAAATAAGCAACTATATATTTTATGTCTAACTATCTCGGTTCTTGTCTTGCTGTCTTCTGTCTTTGGGGAATCCTAATAGCTCACACAGACAATAAATAAAGAAGTAAATAAGAAGAAACAATTTAGAAACCCCCAAATAGAAACTTATTAAAGTTATTTCCAGTGTCCCAGATTGAACCTGTGACGTGATAGTCGCTCCAGGTTGTTTCCATTTCCTGCCCATGTCCCTGGCCAGAACCCCAAGCAAGCATACTGTGTAGGCCAAATCTAAAACGAAGAGAAAAGGGGAAGAGAGGAGCACTATTTTTAACTGTGGGGAAGGCCACTATTTTAAAAGAGAAAGCAAAGTGCTGACTTCCAACTTTCCGGGGTAAGTGTTGATCTGCTTCTCTCCCGCACCACCCTAAGATTTCTGTGTTTTGGTGACTGGATGCACAAAAAGAAATGAGAAGCATCCTCCTTGACTTTTCTCCTTTTAGTCTTTATTCAATATTTTAAAAAGCAGGCTGTAGAGATGAATGTAGGTTTTCCGTGACAACTTCTGCCTCTGGTCCCTTCTTCGCACTTTACGGTGGACCGTGTGCTAGCGGCACGTTAGACCACGTACAAACCATCCAGTTACTACGTGGAGATCCTGCTCATGGCAGCCCTGCAGCTTCAGACGGTACAAACAAGACGTGGACATCCAACAACAACAAGCCAAGCAAACCCTACGTGAGAACAATAACTAGTTGGGTAATAAATCATACGAGGAAAGACAAAGACGAGAATTATTTTCAGGACGATGCTAAATAAGTTGCTTTTGCTCTTTACAAGCGCAGTTAAGCTGTAACATATACTCTTGTGGAAAGATCTACTGAATGACTTGGACGCATAAAGGAGGGAAGACCTATTTGGTTAATTTTAAATCGTCAGCTCATCCCCCTCCCCCATTCTTTCAGCAAAATAAACTGTTTTGCAGAATGAGAGGGTTAAGAAAAGGCCCAAGTGAGTCACTCCAATTTGTTTCCACATTCTGAACAGTCAATAAAGGAATTTATTGCCTCATTAGGCATTTTGAGCAGATTTCTGGAAATTTGGGTGACGTAAGACCAAAAAGGAACTCAGAAAGATGTTTGGAAAGTGGTGGCCGCTGAGATCCTGTTTGAGATTGCAAGTTACCTATTAGGCTGCCCTGACATGGTGGCGACGTTTTAAGAAACGGTAGCAGGCAGGGACTGGGCTGGATCCACTTATAGGAGGAGAATGAGACAGAAACTAATTTTATCAAGTTCTTGAACTAACAGTGCAATCACAAAAAAAAAAAAAAAAAAAAAAAAAAAGTAAGGTGATAGAGGACAGAGGGTTGGAAGGGATCTCAATAACAAACATCCCTAGGCTTTTCTCAAAGGAAATGCAAATTGGGTCATTGAACTGGATGGTAAGCAAGACACACAGCACATAGCACTCCAACTTCCTCCTTCAGCTCCCTCACACTTCGCTTAGCTGCTATTTAGTCCAAATGCTCATGCTCAGAATTACAGTCATTCCTCCCTGGCCTCCAGGGAGCTGGAAGGATCCTGTCTCCCTGTGTGATTCAGAGACTCACTAGAAGGGCCGTGGAGGTAGGTTCCATACCTGTGGTCATTTTGTAGAAATCTGTCTTAACTCTTGAGATGATAGAAAATCAATCTGGCAAAGAGGAGGAGGGTCTGGTTATGTTTATGAATGAATGTTGATTTTGTTTTTAGAATGTAAACAGACTTTTTTTCAAGGAAAGAAAAGAAAATGTGAAGAATACGTGATTCTTTTTATCATGTGGAACACAGTGACGTGTTTTGCTTAACTAATAGTTTGGCAGGAAAACACATTTATCATGATCAGTTTGTCCTGCATCAAAAGAACTTGATGAACTGACCATAATCAGCCATGAAACAAAGAGAGTTTAGGAAGTTTTCAGGATAAAATGACTAAAAATATAATTTCGCATAGTGAATACTGTGCCTGTGTGTGTGTGTGTGTGTGAGAGAGAGAGAGAGAGAGAGAGAGAGAGAGAGAGAGAGAGAGAGAGAGAGAGAGAGAGGAGAGATTTTAAAATGTGTGTTTTTTTTTTTTTGGTTCTTTTTTTCAGAGCTAGGGACCGAACCCAGGGCCTTGCGCTTCCTAGGCAAGCGCTCTACCACTGAGCTAAATCCCCAACCCCAAGTGTCTAATTTTTGAGAGGCAACAGAAACATAAACTTTAATACGAATTCTGCTTAGTTTACTCTAAGGCAATTTTCCGGGTTTTGTGTTACTACAAGTTTCCAAACTGAGAAATTCTGAACCCGTCCTTTACCCTTTCAGTTCCGACACCTTAACCTCCATTTCCCATCCATCAAAATCTAGAGACTAAAAGTCAAAAGAAGAAAGCCCTGTATGGTACAGGACTCAGACAGAGGCATCTGGAGAACATTTCATTCTCGTGTGGTGGATCTCTCTTGGTATCTTTCTCTTCAGTAAAATCATGACACTTGTAGTGCCTAAGTTCAAATTGTCCTTGGAGGTTTTAAGGGCAATCAATAAATCTAAGTTTGTGTCACAGGGGAGATTACAATCTACTTATAGCCTGGATGAAGAAATTAAAGCAGAAAATGCTGCTGCTTCTGCTGCTGCTGATTAACCTCTTTCTAATTAACATTCTAGAAGTTCCAGATCTGAGACTCAGCCGAATGCCAATGTTTCCTACTTTGTATATTCTTCTACATATCATTTCTTCCTAAAAGAATTTAGGGTATTATTTGTTGTTATGATTATTTATTGGCTATTAAGCTCCTTGAGTCTGTCTGCTCTTAGTTGATCAGTTGAACAACGATTTAACTCATGGGCAGTCTGTGATAGCAGACTCACAGAGCACACCTAGTACATGGTAATTGCTCAACAAATACTCATTGAGTGATTAAAATCATTCAGAAAAATTAGATCATATCATTATAAAACGTATAAGGAAATATTGACATAGACCTAAAAAATATTTGTATAGCATTGGTGAGGAAGTACAAGGCAGCTTTCCTTGGAGAAGCTGTGACAATCTTAGAGATAGTCAGGATTTAAGCTGGATTGGTATTCCAACAACAACACAAAAAGCACATGTTAACACTAACGTTACGTGTGCTGTTGTTTACTTCATGCCTGGACATGGCTGGCCACCTGTCACAGGAAGTTAGGAAGCCAGATAAGACCTGGAAAACTTTCAAGATGCTTTGTACTGTCAAAGCAGTTTATCTTCCTCTTATGAGGAATTCATGTATGAATTCAGTATATGGTAAATGATGGGAAGTTAGTTATTCAGAGAGAGAGAGAGAGAGAGAGAGAGAGAGAGAGAGAGAGAGAGAGAGAGAGACAGAGACAGAGACAGAGACAGAGACAGAGACAGAGACAGAGACAGAGACACTGGGGTTTCTTTGGGCATCAGACCTGGCCAGTCTGTGCTTGCACCCAGAGCAGCTGTGTCTACTATCATCAGTTTCTCTAGTTTCTGCCCTTCCATCTTAAGACCTTCTCTCCACCACAGAACATTTTTTTTAGACTTACAAACATACAATGTGGACTAAGAGGCTATTCATATTTGAACACGGAGCCATAAAAAATAGTCAACATCATAAAAATATTAAACAAATTGAGATCAAGGTCAGTTCTGAATCTAGATGTCTAAGGTTCAAACCTTGGCAGTGCCAATGACTGGCCACACACGACCTTGAGACAATGCCATGCACGCTGCAGCTAGTTTTGGGAGTTAGGTTACCGTTTCTCTGAGATGATTTGAAAAAATAAGAGTGAATTCAGCTTGTGGCCTCCCAAAAGGATTCATAAATTATTATAGGTGTTACTGCTTAATGCTCTTCTCTTTCAGTGGCTTCTTTCTGATCTTGTGACTGCTGCTGCTTTCTCAAAAGCCCTTAGTCCTTCTACAGAGAGCACGAGGTCTTTGTTTTTTTCTATTATTTTGAAAACAAAATTTAATACAGTATATTTCAATTGTAGTTTCCCTTCTCCAGCTCCTTCCAGTTCTTTCCCATTTTACCACTCACCCAAATGTACACCCCCCCTCTCTCCATCTCTCATGGGATTAGAAAATAAGCATCTATCATCATTATCATCTTCTTCCTCTTCCTCCTCCTCCTCCTCTCCCTCTTCCTCCTCCTCCTCCTCCTCCTCCTCTTCTTCTTCTTCTTCTTCTTCTTCTTCTTCTTCTTCTTAAAACAATGATAACAGTAATAAAATGATGATAGTGATAATAATAACAATAGTAATAATAATAATAATAATAATAATAATAATAATGCCTCAATAGGATAAAATAGAGTCAAAAAAATCTCAGGAAACACATATAGACACAGAGACATGCACACGTGTACACAGGATCCCATAATAACCTGAACCTCCAAGCCATAATATGCATACAATGGACCTGTAAGATTAATGTTAAATAAGGCCTCACAGAGTCTTATTGGGCAAGGAAATTCCAAAAGTGTCCTTGTGTTCACTTTGTTTTGACTCTCTACCCAGGAACTCAGGGCCTACCCTTACCAGTGATTTGTGGGAGTTCTTTGGGAAAAAGTAGCAAGGGTTTCAGTTGGAGATAGTGTCTGAATAAGGTGTAGGGACTCATGCCCACTTCCTTTCTCAGCCCTGGGGCTCTATCTGACTCAGACCTGTCCAGGCCCTGAGGACACAAGTTCTCCTTTGCCAGTCTCTAAGGCTTGATGATGTATAACAGTTAAAGCTACAGCAATGCTGTTTCCATGTTACAGATGAGTGTTCAGGCTCTCTGGGAACACAGTGGGGGTATCTCAAGGTCTTGAGTCCCAGAATAAGAAAATGGACAGGGAAACATGATACCAGAGAAGAAGACACTTTATTCAGTTGAAATAATAATAAGTTTTTTTTTCTGAGAGCAGAAGTTGGCCAATTTTGGAGAAAAGGTCCAGAATTCACCAGAATTCCAGAATGACCAGTAGATTGAGATCTTTCTATCTTATTTGTTCAGTGCTTTTATTTATTTATTAATAAGTACAAGTCCTGTTATGCATCAATCAGCCTGGGTGCTGGAGTTGGAAATTCTCAACAACTATTTTCTTTCATATGCTAATTCTGACCCACTCTATGTTTTACTCTCCTACAACTCCTTCCTGAGATCTGAAGACCCAGCAATCTTTCTTTTTTTTTGGGGGGCGGGGGCAGGGTGGTGAGGCTGTTAACTGAAAGATTTATCTTCTATAATCTTTCTACACTGATGAATGATATAGTTTATGGCTCAACAATATCACAAGGCTCTCTCCCTGTTTTATTGGTTGGACCAGAGGATCTGGTATCTGGAAATGCTGAATTTCTTATATCACGAGTTTAATCTGAAATCAATATATCCTAGAAGACACATATTTCAAAAGAAAGTTGAAAATGCAAGGGTAAAATAAAATTACACTAACTATTGAACTAACCTCTATAACCCTGTCCTGCCAAGGAACAGAAGTTGGGCCGTGGACATAGTTCAGGGATAAAGTGTTTGCTGTGCAAGCTTAATGACCTGAACTTGGATCTACACTACACAGAAACAAAAGCAAGATGTGGTGAAATGTGCTGAAAATCCCAGTGCCAGACAACAGGGGGATTCTGGGTAATTGGAGGCCAGCTAACCTAGTCACTAATTAAGTGCCAGGTCCAAAGAGAGGCACTGTCTCAAAAACAATAATGTGGGCAGCAATAAAGGAAGACCCTCCATGTTCTCGTTTAGCATCAGTGCCTGCGGTATGAGTGGGTTTATCTACTACCCGTTTATACACATGAGGAGAGATGAACTTGGGAGGCCATGACTGTGTATTGCTTTGGGAAAGCCATTCTGCCATGGAATGTTTCAAGGGCGGGAGATCTTTAGCCTATTTGAAGAAGACGAGGAGGAGGTAGGAGAGGAGGAGGAGAAAAGAAAGAGGAGCTGGAGAGATGACTAGATTATAGTCCTGTCTGTTCAAGGACCTCAATTCAGTCCCTAGCAACCACATTAGGTAGCTCACAACCACCCCTTTCTCCACTGTCAGAGGATCCCACATACTCTGACCCCCCTCCCTGCACATACCAACATATACCTAGCATACAGACACAGACACACAGACAGATAAGAAAATAAATCCCCAAACAAAATACTGATGGCTCTGTATTAAGAATGTTGTTAAAAACTAAAAGAATAAATGTAGGGAGAAATCTGGTGGTCAAAGAGGCAGTTAAAAGAGAGAGAGTCTAGAGTTGCAAGCCTGGAGATTATACAAACAGTGCCACAGGAAAACTAAAGAAACCTGAAGATAGGAGTCGGGGATTTAGCTCAGCGGTAGAGCACTTGCCTAGCGAGCGCAAGACCCTGGGTTCGGTCCCCAGCTCCGAAAAAAAGAAAAAAGAAAAAGAAAAAGAAAAAAAAAGAAACCTGAAGATAAAGTTCCAGTTACTGATAATTCAAACTCAGGGCTTCTCCTTGTTTTTAAAAGGGCATGGTATTCTTTTATCTTCCTTGAAGGAAACTTTTAAGCACAGCAGCCTTTTTGCATTTTGCAGAGGGAAATAACCTTGTCTTTGTAGTGCCATCTAGGCTGAGGAAATGTAGAAAAATAATGGTTTTGTTACATTTTCACTGTTCTAGTATCCATCCTGAAAATGTATCATTACAACATGGGTGTATCCTACACAAAGAATCAGAAGTAAAATCCAATTGTTAATGTCTTCTTTAGAATGTTTCATCCTTTGAACTAGGTCAGAGAAAGGCAGACAGTGCTAGCTACCCTTATTCTGACAGTTGTTATATATTATAAGCATACCAAGATATCTCATTGGTACAGAAATTAGCTGGAGATTTAATGGGTTGAGAATGCCCCCCTTTTTATGATACCCAATGTTATTCCATGATACTCAGTTTTCAAAGATAACACAGACAAATAGTAAGTCCTATGGTTTGGGGGAATTCACACTGACTGATTTCTACATAAAGTCACTTTGTACTGAGTCAAGGGTCATTGATTAAGCTAGAGAATGAAGCTAGAAACTTCATTCGATAATGAAAAAATTTTAACATTTTTGATTGTCACTTTAAAAGTTACTGAAAGTGTCTTGCTGATTACCTGTAGTTACTTGACTGGAACTTTGATAGAGGAAATTTAGGGAGCATCAGTTTTAAGGACAGCCATTTTTGGACCTGAGGATTCTCCTTTCCTCTAAGGATGGGACATTGTCCCTTACAGTGATTTCTCTCTTTGCAGAGGGACTCAATCTCTATGTCTAAAGCAGCTCCCTGAGGAAAGTTTTATTTAATTTTTCTTTCTTTCCAGAACCATGGTTTCCAGAACTGTAATGAGCATTGCCCCTCTGGGATTCTCTTTATTTTATTTTCATTTTTATATGTATATTTTATATTATATGTATGAACATTTTGCCTGCATTTATGTCTACATAGCACTTGGGTGCAGAGCCTGAGAAAGCCAGAAGACAGCGTCTCATCCTCTAGGATGGAATGACAGAGGGCTGGAGGCAGCCATGTTGGTGATAGGAAACGATCCCCTAACTCTGTAAGAGCAGTAGGTGGTCTCAACTGCTGTGCCATCCCTGCAGCCCCTGGACTCTCTCCTCATCCTTGGGGTTCTCTCAGGTGATAGGTTATAATCTACCTGGGAAGAATGCTATTCCCAGGTCTGATGTCATCCACTGGGATTATTGTATCTATTATCAGATTTACTGGCCTTTTTGTACTCTCTCTTTTATTCTCTGGTATTGAGAACCTGAAAAGCCAAATCCGAAGGTAGGTAACTTGGTGTGTCTTGGTCCTATTTCATTTTACTCACTTCTCCTAATGATTTGAGCACATTGTGACGAACCAAGCAGCAAGCAGTATCTGAACTTAGAGAGAATTGTAAAGCCATTTATCACTAAGAAACTTAACTACGAGTACGTCATTATTCATTTTACCTTTCATTCATTTTTCTAGGATTCATTTGGATAATATGAAATATGCTTACTGATCTGCTTTTCTCCTAGCTTTTATTTCAATTTTCAAACAATCCTTAGGGGAAAACCTGCCATTTTTTGATCCTTTTATTATTTATCATTAAAAAGCTTTTATTTTTCTTTTTCCTAAACCATTTTAAACCAATATAAGGCTTTGTTTTCCCTTTTAACCTGATGGTTCCATTTATTGCATTATTGCATTAGTCTTCAGAAAACATCGCTTAGGAATGGGAATGCTGCCTTAGCGAAATAACTGTTTTGCAATAAAAACACTAAAGCTGTATCTGGACCACGGGCAAATTATGTTAAGAGGTTGAGAGGTTAAGAGCTCAGTGGCAACGATCTCTGTTGCATTGGTGTCTTTATAAGACTATTTGTATGTGTACTCCTCCTCTCTCTCTCTCTCTCTCTCTCTCTCTCTCTCTCTCTCTCTCTCTCTCTGTCTCTCTCTCTCTCTGTGTGTGTGTGTGTGTGTGTGTGTGTGTGTGTGTTCTGTTACATATTGACATTGGTAGGCAACGTTTGCAGTCCTTCTAGCTGCCAATAGTTCCTTTCTTATTCCCTCCTCTCCTCTCACACAAGCTTTAACCCAAGTTACCATTTCTTGTTCTAATCAAATGACAGCATTAATATGCTATTTTCTTGTCACCTTTATGACTAAAATGGTAGTTTTTCTTTCTTTTTTCTTTTCTTTTTACTTTAGTGAGGGGCTCTATGAACAACCAGTGTTGATAGCTGTGGATTATTGCCAAGACACAATTGTCCTTATTGCAATGTTGGGAATGTCTTGCTATATTTATTGGTCTTTGTTCTTGTTCATAGGAGTGGATAGGAGTACTGATTGCTTTCATCCATCGATGCCTTGCTTAGCTCCTTCAGCACTGAAAGAGCTAGTCATCAGGCAAGAGGCTCCATATCAGAGCCAGATCAATTTCTCCAATACCTGTGTTCCAACTTTGAAGTGTCTTCAGCAATAGTTTCTTACGTATTCTTCAAGGGCAATAAGAGCCTCTATTGTTTGGCCTTCTCTCAGACTCCACAGACCAACAACTCAAAAAGAAGTTTTCTATACCTGGTGCTGAGGTCTTGATAAGATAACCTATGGTGTGGTAGGGGAGCATTGCCACCCCAGCCACATAGCTGCTCATTGCTTTGTATTATTTCAAAGTTCTTTTATCAAATGCCAGTTTAATAGTTCAAGGAATAGCCGGCAAGTGTAAAATACACTTTGCACTTGGAAAAACCAAGCAAAGCAACACTTTATTTTGTTAACACTGCCTTATGGATCTTATTTTTAAAATGATATATTGATCTTGCATCCCTAGATTTCTTTAAGATTTATATTTTTCTTTTAACTTGCTCATGACAGACGGAGATGCTGCTAAGTTAGATGCTATGGAGTCCAGAACGTACGAGAGTTCAGAAAACAAGCAGCAATCGGCTCGTCCATATGAGTTATTTGAGAAGTCACAGTCTCTTCTATGACCTCTTCCATGGCCTCTTCCTTCTCTATTATCTTTATCCCTGGATGCTTTTAAAACTTCTTTTGCCTGTAGTTGAGATAAATGTGAAAACTCTTTAGAAGAGAAATCACTACAGAAACCTCAGGGTATTCATGATGTTAAACTAAGAGGAAAGGATTTAAAGTCAGGGTCAGGAACTCTAAGACTCTTAGTTTGATCATGCCTAGTGTGCAGGGAGCAGTAAGTTCAGTTCCCAGTAACGAAATGAATTAATAGCAATTCCGAATATGGCAAAACCAGAAACTATGTAATCTGTAACAGATCTCATATGGATTTCATTGACTCGGAATGTCAGAGTAGAAGCATTAGTAATGCGGATTTTAAATTATGCAAATCATCACTTGATGCAGGTAGCCTTTTCCCACTTCTTTCAGTAATAGTTCTGGACAGTCTGGGGTATTTACAGTCATGCAAGAAGCTTGGAATATGATTTAACCAATTAGTTGAATTAATATGCTTTTAGTGAAAGTTGTTGTTTGTTCATTTGTTTTAATTTTAACCTAGGCTCTTAAATAACAAATGACAATCCAGAATTGGGAGGATTTGTAGACATTTTACTTTCAATTTCTCTAAATACCAACCTTCATAGTTTACTAAATTCCGTAAATCGTCATTTGAAACAGTCGCAAGGCTAATACGTGACCTGTGGGATAAGAACAGGCTCACTGCACCAAGTAGAAAGAACTTTTCTTTAATAACATATGACTATAAAGCAGAACATAAATAAAATAGCATGTCTAGAGGCCATTTGTAGACTTTATTACTGTCTATGCATATATTACAGGGAATCAAATCTGTTATTATTTATTATGTAACGCATGTGTTTGATGGACAGCTTACAGTCATTACTTTGTTATGGCTGAAGCATTTCATGGAAAGCCACTTAAAACCATGGCAATATTTTACTATCCTGCTCTTCCTCCCAAATTACGATCAGTTTATGCAATCACAGAGCTTCTTTGTGTGTTTCTTCTTTGCGTCTTGTCCAAAGTCTGCACTCACTGACTGAGCAGGGAGAGCTTTGCTGGCCTCGTGACTATTTTTAAAAACCACAGTACAGTTTTCTGGAGCAAGTAATGTTTCTGAAGGAGGGTTTTCCTCAAATGTTTATTTGAAAATGAAGGAATGCATATTTTAAATTACAGTGGCTGAGGGAATGCAATTTCAAATATGAAAAGCACATAGTTTTTGTACTATTATTAACATGGCAGAGGTTTTTATTTTGCTGCTGTTTTTGTTGTTTGGGGTCGGTGCATGTGGGACATTCATTCCCTTTACCCTACTCAGAGTTCATGTCGGCTTCCTAAAATATCACCATAAATTTATCTACAATTTATATCCCAGGTCTTAACTTACATAAAATCCTCTTTTACTCTTTTCTGAATGAGGAACCTCTGCTCTCTTGCTGCATGTCTGAGATAAGGTGACACGGGTCTCCTGACAGTCCCCTCCCCTCGCCTTAGCCCCCTACGCAGCAAGATCACGAAAATGAACCACCACATCTGACTGTCCATTTCAGGGGGTGCTGGGCACATCTTTAATCCCAGAATTTTGGAGCTAAAGGCCAGAAAACCTCTGGAATTTAAGGTCATCCTGGTCTTTTTGTTAGCCACCCAAGGCTATGTAGACCTGTTCTCAACAAATTATGCGTCTTTGGAGTTGAACTGCTGCTTCTATGAGCAGAAGTGTCCATAGTGTCTATGAATTTCTCAAGAGGCTTTTTATAATGCATCGTCTGTACTTTCCGTGGAAACCAGACAAAGAAGAAGGATCGTGCTGCTGTCCGAGAAGAGAAATAAGGTTGACTGAATTTAAACAAGTTCCCCAAATTGTCTCTGGTAGAAAACAATGAAGAAATGAAGAGTACATTCAACATTTTCTTTCTTTTGTACAAAAAAAAGAAAAAAGTTTTGTGCTGAGGTACCTTCTTATATTGAACATCCATGTAAATTCATCATCTTTCTGAAAGTAAGGATTCCACCATGAATATTTTCATCTTCTGGGTCACTATCACATGTCAGTTCTGCACTAAAACGATGCACTGTTCATTTTTACATTTTCCCATTTCTTATGGGAAGGCTTTCAATGAAGAGCACATACACGCTCACACACACACACACACACACACACACACACACACACTCACGCACGCACACACACAACTACATAGAAATGGTAATTCTTTCCCTTTTAAGTGCAAAGGAAAGAAATTATTCACATGGCCAATGAAGGCTTTCAGATAAAGTTGCTGTGGGTTTGAATTAGGCAAGAATGTGAGTTTCTCATGTTTTCTAACTTTAGTTTCTATTTAATGAATTTCATCATATGGCATTCGTAACATTCTAAGTTTATTCAGCTTGGTCTTGTTCTATGAACTGAATTTGTACATACTTAAGTATGTGAATATTTGATGGATTTATCTGTAGTTATCATTTAAGAAGAAATTCAGTTTTAGAACATTAAGATGGACTTCTCATTTCAAGTTAACTTTCTGACTCCGTTCATTCTTGTGTAGAAAGATAAAATTAGACAGTATGTCTCTACTCATCACATTAATATTCAGGTAATTTGCTGATACCTTCATAAATATCATTTTATTATAAAGATCACTTACATTCTTGCCCATAACCCTAAACAATTTGAAGGATTTAGTTTGGAAACTACTTCTTCACAAACTGTATTTGGAAGCTTTAAACTGCATTATTATTCAAACAGACCCTTTCTAATACCACACTAAATGAAAAATACTCTGTTGGTTCTTTTGTTGGCAATGAGGTCTTGATTGTGCATGATTAAAATGAGATCCCTCAGTCTGCTTCTCAGCCGCTCAGGGCTTGCACCATAATGAAGGAGGTAAGGCATTAATTTAAATAGAAAGGGTTTGCACATGTAGGGAGAAGTACTTGCTTAGTGCTAAAGCTATGGGTTCAGTCACCAGAGACAACATCAACTGTGATGGCCCATGCCTATAAACTCAGCATTTGTGAGGTGAAAGCAAAAGAATCAAAAGCAGTTCAAGGTCTCTGAGTTCAAGACCAGCCTGGGAAATATGAGACTATATCTTAAAGAACAAAAATATAAACACCATAAATAGATGTATAACTACATCAACATAGCATAATGTAACTGTCAAGAGAGGGATGAAGTTGATCTTACTACAAATACTGCCTTGGGCTGGACAAGTATGGTCAAGGAACTGTCACCAAGGACATGCTCTTTGAAAGGCAACTTTAGAGAGGTACAGGAATTGGTACTTGGAAAGTAGGCAGAGGGGTAGTTTTTAGTTGGGTGGAAAAGTTGAGGGGAAGAACGCATAGTAAGACATAGGGTTTTGCAGCTTCAAGGAGATATTTGGAAAGCAGCAGAATCCCAGTGATTTTTCGCCAGCAAGGACATCAGAATGTGACATCTTATAGAGAGCCTTCAGCGATGATAAACTAAGCTGGCATCATTCACACATCAAGCAGGGAATAAAAAGAAAAGCTAATCAAGAAGCATATTGGTTGCGTTTTTGTTGCTGTGATTAAGCCATGTGACCAAGACAACCTCTAACAAAAGAGTTGATTTGGGTTTGTGGTTCCAGAGGTTTAGTCCTGAGTAATGGTGAAGACGCCATGGCAGCACACTGCAGCCTGTAGGCTCGATGGCTGAAGAAAAGAGGGAAAAGTAAAGTAGGTAAAGCCGTTAATCTCAAAGCATCCTTCAACCTAGCGACATCACCTAACCCTCTCAGATGGCAGTAGAAGCCAGGAACGTGTATTCAAATGCTGACGCTAGGGCAAATATTGCTCATGCAAATCACTGAAAAAAGAAAAGAAAAATGAAAAATATGCCCAACAGTGTGTTCTACTGTAAAATGTAAAATGAAATTAAAATAAGGAGATCTCCATGGATAGATGTGACATAGGCAAAGATGTATGAATGTGTCAAGAGCTTGACATAATACTGAAAAGTGTCCATAAGTAACTAAAGCTTTAAAAATCAATTTGACAGAATTATAGAATAACTAAAATGCTAAAGTGAGAACCCTTCCTTCCTTCCTTC